>NC_022015.1:20696441-20701770 GCF_000317375.1 Microtus ochrogaster | reverse complement strand
TCTGTCTAACCTAGTACTGCGGCTCACAGACCTCTAACTAATGGGTGACAGGAGGGAAGGAAGTCTGTCTAACCTAGTACTGCGGCTCACAGACCACTAACTAATGGGTTGCCTAACTCCTGCCTACCTTTTAACCAGCTGTCTAATTATGACACATGAACTTCTCTGAGCCTACTTCCTCATGTACAAAAAGAACAAATTTTCCCTGTGGTGATGGACTACTGGGGAGGATCTGATGAATTTTTACAGCACTCAGCATGGTGCTGGAAAACCAAGTTACCGACGTCATTTTGTTTTGTTTTCCTTTCCTCTGGACTTCAAGTCCTAACTGTACTATTTCCTCCTGTGAGACGGCAAGTCTCTTCTCTCTATATGCTGAGGTGTTTTACAAATGAAGAATAAATGATAAAATCCCTGGCACATTACAAGACCTCAAGTGGGAGGAGCTATGGTTTTGTTACAGGGCCCTAGAGGAGGGAAAGGGCCAGGACCTTCTGCACGTGGTTGATCTCATCGTGCTTTCGTTTTTGGTTTCGCGTGATCTTGCGCTCAGGCTGCTCCGCCAGCTCGCTCAGGTATTTCTCAGAGTTCTTTTGCACGGCATCCTTCACTGTCTTGGTCAGTGCCAGTCGGTTCTTGTCCACCCACTCGTCCAGTCGCCTGTTAACTGTTAAGATGGACCATGAGGGACTGACCTGCTACCTCTTCCTTCCACCCAGGCCCAGTGGCCCCAAACACTCACAGCCCACATAGTGTACATAGAATTCTTCTCGGCCCTCCTGGTCATTCACTCTAGACTGGATCACTTCTGCTGAATCTGGAAAGAAAAAATGGGATCTGATGCACTGAGGGATAATGTCCAGACTCATCCGTCCACGTCTGCTAGAGCACTTACACTAACTATAAGGTGGGCTGGGTCAGGACTTTGGTTTCTGGGGAGGAGGGTGAGGCAAACCGAGAAAACCTGGTATTTAAGTGTGTTTGACTCCAAGGTCAGTGCTCATTGTAGTCACTCACTTATTGGGGGACATGGGAGCTGGCTTCCTTCACATTTCCCAAATGAAGGTATGACCACATTATATTGACTTTCTGAACCTTAGTTTCTTTATCTGGAAAGTAAGAATAGTGCTTACTTAGAAGGGTAAAAGAATGGCTTAAAATGTTTGGTATAGTGGCGGATACCTAGCAGATCTGTCTAGAAACTAGCGTTAGTCTGGTCTTCTATGATGCTATTGCTGGACACAGAAGGCAGATACAATAATGAGTCACACATGCACTTGCTCTCTAGCAGGTTCCCATTGAACAGAGGAAAGCAGACAAGTTTAACATGTTTCATATATTATGGCTGCGCATGAAAAAAAAAACTATCACAGAACATACAAGCAATAACCTTGCCTGAGGGGTCAAGAATGGGGTCACCACGGGAGATAAAGAGATGAGTTAAGTGCAAACGCGAGAAAGGTTAACACATTCCAAGAAGAAAGCACCAGCGACCAAAGGTTTATGAAGGCAGTCTTCGGAGAGCCAATGGCCTTCACTAGGAGTGCCTAAAAACCAGGGAGATCAGCTGGCCACTTGGGAGGCAGAGGCAAGTGGAGCTCTGTGAGTTCGAGGCCAGCCTGGTCTACAAAGCAAGTTCCAGGACAGCCAAGGCTACACAGAGAAACCCTGTCTCAAGAAACTGCAGAGTTCTCAGACATGTAAGTGTTACTTTAAGAAGTTTTGTTTTGTTTTTGAAATAGGGTCCTGGATCTCCTGGAACTCACTATGCAAGCCAGGCTGCCCTCGAACTCACAGATACGCCTTCCCAGCACTGGGATTAAAGGTGTGCCTACCATGCCCCACTTTATTCTAGTTTTAAAACTACATTTATTTATCTGATTGGGGGGAGTGGAAAAGAGCCTCAACCTGAAGACCAGTGAGATCACTGTCTCCTTCCACTATATGGGTCCCGGGAATAGAACTCAGATGGGTCACAATTGGTGGCGAACACCTTTACCTGCTGAACCATCTTAGCTTGGGGTTTATTTTGAAAAGGGAAGAAAAAGAAACCTAAGTAAAGGGGAAACGTGTTTTTATGAACTGGGCATCCTCTTTGCTGGCGACCTAGAGGACCAGAGAAATGTAAAGACAGACAAAAACAAAACAAACAAGCAAGCCAGTGAAGGAACAGAGCGAGAAAAAAGAAGTTCGAAATCAGGCAAGAGTGAGTGCTCGCAGGCTTAAAACGTGCTCACCTCGCTGGTGGCTTTACGTGAGAAAGCGTGATCCCTGATTACAGCATCAGGAGCCTTACCTGAGTAACCACCCTCACCCCGGGACGCCCATCCCCCAAACCCCGCCCTACGGCGCACCCATCCGTAAGCCCCGCCCATCCCCAGACCCCGCCTCTAGGCCTTGGACCCCGCCCTCACGCCAGGTGCTATCGGGCCGCCGGCACAGGTACGTTTCTCCGATTTCCACGGTGACTTCTGGCTCGCCACGCGCCGGGATCGGCGGAGAGACGCGGCCCGGGGACCGCGCAGGCCCCTCGACTGCTGCATTTTCCCCGGGCCCGGACTCGCCCTCCCCCACAATTCCCGAAGTCGTTGCAGCAACCGCAGCTGTTGCTCCCTGTGCCGCCATTGCGGTACCGGAAGTGATGCTGGGACTGGCGAGACGGGAGCTTTTTAGTTCCGGGTCAGCGCAGGAGGGGGCGGGGGGCGGAGTCTCAGAGTTGGAGATTGTAATGTGGCTTTTGTTTCGTCGTGGGTACCCCGTGAAGCTATCGGTAGTTACAATCTAGAGCCCGTCTAATCTGATTTTTTTTCTTTATTTTTTTGAGTCGTTTTCATTTTATAGTCCTGACTGACTTGAAACCCGTATATAGACCAGGCCAGCCTTGAATTCACAAGTCTACTTGTGAATTCTACTGTCTACTCGAGTGCTGAGTTTAAAGACGTGCGCCTTCACGCCCGGACTCAATCTAAATTTTGTTGAGTTTGTTTATTTTTTTGCTTTTGGTTTGTGTTTTTGAGACAGTTTCTTTGTGTAGTCCTCTCTGTCTTGTAGACCAGGCTGGCCTTGAACTCACAGAGATCCACCTGCCTCTCATTTACAATGGGAGTAAAAACTGTTGAAACAGGGAAAGAACGAGTATGCCAAATAAACTACCTTCAGAGAATAAACTTTTTTTTTTTCAAAGAATCACATTAGTTCCAACAGGGCTCAAACCTGTAATGTCGCTTGAGGTCTCTTTTCATATCCTTCCAAATATTTAGGTTAGGATGTATGTTACCACACCAGGTTTATGCACTGGTACGGATTGTACCCTAAGGTTTCATCAATGCTAGGCAAGCATTGCTACTGAACTACATCTCCAGCCAGAATGGACCTCTTAAAAAGAGGGGTGAGGGGCTGGGCAGATGCAGTAAAGAGCTATTTTGGCAGTGGCTGAGGAATCTTGAGTAGTGGCCCTTTTCTGAGAAGTGCCCCAAATTCACAGGTTCAGTGAAGATTAAACCACATGTACATATGGTCAAGTCATAGGTTATCTAAACCATATGACCACATTCAAGTTAAACAACTTCTCACCAGCTGGCTAACTGGAATAAAGATCCTTTTCTCACCCAGTTGTTTGGACGAACTGGCTCCCACAGCATGGTGAGTGAGTATGCCCAGCACTGCTGCGAACTTCTCCAACAGCTCATAGCACAGTGCGAGGGGGCAGAGGAGGAACTTCGTAAGCCTCTTGTTTAGACATTCTCTGAAAGGTCTCTGACTCATAATTTGGTTATCGGTCTTCACCAACAGTTGTTATAAGAGATGCACCTTGAGGTCGGGATCCAGAAACTATGTCCCAATAAATATCTCACTGAGCTGTCATGGCGCATGCCCTTAATCCCAGCACTTGGAAGGCAGAGGCAGGCGGATTTCTGTGAGTTTGAGGCCAGCATGGTCTACAGAGTGAGGTCCAGTTCAGCCAGGACTGTTAAACAGAGAAACCCTGTCTTTAAAAAAAAAATCCAACTGGGTGGTGGTGGCGCATGCCTTTAATCCCAGCACTTGGGAGGCAGAGGCAGGCGGATCTCTGTGAGTTCGAGACCAGCCTGGTCTACAAGAGCTAGTTCCAGGACAGGCTCCAAAGCTACAGAGAAACCTTGTCTCGAAAAAACAAAAAAATCCAAAAAAATAAAAAAGAAGTATTTGGCCACTGGGTCTCTATGAGACATGGCATGGGGAATAAAATCTTTTTTGTGGGGAGGAGGATTTGGAGAGATGGCTCATCAATTAGGAGCATGTACTGCTCATTTCCACATCAGGCAGCTAAATACCACCTGGAACTCTAGCTCTCAGGGGAGCCTACACTTTCTCTGACTCCATAGGCACCGCAGTAACATGCATACACCCACAGGCAGACACATAGGAGAGACGGGAGAAGGCACTAGGAAAGACTGGTTGTTTTGCTGCTGGTCAGGATAGACAGTGCCAGGTATCTGACATCCTAAGACAGACAAGCCAAAGATACCTTCTCCCATTCCAACCCTGTCGTGGAATATTAGTTTAAGATGTGTTACATTCGGGGCTGGAGAGATGGCTTAGAGGTTAAGAGTACTGGCTGCTCTTCCAGAGGTCCTGAGTTCAATTCCCAGCAACCACATGGTGGCTCACAACCATCTGTACTGAGATTTGGCGGCCTCCTCTGGCGTGCGGGCATACATGGAGGCAGAATGTTGTATACACAATAAATAAATAAACCTTTAAAAAAAAAAGATGTGTTACATTTGTTTATGCTGTGGAATATTTGTCTAATGATGCAAAGATGTGTTTTCTTTTATGTGGCATTTGTTTAACTCTGTAAAGTTTTATTTTGCCAATCTAAAACGCCTGATTGGTCTAATAAAGAGCTGAACAGCCAATAGCTAGGCAGGAGAAAGCATAGGTGGGGCTGGTGGGTAGAGAGAATAAACGGAAGGAAAAAAAGAGACGAGGGAGGAGAGAGAAAAAGGGAGGAAAACACCAGGGGCCAGCCACCCAGCTGGCCACAAAGTAGGAAAGATATATAGAATAAAGGAAGGTAAAAAGCTCAGAGGCAAAATGTAGTTAAAGAGAAACGTGATATTTACGTTAGAAAAGCTAGCCAGAAACAGGCCAAGCCAAGATCAGTCATTCATAAGAATAAGATTCCAAAAAAAATCAGCCTCAGCTACATAAATGTGCTTGGGGCTGGCCTGAGCTAAGTGAGTCCCTGACTCAAAAAGAGAAAAAAGAAAAAAAAAAAAAGAAAAAGAAAAAGCCGGGCAATGGTGGCGCATGCCTTTAATCCCAGCACTCGGGAGGCAGAGGCAGG
>NC_022015.1:20683961-20694352 GCF_000317375.1 Microtus ochrogaster | reverse complement strand
TGTCCTGGAACTAGATCTTGTAGACCAGGCTGGCCTCGAACTCACAGAGATCCGCCTGCCTCTGCCTCCTGAGTGCTGGGATTAAAGGCATGTTTCCCCTCAACCCAACAGTTCAACCCAGGAGGCAGGAGATGGTACTGACCCACAACCACCCTCAGGAAGAGAACTGTCAGGAATCAGAGATGAGCTCAAGAGGTGGGTCTGAGGATGGAGAGATGGCTCGGAGATTAAGAGCATTGGCGCTCTTCCAGAGGTCCTGGGTTCAAGTCTTAGTGACCACGTGGTGGCTCACAGCCATCTATCATGAGATCTGGTGCCCTCTTCTGGCCTGCAGGCTGAACACTGTATACATAATAAATAAATCTTAAAAAAAAAAAAAAAAGAGATGGATCTGTCCCAGCACTTAGAAGGCTGGGAGAGACTGCGGCAAGTTCAAGGCCAGCCTGGTCTCAAAGTCAAGTTGGAAGCCAGCTACAGAGAAGCAGTCTCAAAGAAGAAAAGTCTGGGCATGGGGATGTGACTCACTTGGAAGAGTGTTTGTCTAGCATGCAGGAAGCTCTGCGTTCTGTTCCCAGCACTGCATAAAAATAGGTGTGATATTAGATGACTATTTCCTTGGTGAAGATCAGAGGTTCAGGGTCACCCTTGACTAATAGCAACTGCTTTCCTACAGCTTGGGCTATAGGAAACCCTGACTCAAAACCAAACCAAATAACAACAACGAAAAAAAAAACCCAGCAAACTACAAGATCTGATTCTTCTATGCGGTCCCACCAGGCAAGCTCTCAGGCCCTAAACAAGGGGAGGAAGTTGGCTTCTACTGAAATTCCATTTGAAGTTCCACTCCACGCGGTTCTGCTCGTGTGCTTTCTGCCCGGGTCCTCAGCCCTCCCAAGAGGACTTATCCTTGATCTGGGTGAGGTGGTCTCCGCATAACCTTAGGCATTTCTTTTTGCAGACACAGCAGACATGCTTGGCAGGTAGTATTTTTAACCTCAAGCTCAGGAATCAGGTGGCTTAAAAGGTTGTCCAGTCTAGTGACCTTCACCTCTAGACTCCGTGACTGCCAGGAAGGAAGGAGTTCCGTTTGGGCCTCTAATATCGTCTGGGACCCAGAAAGATTTGTCCAATGAGCAAAAGCTGCCAAAGTCACCCCCACTCCTGCCAAATCAAATAGGCAGGAGCCTTGGGGCCAGTCCTCCTCCTGCCTGGGTGCCAGGCTAGCAAGAGGCTGGGGGCATGACAGGGTTAATTCCCAGGGCCCAGGGAACCCAAAAGGGTCGGAAACAAAAGCTCACCTGCCCTCCCAACATTTGGGGCCCAAGAGGGCATTCAAAATGCAAACTTTAATAAACAGCAGGTCAAATAAGAATTCCTCTAGAGTGAGAACAGCAGAGCTGGCATTAGAGGCCTCCAGGGTTCCTGCTTCCTCCCCTCCCAAGACATGGAGGTAGGAAGCAGCGGGCCCCGCTGAGGAGGAGTGGTGCCCAGCTCCGTGTAAGTCCACCTGTCTGAGGCCCTACGTTCCACAGAGCAGCAATGTGTGGCACTTAGTGGCCCCCACCAGGCCCAGAAGGTCCTAGGAGTGTGGCAGGCTAGGAGGCCAAAATCCGCAGTCAGATTCTGAAGCTTTCCTCCCGGCCATCAATGTGGCGGAGCCGCAAGTAGACATCTGTGCCAATGCCCTGCAGAGACTGCAGCTGCAGGGAGCCACCGAGATATTCCGCATAGGCCCTGGACGTGGGCAGCCCGAAGCCAAAGCTGGGGGCAGTGGATAAGATAGGATAGGATAGGGGGCTTCAGAAGTTTGAGTGTCCTGGTCCACCCTTCCCCCCCCATCTTGGGCAGGTGGGTCCTCACCCATGCATAGGTCCTGACTGGCCGCCACTGTGCATATCCAGGTGGCCGAAGAGGGGGCTGATTCGGGGGTCCTGGGTGCTGGCCTCGGCTGTGGTGAAGTGGTAGTCCATGACTCGATCTAGGTCTTTGTGAGCAATTCCTCCACCCCGGTCTGAAATCCTGGCAGGATGTTGACAACATGGATTTGGTCAGGTTTGATGAGGTCTCACTGGCCCCCTAAGCAGACAGTACTGAGTCTGACTTCCTGTTCCATCTAAGGGTGGAATGTGGCTTTATTTATCTCTGTTACCCTGTCTGGGCCATAGATTGCTTATACCTTCTCAGGGGATTCGAAATTTATTCTTACTCCCATCAAACACCATTTGCCCAACTTCAGGTTCCTCAGCTGGCCCTGGCAATCTCAGGATCAAAGAATGTCTTTCCCAACCAGGGTCCAACTCCCAGAGGTAAGCAGGTTCTGGTTTGAGGTCCTATAGCGTTAGAAATAGTGCCCAGAATCTTCATCCACCCCAGCCCGGCTCTACTTGAGCAAACCTGATGATGAGATCAATATCATTATTGGCGATGGTGATGACCACATCAGGAACATTGTACGGAGTATCTAGGTGACTCTCCATTGTGGCTCTATTCAGGAGAAAAAGACCAGTAGATGGTAGCACCCTAGTTTCTGTCTTCCCCCACCCAACGCAGCCAGCCTACCTACCTCATGGCATTCTTGAGCAGCTCAGGCAGGATATAATCCAGCGGCATGGGGATGAAGGGAAAGCGGGCAGCCACATGTCCATTGATGCGGACTCGAGGGGCATTGCCGTACTTGTGCTCACACAGGCGTCTGTGGATACAAAGGTTCAGTAGGTATCCCTGGAGCTGTAGTTGCCAACGTGTAATTCTTCCCAGGGTGCATTGGGCAACACATGGATACGGTTTTGCTGATCACATTAAAGGGCATTTCTGGTGTCAGATGAATAGAAGCTAGAAGCAAAGGTTGTTGTAAACAGCCTATGCAAAATGCAGAAGAGTCCTCCACTACCTTAAGATGCCAATAATGGAGCTGGAGAGATCGTCCACTGGTTATTAAGAGCACCTGCTCTTGTGGAGGACTTGAGTTAGGATCCTCGCCCCCGTGATGGGCAGTTCACAACTGCCTCTAACTCTAGTGCCAGCAAGACCGCTGGGCACCAAACACACACATGATGCATATACATACATGCAGATAGTCATGCACATAGAAAACAACGAACTCTTGGAAGAAATGTCAATAGTGCCACTGCTGAGAACCCTGCCTAAACTGCACATGGATCTCTGAGTTCGAGGCCAGCCTGGTCTACGTTAGAGAGTTCCAGGACAGCTAGAGCTACCTAGTGAGACTTGATTTCAAAAAAAGAAAAAGAAATGGCTTAGTGGGGGCTGGACATATGGTTCAACAGTTAAGAGCACTGTATTCTCTTACAGAGGACCTAGATTTGGTGCCCCGGCACTCACACGGTGGTTGACAACATTCTCCTCTTTTCTCTATGGTGCCGCACATGCATGGTACACACAGACACACATGTGGCCAAAACACCCATACACAGAAAATATTTTTTAAAAAAAGCAAAACAAGCCAGGCAGTGGTAATGCACACCTTTAATTCCAGCACTTGGGAGGCAGCGGCAGGCAGATCTCTGTGAGTTCAAGGTCAGCCTGGTCTAGAGAGCAAATTCTAGGACAGCCAAGAACAGCTAAGGCTACACAGAGAAACCCTGTCTCAAAAAGAAAAGAAAAGAAAAACAAAAACTTTGCCCTAGGTCATACAAAGACTCAGACAGACATTTTTGTTGCCCCTGAGACATCTACCCCCTGCACCATTCTAGCCTTACCTGGCAAAATCCACCCATTTTTCGATAATCTTCTTTGGTGACAGACGAGTACAGATGATGCCAACAAAATCAGGCTGGCAGGAAAGAAGAAGGTCAAAACTAGCAAAACCCCACCCCACCTCAGCTGCCAAACACCCACAATCTCAGGAATGCCAGGGCAGCCCCAAAGCTCGCTCCCAGCCCCTCACGTGCCCAACCCCCCCTTTAACACTCTAGGGTCAGTTTTGGGGTCAGCTCCACCTTGTCTTCATGCAGCGCCAGGTGATGGGTAGCCAGCATGCGGATCCCAAGTCTCGAAGTCAGAGTCTTGTCCAGGAAGTACCGAACCAGCTTTTCATCCTAGAAATAGGGGGCCTGTGAAACCTCTGTCCCCTCTCAACCCTCCTACTTCAGCGGGCCCATTCTCCATTGCCTCTGACCTCTATGTGTTTCCGGCTCTCACGAAGCCCCTCGGCTAACAGGGTGACCACGTCCTTGTGGTCATCTAGCAGCTGCCGTACCAGCTGGCAGTACCGGGCCTCATCTGCCTGGTCCTTGATCTGCAGGGCACAGAGTCATAAGCACAGTGGTCCAACCCTGACCTTGGCCCCTCACCCTACTCAACCCAGCCTCACCGGAGGGAAGTCTGTCAGCTTCTGGAAGGCCCGGATATATAGCTCATGCTGCATGGAATAAGTATGGGAATTCACGGAGCTGCCACAGACACTTAAGTAGAAAACAGTCACCCATAGGGATCACCACCCAACTCAATTAGCAAGGTCCAAGCCCCCAGACCCTTCCAGTACCCACTAATCAGGTAGTCTCGGCCTCTGATGTCCCAAGGCTTAGTCCCATCTGGACCTGATACCTTTCAGCAGGCCAGGGCTCCCCATTTGCCTCTCGGGCAGTGTGTATACTGATAAAGTCCCCTCTACCTTACCACGTGCAGTATGGTGGGATTGCAACCAATGATGAAAGGAAGGCTGCGGAAGCCCTTGATGCGGTGAGCAATCCTCACTGGTAACTCTTGCTGCAAGTAGCGGCCACTTTTCTGGAAGAAAAAGAGGGGAGGGCCTAAGCAGCTAGCTAGAGTCTCTGGAGCAGAGAAGAAAGAGAGAGCCTTACCAGAAGGTGGCTGCCGTCCTGCGAGCGGCCAGAATAGAGCATCATGGTGGGAGTGAGGCGGACTGAGGGCTAAAAGGGAAGGTGGACTTTGAGCACCAGACATTCAAGACCCACCAACCCCACATTAGCTCAACCCTTTCCCTTCAGACTCATCCCAGCTTCCCTTCTGCTAATCACCCAGACCTCATACCTTCTCTGCTGCCACGTCAATGGCTGACTGGTTGTAAAAGGAGGTGACAGTCTTGGAGCGTTCCCTGGCCAGTTCTACATGGTGTGTATCGGTGGCTGATGTTGAGCGAGTCCTGAGTGACAGTGAGGACCCCAAGAGGGGCCGGAGTGAAGGCCCTCTCCAAGGGCCACTGCCCAGCACAAATGTCAGTATCATTGTCCTGTTTCTTTGTTGAACTAGGCTGCCACTACAGGGCTGAGGGAGGACCCGACACGCAGCAGTGACCCCCCCCCCCAAAGCGAAGCAAAGAGTGTGTAGGGCTTTTCTCGGAATTCAGGGATGTCGGTCCTTCAAGGATGCTGACTTGCTCAGCGCCGGCACGACAGCTTCCATCTATTGGAGTAGCAGAAGTCGGTGGTAAGGATCCGAATCCAGATGGCTTGCACTATTTCTCCAAGTGCACGCCAGTATCCTTAGACCTAGACAATCTTGCCCAGCCCTTACAACCACCATGTCCCCAGACGCTCAGGCCGAGCCGAGGTTGGACAACACTCCCCGGGTGCCCTACTCTTCTATGTGAAACTTAACCTGACGGCGTGTGTGCGCGCTCAGGGAAGCGGGTGGAGTAATCTCCAGTCCACTCTAGCCGTAAAACCTCTCCTCAGCTCCCTCAGGTTCCGGACCACCCCATTCAGGGGGTGGATCTGGCCCCTAATCGGCTTTACGGGACCCGAGCCCTTAAAGACGCGCCTGCGTACACGCATAGCGTACGGGAGAACAGGGTGCATGCAGCAAAACTGCAGTCCCAGAGTTTCCCATCGGAGCTCCCCTCCTCTGGGTCACTTAGTCCGGCCAGGGTCCCCCCATATGGTAGATGCCAGCCCCCGCCCATGCGCACTCCCGCGCAGAGTGGAGGCTGAGGACGTGTGCTGCCGAGCGTCCGCCGGAGGGGTTCTGCACTAGTTACTCCACTTACCGCGAGGCCAGACGCTGGGCCGGGGTCCGAGCGGAACCGCCGCGGCAGTCGACCAGCCCGGCTAGCCGAGCTCGCCTGCGCCCTCCTCCGTTGTAACATCGCGCGGGCTGTGTGTGCCCAGTGCCTCCTGGGAGTTGTAGTTTGACCACTAGGACTCGCGTGGGCTCCTGCCCACCAGGCTATCCCCCAACCCCTTCAGATAAGTAGTTTAGCTCCCTCCGGTGGTCCCAAAGTTACCAGTGACTTATCATCGACTCTACCCTATGTTCTATAAATGAGCTCCCTGGGTGCAAAGTGCTAGAGAACAGGAAAAGCCCTTAGATGTATACAGAATAGATCGACCTGTTTCTCTAAGGTCCCATCCTTGAAGCTGCTAACTCACTCATGGTCTGCCTGGTTCAAACTCCCCTCAGCTCCCTTAACACCCGAGGAACGTTAGCTAGTTTCTCAGTGCTCTAATTTTGTTATTGGCAAAATGAGGAACTCTGTAGGTTATATGAGTTTATATATCCAAGCAGCCTAGAACAGGGCTAGGTGTGGAATTCGCACGAGCGTTACTAATTCTACCTGCCTGCAAGTTAACGTGAGTGGGTGACTTTTCTGACCCACAAGGGAGGTAGGGTATTTCAAATAAATAGCCCTCTACTCTGAGGAAGAAAACAGGTAGGGTGTGATGGGTGTGCTAGTGGCTTCAAAGGAGGTTGCGAGAGAACATGGCCAAGATACTGGGACCGGAAAAAGAACAGCCTGGATGATGTGAGGGTATGACTGGAGAAATATGGAATCCGGGAGGTAGGGGTGGCCAACAGCTGGGAGTTAGGAACCACCCAATGATTTTGGTTTTGCTTTGAGACCAATCTCAAATGGTGAGTCTCACTATTGTGGACAGACTGGCCTGGGACTCTCTATCCTCCTGCCTCAAGCCAGGGAAACTGATCCTTCCTACCTCAACCTCAGTTTCCTGGCAAGCGCCACCAAACATGGGTTCCCTTAAGGGTTTTAATTGTCCCCTCCTCTTTAGAATCCCCTAGCTGTGGTGATGGGAAGATGGACCAGATGGCAAAAAGAACTAAGACAATTTAGCAGAAAGAGGATGGGGAGATTTTCAGAGTGCGTGTGTTGATTGCTTAATATTTAATGATAGAGTGTTAAATAAAGCAGGGGTTTTCTTTGAAAATGTGCTGCTATGCCGGGCGGTGGTGGCGCACACCTTTAATCCCAGCAGAGGCCGGCAGATCTCTGAGTTTAAGGCCAGCCTGGTCTACACAGTGAGTTCTAGGACAGCCAGGACTGTTTCACGGAGAAACCCTGTCTCAGGGGGGAAAAAAAGAAAGGAAAAAGAAAAAAAATGTCCCGCTTTAGGGGTGGAATCCCTCACATGGATGATGGATGACCTGAGACACCTTCCAGACTTGCTTCTTCGCTCTAATCCTACCCTCCCCCCTTTTTTTATTTTTTTACGACTTCCTGGCAACATCCTGGTGCACAGCCAGGAGGCCATTCAGCTCTGGCTGGCAGGCATAACTTTAGCACGTGGAAGAAGGGAGAGAGAAGGGTGACAGCCTTCATCACAAGCAAAGACTCCGAGTGCCTATTGGGTTCCTGGACTTGCGGGTCACGTGGCTGCAGCGTGGACGGGAGCCACCCCAGGCGGCGACTGCAGCAGCCAGTAGGCGGAGGCGTCTGGCGACCGCTTCACCTCGTTTAACCCGACTCTAAGCTAAGGCTTCGCAGGGACTGGGTGCAGCTGCCGGCTATCTAGGTGGGGCACACACGTCCTTAGCTCCTGTTCACAAAGCTGCCGGCGCATTGGAAGCTTAGAGGTGGTTAGGCACTCTTCCAAGTGCTGTAACTTCTATCAGATGGGTACTGTTATCGTCTTCCTATTACAGAAGCTAGAACTGGGACACAGAAAGATTAAAAGATTCGTCTCTCTCTTCTCTGTCCTCACTCCCGCATTCATTCTACGGCAGTCACATCCGTGGCCTCTCAGTGGTTCGCCAAACACATTGGGCTTATTCCACCTCTCACTGGCTGATCTCTCTGCAGGGAGCACCGTTACCCTAGATATCCACATAACATGTTTCCTCATCTCCCCCGGGGTTTCACTCAAATGGATGAAGCTCACACTGTCCATCCTAATTAAAATACCAGTCGCTTCCATCTCCCTCACTCTGCTTTCTCTTGGCTGGACCATTATCACCCGTTTCTTTGGTTTTGTTTTAGTTAGTTTTAGGGTTTGTCTTTTGTTTGTTTTTCTTTTTTCTTTTTTTGAAACAGGGTTTCTCTGTGTAACCCTGAATGTCCTGGAACTCGCCCTGTAGACCAGGCTGGCCTCTGTCTCCCAAGTGTTGGGATTAAAGACATGTGCCACCATTGCCCAGCTATCACCCATTTCTTTTTTTTAATATTTATTTATTTATTTATTTATTTATTTATTTATTTATTTATTTATTTATTATGTATACAGCATTCCTTCCATGTATGCCTGCAGGCCAGAAGAGGGCACCAGACCCCATTACAAATGGTTGTGAACCACAATATGATTGCTGGGAATTGAACCCAGGACTTCTGGAAGAGCAGGCAATGCTCTTAACCTCTGAGCCATCTCTCCAGCCCCCTATCACCCATTTCTTGTCTGTACTACTCTCACCAATAACATGCGCACTGTGGAGATTATATATATAGCCATATACTGCACATGCGGGGCTGGAGTGATGGCTCAGTGGTTAAACACACTGGCTGTTCTTCCTGAGGACCCGGGTTCACTTCCCAGCACCCACATGGCAGCTCACAACTGTCTGTAACTCCAGCTCCAGGAGTCCCAGTGTCTTCGCACAGATACACACGCAGGCAAAACACCAATGTACATTAAATAAAGATAAGAAAAAAAACCCCTGAAAACCTGCGCATGCTTATGAATGCTTGGCTTTAGTTTTAGGCTTGTTTCTAGCTAGCCTTTTCTTTCTTTCTTTTTTTTTTTTTTTTTTTTAGCTTGAACAACCCATTTCTATTCATCTTCATGCTGCGCTGAGTCTTGATTACCTTATCTAACTGCTGTCCATCACCTTTCCTAGTTCCTCTGTGCCGGGCTGGTTGGCCCCTAGCTTGCTGAGCCCCAGCTGGTTGGCTTCATTTTCTCTCTGCCCACCGGCCCCACCTAAACTTCTTTTACCTTGTTATTGGCCATTCAGCTTTTTATTAGACCAATCAGGTGCCTTAGGCAGACAAAGTAAAACATCAACATATCATTATCTACTTAAAAAAATGCAACATAAACAAAACCAGTACATCTTTGCATAGTTAAACAAATGCAGCACAAATGTAACACATCTTTACATAGTATATTCCACTATATATACGTGTGTGTGTGTGTTTGTGTGTGTGTATCTTGTTCAAACAGGATCATACTATATAACTCAGAACTCAGGCTGGCCCAAAGTTTACAATCCTCCTGACTCAGTCCTTTAAGCACTGGAATTACAGATGTGTGCCACCAACATGACTTTTTCTTTTCCTTTGAGACAAGGTTTCTCTGTGTAACCCTGACTGTCCTGGAACTCACTCTATAGACCAGGCTGCCCTCGAACTCACGGAGATGCACCTGCCTCTGCTTTCTGAATGCTGGGATTAAAGGCATGTGCAACCACTGCCTGGTCCAATATCACTTCTTATTGTTTTGACTTATTATTACTTAATTGTTATTGCTATTTTATGGTTGTTTGTGGTTACTAGGTATTGATAGGAGGTCCTCAACCTTACACGTAATGTGGTCTCTTCCCTTGTTGAACAGGAATGAACTGATCCAATTAGGTAAGACAGAAAAAGTGGTGTGGCGTATGAGGCTGAATCATAAAGTAACTGTAGCTTCCACCTTTTTGTTGTTTTGCTTTTAGAGACAGGGCCTCGGTATGTAGCTCTGGCTAGCCTGAAACTTACTCTGTAGGCCAGGCTAGACTCAAATTTGCAGCGATCCTCCTGGCTCTGCTTCCCACGTGCTGGGATTACAGGGCTGCACCATCATGCTCAGCTGTGGCTCCTGTCTTTCTCCTTCTCACACCACTCTTTCTAATCTAGGGGAAGTCAGCAACAGATGACAAGAGTTCGGAAATAGGCCGAAATCCTATTTGCCTGTATTTATTTCCATTAGCTGTTATAACAATTTGCCACAGGTTTGGTAGTTTGCAACATCACAAATTAGTTTTCTTTTTCTTTTAAAAAATGTGTGTATGATGCATATGTGGGAGTGGAAGTGTGCACACACATGTGGAGATCAGAGAACAGCTTTGTGGAGTTCTTTCTTTCTTTATTTTGGTTTTTTTTTTTTTTTGGTTTTTTGAGACAGTGTTTCTCTGTGGTTTTGGAGCCTGTCCTGGAACTAGCTCTGTAGACCAGGCTGGTCTCGAACTCACAGAGATCCGCC
>NC_022015.1:20681810-20683726 GCF_000317375.1 Microtus ochrogaster | reverse complement strand
TGGTCTCGAACTCACAGAGATCCGCCTGCCTCTGCCTCCCGAGTGCTGGGATTAAAGGCGTGCGCCACCACCGCCCGGCCTGGGATTAGCTCTTATAGACCAGGCAATGGAGTTGATTCTTGTAGGGGAAAAGGGCCAACCAAAACACACACACATACCCTGGCCCTGAAACCAGAGCCAGTGAAAGAAGCCACCCTGGCTCTGAGACCCGTGCCAGTGAGAGAAATACTTTAGCCCCAAACCCAGTACCAAAGAAATACATCCTGAGTCTGAAACCAGAGCCAAAGAAATGTACTTTGGCCTTAGAATCAGAGTCAGTGAGAGAAATATGCCCTGGCCCCAAAACTAGAGCCAACAAACTAAATAACACCAGTGAGAGAAACACAGTTTGGCCCTGAAATCAGCCACCTCTGCCCCTGATCAACTAAACTAACCAATCTCTGAGCAGGGAAATCTAACCAATTCCTCTTCTCCCTGGGAAAAGTCCGCCCCTAAGAAGCCCTATATAAACCCTGCACCTGTCAGTTTGCGGCTGCTCTTTTCCACCCTGGTAGAGGCAGCCAATCTCCTGGTTCTTCCCTCCCAAGAAATCTCTTGAATGAGGCTAGGGTGAAGACCTTCTTTTGCTGGAGCAGAGACAGAGCAGAATTGTTACAACTGCACTGGGGAAGCAGAGACAGAAGAGCGAGCAGAGTGTAGCCTGGCTCTAACACTATCTCTGGGAAACCTCCTAGCCTAGCAGAGTTGTTACACTGTAGGGCACTGGAGCCAAACTGTAACAACTTCCCTGGAGAAGCCCTCTCCTGCCTGAGCAGTGCTGTCACTTTGGGGAAACCTTCCCTATAGCAGGGTTGTAAGCTGCTATGCTGTGTACCTATGCTATTCCTGGCTCCCAGCAGCCGGAATACTCTTCCATCTGCGCTGTAACGCTCAATATTCCCTGGCCCCCAACTGCCAGGATCCCTTTCCTTAAGAGCCACAATGCTTACAGTTCTGTCATTCCACCTGTTAGATTTTGGGGTGCAGAGTAAAGAGACAGAAGGTAGAAAGAAGGGCTGGAGAGGTGGCTCAGAGGTTAAGAGCAGGGGCTGTTCTTACAGACGGTCTGAGTTCACTTCCCAGCAATCACATGGTGGCTCACAACCATCTGTAATGGGATCTGGTGCCCTCTTCTGGCCTGCAGGCATACATGCAGGCACAACACTATATGCATAATAAATAATAAATCTTTTTTTTTAAAAAAGGTAGAAAGAGACCAGAGTTTGACCTCAACAGAAAGAACTGTTATTTCAAACATCAAAGAACAGACACTCTGCCGTGGGAAAGAAGTTCTGCCAAAGGAGGTTAGCTGGGGATCATAATGGAGGCAAGTGAAAGGCTTGAGAATGAGGAAGTTAATACAGCTTCAGGGAAGTCTACAGTCTCTCCATCCTGGAGTTGTTTGTCCACACAAAGCCATTTTATCTTTAGAAACTACCTTGCCCAGCTGTCAGGAAGCAGGTAATAGCGGGGGACTCAGCCAGGCAATGGCAGTGAACGGGAAGAGGCTGCAGTGTCAACACAGTGGCACCAGATTTCAGAAAGCCTTAGTTCATTGGTCAGAATCTTGCAGAGTTTGTTCAAAGTTTATTCTGACCTCACACCAGCTTCTTGTGGGTTCAGGGGTTTCAACTCGGGTCATCAGTTTTGTGCAGCAGGTAAATCTTTATCTGCCGAGCAATCTCATCTAGCTAAATATGTCTGAGTTTCTTTAGTTCAGAAGTCTGATACAGGTGTCTGTTGAGGAATATTATTTTAAGTTGTGTTACTTTTATTTATTCTGTGGAACATTTGTTTAATGATATAAGCATGTGTTGCTTTTGTCTATGCTGCATTTGTTTAACTTTGTGAAGCTGTGATTTTTTTTTTTTTTTTTT
>NC_022015.1:20676915-20681710 GCF_000317375.1 Microtus ochrogaster | reverse complement strand
CGAACTCACAGAGATCCGCCTGCCTCTGCCTTCCAAGTGCTGGGATTAAAGGTGTGCGCCACCACCACCCCGCGAAGCTGTGATTTTTATTGCTTGTTTAAAACCTCTGATGGTCTAATGAAGAACTAAATGGCCAATAGCAAGGCAGGAGCAAGGATGGGCAGGGCTGGCAGACAGAGTATAAATAGAAGGAGAACTAAGGAAGAGGTACAACAAGAAGGAATGGGGGTGTTAGGGGTCAGCCACCCAGCCAGCCAAGGAGTAAGAGTGAAAGTAACATTACACAGAAATAAGAGAAGGAAAAAACCCAGAGGCAAAAGGTAGTCAGGACAATGCAAGTTTAGAAAAGTTGGTAAGAAATTAGCCAAGCTAAGGCCAGGCGTTTATAAGAAAGAATAAGATTCCGTGTGTGATTTATTTGGGATCTGGGTGCTGGGCCCCTCAAAGAACAAAGAGCAAAGACCCCAAAAGAGTAAACAGCAAAACAGTAAAATAGACATCAACAGGTGTCACTAGGCCAAAATAAAAGTATCAACAGTCTTTTGGGTCTGGTGATCTTGGTCTGTGATCCTCGTACTAGGGAACTGGAGGCAAGAAAATTGAGCGGAATCAAAGGATTGAGACTGGTTTGCACAACACCACATCACCGAATCCCGTATGGCTTAGTCCCAGAAACCTGACTGGGGCAGTGAAGGGATGAAGAAAGAGTAGACACACAAACACACAGACTGAGCTTGCTCAAAGCCCACCCTCCCTACCCAATCCTCAAACCTCAAAGAGTTTATCGTGTACAGCAGAGGGACAGGAGTTAGCGAGTCTCTGGAGGAGGTGTCTGTGGGTGAACAGTCTCAGGCTGTAACATCTGGTAGGTGGAGCTGCAACTGCTAGTTTGTGCTCACATTGATCAATTGTTCTCAAACATCCATACTTGCACAACTGTCAGCACGTCCCCGTGGACTAGAGGAAGACTTCGCCATCTCCCTGAGCCTCACCCCAGCACTGAACAAGCTTTGCCAACTTCCCATGGGTCTGGGGCATTGGTCCTTGAGATGGCCATGACCGTACCAACAATACACATTCACTTAGGGCTTCATTCAGTCCTTACACATGCATTCACAGCCTCCTTGGCTCCCCTGAGCACAGTATCAATTGATTAATTAGTTAATTCTGGCCAGATGTAATGAGACGTATCTGTAGACCCAGCACTCAGGAAGCTGAGGTAGGACTATTGGGAAAGTTTTATGTCAGCCAGAGCTGTATGGCGAGACTCTTCTAGAAACTCTAGGGAGGATCTGTTTCTTTCTGTTTCTTTGCCCTTCCCTGTTTCTCAGTGCCACTGACAGTCACTACTAGCTCAGAACTCCCTCAGTTTCTCCTCTGGTTACTTCCCTGTGACTCTTTCCTGTGAGCTTTCATGTTTTAATTGGACCCGCATAATGATCCAGGGTAGTAGCTCTGGCTTATTTGTTTATGGGTTTTAGAGGCAGAGACTCGTGTAGTTTATGTTGGGGTTATCCTTGAATTCTTGATCTGCCTGCTTCCACCTCCCGGGTTTACCATTATGCCTAGCTTGTCCTGTATGTATTTTGGCTTGTTTGTCTGCAGGTCATAACTGGAAATGAGACCTTGAGAAGGAAAGGAAAAGATCTTAGCTGGCACAGAAATGCATCCCTTTAATCCCAGCACTCTGGAGGCAGAGGCAGGTTGATGTCTGCGAGTTCTAGACCAGGCTGATCTATGTAGAGAGTTCTAGAACAGGCAGTGCTACATAGACCCCGTCTACAGAAATAAAAGGAAGAGATCTTAAATAAGTGAGATGGGAAATAAAGAAACAGAATACATATAATAGGAAAGCAGAAAAGGGGATAACTGGGGGAAGAAGGGAACTATCTGGGAGGCATGAGGGGGAAGAGGAGAATTAATGGGGGGATAAATAGATGAACTATAAGTCCATATGTACAGAGATGCCTAGATAAAACCCATTACTCTGTATGCATATCCTAAAACAATAGCAAAAATCTATGGCAAGAAAATAAAATGAATACTTCTTTGTTTTTTGAAACAGGTATTCTCTGCGTAACAGCCCTGACTGTCCTGACTTTTCGTTTTTCAGACCAGGCTGGCCTCAACACGAATAAAATAAAAGATCAGGGTGCCCACTTTAATTCTATGCATCATTAATTCCCTTTTGCCATACAGCCTAACGCAGTCACGAGTTCTAAGCATCTTTGGAAACCGATGCTGTGCCTACCACATTCTCTGACATAAAAGTATTAGATTTGAGAACAAGCGGTCAAGGAGGAAGGCATCTATCAAGGAATAAGATTATTGAGAGCAGCAATTAATACCACTTGGAGGTCAAACCTTAAGTCTCTAGAAGTAACCATTGGGCTTAACGTCTTGCCATACTTGCAGTAGGAGTCAGGGGAACGTTCAGGGGCAGCTCATTTATTATGTGAGTAGCAAGAAAGAAGTTAAAGAAGACTGGGAATGTAAAATCTTCCCTAAACTTCACTGTGAAGGGATTAGATTAAGGACAGGAGGGGAGAGAGGTAGGGGAACTCTACGCAAATGGGAAGGATGACGAGGTGGACAATATAGAAGGGTCCTCGATAGCCGGGATATCTATAAAGGGGAAATAATATCAGAGGGATTGTTGGATTGATTCAGGCTCAAGTTTTGCCAAGAAGGCTGGTACCACATCAGTGCCAAAGTCTAGGAAACTGCCAGCAGCGTGGCCAAGATAACGGAATTTATTGTGAGATGAAGGGCGCGCTCCGCCAACAAGAGGCGCTGGTGAGGCGTGAGGGATGGCTGGCGGCGACCTGGAAGCTCGGCTTATAGCCGAATGGCATCTGAAATAATTTCAGGGGAAATATTTCCTGAAACGCATCACAGTTTTCGCTGCGTTTCATTTGTCCGTTAATCTCTAGACATGCTAAATGCATAAAACAGGACTTGGCATAGAGAACGTGCTGAGAACCGTCACGTTAATAGTAGCTTCACAACTCTAGAGACTCCATTTTCCTTGAGCTCTTTCAGTCTCTCCGACTACGATTCCCATCATGCCTGGCAGCAGCCGTACCAATGATGCCTCACGTCCCTTAAACCTGTTTACCAGCCCAGCATCCCTAGCTGCCTTGCCTAAGAACGATCAATTGGATAGGAAGATGCCCGCCGAGACCGGCCAACCTTCGGGCCTGAGGGGCGTGGCCCCGCCAGGCCCCGCCCCCGCCCCGTGGCGGGCTCTTCCCTCCAGCTCTTGGTGGTCTGTACTGTCGACGACATGGGCACCACCTGGAGGAACCCGGGACGCGTGCGGTTGGCGCTCTGTCTCGCCGGCTTCGCGCTCTCACTGTACGCCCTGCACGTGAAGGCGGCGCGCGCCCGCGACGAGGACTATCGCGCGCTCTGCGACGTGGGGACCTCCATCAGCTGTTCACGCGTCTTTTCCTCTCGGTGCGTGCAGAAATGGAAAGCATGGGGTCCCTGAAGGCCAGGTGTGCCTGACGGCCAGATTGCCGGATGATTTTGCAGTCTGGGATCGCAGGGTCCGCAGAACGGACACTTTAAGAGTGCTGCCCCAAGAGTTTCAGACGTGCACAGGGCCTGGACCATTCAGAGATACTGGGATTTGAAGGCTGAGGATGCCAGCGAACTGTGATTGGAAAACTGGAGGAGGCAGGGCAGAATGGTACACAGAGATTGAGGATGATGCGGAATGACAGGAGGTGGTGTCATTTCTCTGCTCAGGGACAAAGGTGGCTCACTCTGGTTGTGCTGGAGGACCGGATTTGGTGGCGAGGGAACAAATAGATTTGTGCTCCAGATTTCTCTGAGTGGTCACCATAAAGCGCGAACAGGCCGAAAAAAATAAAAACTTTTTTTTCCATTTATTTGTTTGTGGGGTTGCATGTGCATGCCACTACATGCACGTGGAAATCGGAGGTGGTTCCCTCCCACTTCGTGGGTCTGGAGGAGTCCACCCAGTTGACAGGCTTGGAAGTAAGCACTTTTATTAGCTGAGCCATCTCACTAGCTCCTGAAGTTACTAATGGCCTATGATGACAGACCAGAATAGAGTCAGTGACACACCAGGGGATCACTGACCTTTGGATTCCTGGTGGGTGGAGAGTCTTGCTAATTGCTTTTTTTTCCAGGAGGCACTAGGTTGACCACACTTCCCTGGGTTTTTTCCCTCCCGCCAGGTGGGGCCGTGGCTTTGGGCTGGTGGAGCATGTGCTAGGAGCCGACAGCGTCCTCAACCAATCCAACAGCATATTTGGTTGCATGTTTTACACCATACAACTGTTGTTAGGTGAGTGGCTTTGTCCCTTCCTGACCTATCTTCCTTAGCCAGATCAGCACCACCCCAAGTCTTGGTGACCCAGACAGTTGACAGCTAATCACTGAACAACCTCATCACAAGGGGACAAGAAAGGAAGACACTAGCAGGGTTGCCGTAGTTTAGATAGCCAGAGGCTGTAGGGCTCTCAAAGATTTCCTATGATATCAATTCCTTTTCCTTCTTCTTCCCACCACCCCCAAGACAGGGTTTCTCTGCATAGCCAAGGCTGGAACTCACTCTACCTGAGGCTGGCCTCAAACTCAGAACTGCCTGCTTCTGCCTCCCAAGTGCTGGGATTAAAGGCATTTACCAACACCTGGTGGTTTTTTGAGAGGTTTCTCTGTATAATTTTGGTGCCTTTCCTGGAACTCGCTCTGTTCTAGGCATACACAGCCACCGCCTGCCTGGCCAGTTTTTAATTTTCTTTCTTTCTTTTTTTTTTTTTTT
>NC_022015.1:20642754-20676780 GCF_000317375.1 Microtus ochrogaster | reverse complement strand
AGAATAGGTGGGGCTGGCCGGGCGGTGGTGGCGCACGCCTTTAATCCCAGCACTCAGGAGGCAGAGGCAGGCTGATCTCTGTGAGTTCAAGACCAGCCTGGTCTACAGAGCTAGTGCCAGGACAGGCTCCAAAGCCACAGAGAAACCCTGTCTCGAAAAACCAAAAAAATAAATAAATAAAGGCGTGCGCCACCACCGCCCAACTTTTAATTTTCTTAAGACAGAGATCTCTCTTGGTTCTGGAGAGATGGCTCAGAGGTTAAGAGCACTGGCTGCTCTTCCAGACGTCCTGAGTTTAATTCCCAGCAACCACATGGTGGCTCACAACCATCTATACTGGGATCTGATTCTCTGTTCTAGCATGTAGGCATAGCGGCAGACAAAGCACTCATATATTAAAAAGTAATAAAAATAATAAATAACTTTTGTCAGGTGGTAGTGGTGCATGCACTTGTGTGGCACAGGCAGGCAGATCTCTGTGAGTTCGAGGCCAGCCTGGTCTATAGAGCTGCTGGTTCCAGGACAGCTAGGGCTGTTACACAGAGAAACTCTGTCTCAACACCTTCCCTCTCCTCCCCCCCCCCAAAAAAAAAAAGACAGGAACTTTCTATGTAGCCCTGGTTACTCTGGAATTCATTATGTAGACCAGGTTGGCCTGGAACTTGCAGAGATCCTCCTGTCTCTGTCTCCCAAGTGTTAGGACCAACTTGTTTTAAGACAAGGTCTCATGCATTCTAGGTTGACTTTGAACTCTTGAGCCTCCTGCCTCCATATCCCAGGAACTAAGATTATAGGCCTATGAAAACACAGCCATTTTACAAATTCTTTTTTATTTCGTTTTGTTTTTTGAGACAGGGTTTCTCTGTAGCTTTGAGGCCTGTCCAAGCCTGTCCTGGAACTAGCTCTTATAGACCAGACTAGCCTTGAACTCAGGGAGATCTGCCTGTGTCTGCCTCCCGAGTGCTGGGATTAAAGGTGTGCGCCACCACCTCCTGGCTCAGCTTACAAACTCTTTTTGAGGCGACTCCAAAGGTGACTCGTGTTTCATCTCATACAGAGTTCAGCGGGAGAATTTACTGTTGGGTCCTAAGGGTTAGTGAACACATAAGGCCCACTGGATCCCGTCTTAGAGAACTTTCAGCAGATGCAGCTGCTCTCTGACACTGGGGAGGAATGGCAGAGTTCTAGATGTGCCTTTAATGATCCTCTCTTGTTTTGCAGGTTGCTTGAGGGGACGTTGGGCTTCCGTCCTCCTGGTACTGAGTTCCCTGGTGTCCCTCGCTGGTTCTGTCTACCTGGCCTGGATTCTGTTCTTTGTGCTCCATGATTTCTGCATCGTTTGCATCACCACCTATGCTATCAATGTGGGTTTGATGTTGCTTAGCTTCCAGGAGGCGCCAGAACACAAGGCCAAAAAGCACTGAGATCCCACGTCGTGCCAGCCTAATGTAACCTGCTTTGCCTTGGCACATGAGCCTTGCTCAAGAGGGTCATGTGTGGGTCCGTAGAAGGCCCTACTCCTTACATTCCAGTCCCCCTCCATAACCACACATAGGACAATGACCAGACGTGCCTCTAAGTTCTCTTCTCAAGGACTGCTTTCTGCTCTTGGCTAAAGAGAATGGTTTTGAACAATAAATTTTCCTAAGTTGGTCAAGTCTGAAGCATCCGTCTGCCAGGGATCCTTTGGGGTGTTGGTCTTTCCTTATTGCCTTCTCTGGAACTGGGATGAGTCAGAGTGCCATGGAGGGCCTGTCTGGGACGGGTGGCTGCATCATCTCTAGCATGCTTATGTCAGCAAAATCTGGCACATCAGCCCCCACGTCCAGGAAACAAGCTTGCGTTGGCTGCCTAGGGCTCAGACTCCTGTCGTAGGAGGGGCTGCCACACACCTGGAGGCCGAGCTTGCTTGGAATTTCTTCTGTAGTCCAACTTGAACCTCTGCAGCTACCTCACCTAACAACCTGAGCCAGTCTTAACACCTGCAGAGGGCCAGGCTCAGATTCTCTTTCTGTTTTTCCTAGTGTATACCAAGGACTTGACATCCCAAGCATTGTCTAAGAAACTGGTAGTTAATTTAATCCTCAAAGTAATTGTCTGAGGTAGTTACCACCATTGTTTCTATATTGGTGAGGAAGCTTAGATTCAGAGAAGCTCATGTGCGGGAGACTACATCTCTAATACGGGGAAGAGTTGGGGGAGGGGAATATCCCACAGCTCACATTGCAGGGCTCTGCACGAGCTAGGCAGGAGCGCCAACACTGAGCTGTACTTTAGCCCTTGTCTTCCGCTCTGAGTCCACCGGAGCCAACTCAGCTCACAGGTGTCGCCATTGGGATCAGGGTTCCTGGATGGAGCTAGCTTAAGTGAGGAGTTGGAAGGGTCTAACCTCCAGCCCAGCACTTGTAAGACAGCGCCATGCTGGCATGAGACCGAGCTCTGCACATGTGGCCCCAGAAGCAAACCATGGGATATGTGTGAAACCTACCTGGCCTTGTCCTGAGGGAGGCAAGTAACTGGTCTAGAAGTCAGATTTTTGGGTTTTTTTTTTTTTTTTTTTTTTTTTTTTTTTTTTAGGGAAGGGGTTTTTTTTTAAAAAAAAAAAAAAAAAAAAAAAAAAAAAAACCCTCAAAATTATGCCTCAGCTTCCAGGTACTAGGCTTACAGACGTACACCACTATGCTGGGCTTTTAAGAATTAAAAAAAAAAAAAAATGGAGCACTGGCTGTTCTTCCAGAGGTCCTGAGTTCAATTTCCAGCAACCACATAGTGGCTCACAACCATTCTTAATGAGATATGGTGCCCTCTTCTGACATGGATAAATGCAGGCAGAGCACTGTATACATAATACATAAATACATCTTTTTTATTTTATTTTTTTTGTCTTTGTTTTTTGAGACAAGGTTTCTCTGTAGCTTTGGGGCATGTCCTGGAACTAGCTCTTGTAGACCAGGCTGGCCTCGAACTCAGAGATCCACCTGCCTCTGCCTCCTGAGTGCTGGGATTAAAGGCGTGCACCACCACCTCCCAACCATAAATACTTCTTAAATGAATTTAAAGCCGGGCGATGGTGGCGCATGCCTTTAATCCCAGCACTCGGGAGGCAGAGGCAGGTGGATCTCTGTGAGTTCGAGACCAGCCTGGTCTACAGAGCTAGTTCCAGGACAGGCTCCAAAGCCACAGAGAAACCCTGTCTCGAAAAAAACCAAAAAAAAAAAAAAAAAAAGAATTTAAAAAATTATTTTATGTGTATGCCTGTGTCTGCATCACGTGTGTGCCTGGTGCCTGGAAAGGACATAAGTGGGTGTTGGATCCCCTGGAACTGGAGTTACAGGTGGACCTGGAAATCAAACGTGGGTCCCCCGGCAAGAGCAGCCTGTGAAGAAACCAATGAGCCATCTCTCCAAGCCCCTAGGCATTTTTTTTAAGTTTTTTTTTTTTTCAAGACAGGGTTTCTCTGTGTAGCCCTGGATGTCCTGGAACTCACTCGGTAGACCAGGCTGGCCTTGAACTCACAAAGATCTGCCTGCCTCTGGGTTTAAAGGCATGTGCCATCACTGCCCGGCAACTCCAGACATATTTTTAAAATTTATGAGTGTGTGTGCATGCTGAATCCCATGACGTGTGTGTAGACTTCAACTTGCAAGAATCCTTTCTCCACCATGTGGGTCCCGGGAAACAGACTCGGGTCATTAGGCTTGGTGGCAAGTGTCTTTGTGCCAGCCCCCTAAATATTTTTTGTTTACAAGCCTGGTGAAATGGCTCAGCAGGTAAAGGCCATGTGATTTCAAACTCTGAGAACTACATAGGAGAAGGAAAAAACCCTCACAGGTTGCCTGCCCTCTCTCTAGAATAAATAATTGATAATAATAGGGGCTGGAGAGATGGCTCAGAGGGTAAGAGCACTGGCTGCTCTTCCAGAGGTCCCAAGTTCAATTCTCAGCGACCACATGGTGGCTCACAACCATCTGTAATGAGACCTGGTGCCTTCCTTGCCAGCAGTACATTGTATGCTTAATAAATAAATCTTTTAAAAAAAATATTAAAAAGCAACATTCCTTCCAGTCCACTTGATGGGACCAATTTGAAATTCTTACTATTATTCTGTGTATGTGAGTGTCTTGCCTGCATGTATGTCTGTGTACCACATATATGCCTGGTGACTTGGGAGAGCAGAAGAGGGTGTCAGATCCCCTGGAACTGGAGTTACAGGTGGTGTGCACTGCCCTATGGCTTCGGGGAATCGAATGGGGTCAGTGCTGCTAGGTGTTGAGTCATCTCTCCAGTTCCCACCCCCCAAAGCCCTGGAGTTTTTCAGGCAAGACACAAACAGCTTCATTGTTTAAAGTTACTGGTGCAGTAAATGGGGGAACTGGGATTTGAACTGGGGGAGTGTGGCCATTGCCAGAAGTCCAGAGAGGTGTAAGGACCACACAACCACCGCCCCAAGCCGTTGGTTTCCTTCTAGCCCAGGAAAAGTAACACCTGACTCTTAGTTGACTGGGGGCGGAGCTGGGGTGGAGCCAGGGAGACCCAGGTGGCTCCTCGGAGAACCAGGGAACACACTGAGTGGCCCGGAGCAGGATGCGGCAGAGCTGGGGACCAGGGCTGCTTATTGTGGGAGCTGTGGTCCTGCTAGAGGGTAAGTCTTGAATCAAGTAGACTGCAATTGCTATGTAAAGGACCCCGAGGGGCTATGGTCTCCCCGTGGATGTCCTTGTCTAGGTGTGTGGAGTTGTTATGTGGGGGGAGGGACGTGGGGAGAGGAGGGAGGTAACACACAGCCTGCTGTCAAATGGATGGTTTTCCTGGGCCAATACATTAACTCCTACAGTAGTTCTGTCTTGATGAGGAGACTGAAGGGCAGAAAAGCTAAGTCAGGTGCTTGAGAGCAGTCTGCGTCCGGATTGGGCAGGGAAGGGTCTGAGATCACTCTGTCTGGATGCAGTCTCACTGGTGTGTATTTCACCCCCTCCGATCCTCTACTTGCAGAATGGCCCCAGGCCTGCTCTGGCCCCGCTGGCTTGGAGCTGTCCGCGCTAATTCTGCTTCAGATGTGCAGTAGGCCTCTTTGTGTGAGCCCGGGATGGGTTTCAGGCAGGGCAGGGACCCTCCGGAAAGGTCAGCCTCCTCCGGAAAGGTAGTTTGATTCATTAGCACAGGGGTGGAGTGAGTCTCACTTGGGGCCTCCCACTTTGGACATGACACAGGCCTCTAATCTAGCGTCTCAGGCTTCCACAGCTGAAGGGACAATTAGACTAATGTCCTTCACATACACTGGCCACCTCCCTGACTCAGTGGTGGGGGCAGGAGTTAGGGGTTCAGAAGCCTGGAGGGTTGGCCTGCTCCCAAGATAAATCTCAGGCCTTGCTTCTTGGGCCCAGGAGTGCTGAGCACAGCTGAGAGAGTTAATGGCTGAGTACTCTGAATGGGCTCCAATAAAAGCTGCTTTTCAGCCGCATATAAATATTTGCATTCTGGGAGGGGCTGGTGAGGTAGCCAGCCATAGATAAGAACCCAACTCATCCCCTCCACCAGTTAAGGCACCTCCACATCTTGTGTCTTCTTCTTCCTAGGTCTTCAAGCAGCTCAGCGTGGTAAGTGGTGGGGACATGAGACCTGGGCTGTACTGGGGGATAATGGGGAAGGGGGAATGGTGTTGTGTGGTCCCGAGGTCAGGACAGTGTCCGCAGTGACCATGACTCACCCTTCTCTACAGCCTGCGGGCAGCGCGGCCCTGGCCCTCCGGAGCCCCAGGAAGGCAACACGTTACCTCATGAATGGCCCTGGCAGGCCAGCGTCAGGCGACAGGGGATACACATCTGCAGCGGCTCACTGGTGGCCGATACCTGGGTCCTCACAGCCGCTCACTGCTTTGAAAAGTGAGTCGTGCTTTGGTTCAGTCTCTCGATTTGAGGGTGGACTTGTCCCTGTACCTTAAGACTCTTTTGCCTCTAGAATAACGAAGTGTCATTTATGACCAGCTCAGCCTTCGCAATCTTTCCTGCTCTACAGAGGAGGAAATGGGAACTGGAGGGACGTGGCTGTAGTCGGGTTCTGTGTCTGCTCATCTTCCCCACCTGTGCTCTTCTCCCTGCTGTCGTGCTCCATTGGCACTCAGCTGCCCGGGCCTTGCCCTTCTCCTTTCAGGGTGGCCACAACAGAACTGAGCTCCTGGTCCGTGGTCCTGGGTTCTCTGAAGCAGGAGGGGCTGAGCCCAGGGGCTGAAGAGGTACCAGTTGCTGGTCTGCAGTTGCCCAAGGCCTATAACCACTACAGCCAGGGATCAGACCTGGCCCTGCTTCAGCTCAGCCACCCCACAGCCCATACAACCCTCTGCTTGCCACGGTCCACCCATCACTTCCCCTTTGGAGCTTCTTGCTGGGCCACAGGCTGGGACCAAAACACCAGCGATGGTAAGTCCTGTCTTGACGAAGACCTAGAAAGCACTCTTCCTGGGCCCCACTGCTTCCCAGAGCTAGACTCAGCTTCATCTCCGTTGCCAGTTTCCAGGACCCTACGGAACCTGCGCCTTCGTCTCATCAGCCGCCCCACCTGCAACTGTCTCTATAATCGGTTACACCAGCGGCTGCTGGCCAGCCCAGCAAGACCTGGGATGCTGTGTGGGGGTGCCCAGCCTGGGGTACAGGGACCCTGCCAGGTCTGATGAGTACAGGGGGAAAGGGAAGGTCTAATCTTGGGCCAAGAGCCCACAGAAAAGGGTGATGGGGAACAGCCAGAAGGCATCTGGTTAGTAATGAATTGGGGCTCAGGTGACTCCTTTGCCTGGCTCCAGGGAGATTCTGGGGGACCTGTGGTGTGCCGTGAGCCTGATGGACACTGGGTCCAGGTTGGGATCATAAGCTTCACATCAAAATGTGCCGAAGAGGACACTCCTGTGCTGCTGACTGACATGGCCACTCACAGCTCATGGCTGCAGGCCCGCGTTCACGGGGCAGCTTTCCTGGTACAGGACCCAGGAACTGTGGAGACCAGCGATGAGAACAGCTGTGTAGGTAGGTAGGTCTGCGCATGGTATTAAAAGTGGAGTGTACAGGAACACTCAGGCCATATGAAGGCTTCCTAGCCAATAGTTAGAAGCCACGAGGAAACAAACTTCAGCTCAGACACCGAGTCTAGACATGCCAACAGAGAACTAGGTTTGTAAGGCCCTTTTAGTTCCTGGGATACAAACAGCCCCACTGGGGCCAGGAAGTTTTATAGGTGGGTGTCTCTGAAATCTCTGGCTGGTTTCAGGGGGAAAGCTGCAAGTTTCCAGGCAGAAATCCAGGAAGGTGAGACAGAGCAGTGACTGCAATGCAAATTGAATGCAAAGTCATTTCAGGGAAGGAAGCTAGGTTCCGACGTTCAGAATAGCAAGCTAGGGATTTTAGGGCTGGTCCAGGCTTGGGGAAATGTAGGTGGGTGGGGGAGTGGGGCAGAGACCTTCCAGGTTAAGGCTGGCACTGATTACCGTCAGACATCAGGATTAAAGGCATGCACGTTGGCTCTGAATCCCAAGTGGGCTACCTGGTTTTGGTTACAGAGCTAGGTTAATCTGTATAGTTTACCTTTGGTAATGAAGCTGAGAGTCAACTGGGAAGATCTGCTGACATACAGAAGCACTCAGCACAGGTCCTAGCGTTTAGTGACCACTTAACTAGGTGACGTAATTCACCTATTTCAGCGTGTGGCTCCTTGAGGAGTGAAGGCCCTCAGGCAGGAGCGCTCTCTCAGTGGCCCTGGGATGCCAGACTGAAGCACCATGGGAAGTTGGCTTGTGGTGGAGCCCTGGTATCGGAGGTGGTGGTGCTGACTGCTGCTCACTGCTTTATCGGGTGAGCCTATGTCACTCTCCTCTGTGCCCCTTGCCCCAGCTGTGTCAAGTTGCTGAGAACTCTGCCTCTCAACAGGCGCCAAACCCTAGAGGAATGGAGTGTAGGACTGGGGGCTGGACCAGAGGAATGGAGCCTGAAACAACTCATTCTGCATGGGGCCTACACCCACCCAGAGGGCGGCTATGATGTGGCCCTCCTGCTGCTGGCTCAGCCTGTGACGTTAGGCCCTGGCCTGAGGCCCCTTTGCTTGCCCTATGCTGACCACCACCTGCCTGACGGTGCACATGGCTGGGTTCTGGGGCTGACTCCAGGAGCAGGTACATAGCAACAGGGATGCTGGCAGTGGTCCACTGGACTTGCAGGCAACTGAGGCAGCTGCTCTCGTCCTTTGTTTTCTAGCCAACAGCCACCCACAGACAGTGCCTGTGAGAGTCCTGGGGCGAATGGCCTGTAGCCAACACCACGCAGCCCCTGGGAGCTCAGGCACTCCCATCCTGCCAGGGATGGTCTGCACCACTGTCGTGGGTGAGCTGCCTCAGTGTGAGGTGAGTTCCAGTTCCCAGCCCTTACCCAGCAGACCCCTGGCATTTTCTCACCTTTCTACCATGCTTGGTTACTAGCCCTGCTTCTCACCTGAAACTAAGTCCTCCTGCCAGCTGGCCCCCAAACAGCCCAGGCTACAGCTCCAAGCCCCTCCCACCCTCTACAGAAAGTCACCAAGTGTAACCTGCTCCCTAACAGGGCCTATCTGGGGCACCACTCGTCCACGAGGTCAGGGGCACGTGGTTCCTGGCTGGACTGCACAGCTTTGGAGACAGCTGCCAAGGCCATGCAAGGCCTGCGGTCTTTGCGGCACTCTCTGCCTATGAGGACTGGGTCAGCAGTCTAGACTGGCAGGTCTACTTCGCTGAGGAGCCAGAGCCCGAGGCTGAGCCTGGAAGCTGCCTGGTCAACTCAAGTACGTGTCCCTCTTCGTTCTTCCTCCTTAGCCTGGGCTCCCCTCTAAGGAGGACACTCAGGCTCTAGCTGCCTGGGGTGTGGAGTAAGCAACAGACAGATCCACGTGGATGTAGGCAGTAGGGGGTCTCAGCTTCTTTGTCTTCAGGTCTCCCATACGCCACAGGGGCCAAGGTGGATCCTGCTTCTTCAACACAAGTTAATAAAGCTCTAGGGATGGGGCCAAGTTAATTTCCTTCCTCTCCTCGACAGGCCGACCCGCCGGTTGTTGATGGTGACTCTCTAGTTCACTCACAAGATGCCAGAAAAGCCAGGCAACTCCTACCAACACCCAGTTCTCCACTCCAGCCCATCCCCTCCCTATTGGTGGTTCCCTGACCTGAGGCAAGCCAACAACTGTCTGACTGGGAATGAGCCAACCCAGGGATGCTTTCTGTGTGTGACCATGACCCACCCCCAAGCTCTGCAATCCAATAGGGGTGTCTCCAGGACTCCTTAAATAACCCGTCATACACAACCACACAACCACACCAGCAGCTGTTGTGAAAAAAAAAAAAGTTTTTTTTGGGGGGTGGGGAGCAATTTTCCTTTTTTAAAACTTAAATAAATTGTTACAAAATAGATTTTAGAAAATAAGTTACAAACTATAGTAAAAGGCTCCCCTTCCACAGGCAACTTTCCCGCCTGTGCAAGCTCTGAACATGCCTCTCCTGGGTTAGAATCTGGCTAGCACAGCATTCTGGCAGAGCCTGGCCGTGGAAGAACATGGTGACAAAGGCTTGGGAAGGAGGTCCTTCATGGACACAGACATGAAGACTACCTTATCCCCTTCTTGACAGAGAAACCAGATCAGGCTCCTCTTCAGGGAAGAGGAGATGGGGAGACCCAAGCAATCCTGAGCGAATGTGGAGATGAAGCCTCTCTGTGCCTGCATCCCCAGCTTCAGTGAACTCTTCTTTGGAGACTTGAAGTTCAGAGAGAGAAGTTGAGGTCTGCAGGCCACGGGGGTGAGGGGTTCAGGAGTGAGGCTGTAGATGAGTCCCCATCCCCTCTGCTTGATGCTGGTACCATGGAAGCTCCTAGGAAGAGAAGAAGAGGTCACTGAGGGAGGCCTAAGCCACCTCTCAGACCTACGGGTCAGCTCCTGACATGGCCCTGAGAGACAGACAAGTGTAAGAGGCCAGGATAAATAGCTCAGGGTCAAAGAGTTCACCTATTGTGTATAAGGCTTTTTAGGTACCATGCCTAGCATCTCCCCCTCACCCAGGAACTTATAACTTATAAAAATAATTGTAATTATTTTTACAGCCTTGGTTACTAGGCTCCTCACTCATTTGAGAAGGCTTTGGTCCTGAGAGCCATTTCTTCAGTTCTCAGGACCCATCACTATTTTGTCCTTCTCAGCCAAGCTCTGGTCAAGGGCATACATTTCAGGGACACTTACCCTTGGTGGCTATAGATGGAATGGATTTTCCTCTGCTGAGGGGAATATGAGCATAAGGCTTGCTGAGTACACAGACTGCCCCGGCTTCCACAACTTTGCCCTTCAGTGGGCTGGGTGGAGGCCAGTTCCCCCACCCCCGAGAGATTCACTGTGATAGAGGGAAGAGCTAGACTAATGACTGCCACTACTCAGATGGGCCTGTCTTCAAAGAAACAATTATCCATGAGTCAGCCCTTAGTTAAAGGGCTGTGTTGGGGAAGGTGCTGGTGGAGAGGGCAGTCTGGTTGGTTCTTACAAGATCTGTATCAGAAGGAGAGGGAAAAGTTAACTAAAAGGAAGATCAAAAGGGCTCAGTACACCACTCACAGAGGCCTCAATTCCAAGGGAGCTGGAAGGCAGAGACAAGCCATAGGGAAAGAGGGACAGAGAGTGAGTAGTGACCAGTAAGCCAGCAAACTGGCCCAGTCAGCAGGAAAGCAGCCAGTTAGCGTTACCAACTGAACAGGCAGACCCACCTTGGCTTTAATCCTGCAGGCTATTCCTATCTACCTGCAAGACAACCCAGGAATCAGCAACCCACCCCCACCCCCCTTTTTCATTCTCTGGCTTCTTGCCCATTCTTGGAAAGATCAGAACCTAAACACAGCCCATTTCACCCTTCCCTCTGGGAATCATTGCTGGCTAAATCAGGGTTCCCAGATATGGCAGTTCCCAGACACCCTGGCCTACTGAAAGAAAACAGTCACTCTTTGGCTATACAACTCCACACTCCTGCCCCACCCCACCCCACCTACCCCAGTGTCCATCTTTCTGACCTACAATTCCTACTTCAGTTTGTCAGTCCATGTCCAGGCTCCTGCCCCACCCACCCCACCTACCCCAGTGTCCATCTTTCTGACCCACGATTCCTACTTCAGTTTGTCAGTCCATGTCCAGGCTTCCGCCACTTCTCACAATCCACTCGATTCTGTCCTTACTTCCCTTACCTACTCAGGACCATGGCTTCTCTCTACCATGTGCCCACCTCTTTCTGGATCTAACCCATTCACCCCACATACCTGAGCTAGACATTGTCCACTCCTCCTGGTGCTGCTGCTGGTGCTGCAGGAAGCTATTTCGGTGGCGAAAATGGCGGGGACAGTGAGAACAGGTGAATGGTCCCTCCTGAGGGGCATGGACCCGCCCATGGCCCCGCAGCCGGGCGGCTGTTCGAAAAGCCTTGCCACAGATGTTGCAGCTGTAGCGCTTGGGGTCTGTGTGGGTCCTGCTGTGGTTCTTGAGAGACAGCAGGTTGGGCAGGAGTTTGGGACACAGGGAGCAGGGGTAGAGTCCAGTGGTATGGGCCTTCTGGTGATTCAGCAGGCTACCAGCATGGCGATAGGAGCGCCCACACTGGGCACAGCAAAAGGGACGCTCCTTGTCTTCAGCTGCTGTGAGGTTTGTTCCTTGTCCTCCATTAGCTGGCTCCCCATTCTCTTCTGGGTCTCTGCGAGGTTCGGATGAGGCCTCCTGAGCGTTCCCTGGACCAGGGGGATCCACCACTGCCATCCAAGCTTGTGGTTCTCTGGTCTCCTCTGTCTGACCTGGTACCTGGCTATTGTCAACAGCATGAGTCTGCATGTGTGTGGCCAGCTCACTGTGGGATGCAAACACTTTGCTGCAGTTACGACAAGCAAAGGTCTGGGCGGCAATGTGGTTGTGGATCTTAGTGGTCACAGGACTCAGTATCTCTGGGGAACAGAGCAAACAACTGTGACAGACTTTCTTGTCAATGCTGGGGTTCAAGAGGCCATCAGGTTGATAGGTCTTTCCACACTGGCTGCAAGAGGGATGGCTCTCTGACTGGAGCCGAGAGCTGCTGTCTCCACCATCCTGGCTATCCATATAACTTACGGTAGAATCACTGGACTGGCTCTCAGAGAGGTGACAAGAATTCTTGGAGCCAGTATCTTCCAACTTGCCTTCTGGCTTGGCTAACTGATCCTGAGGAACCCAGGCACCATTGTGAGTCATTTGTCCCCTTTCTCCTCGATACCCATCTACCTTCCCCACTTCCCAAGATAAAGATTCTGTGACTTCTGACTGTGCTGGCCTGCTGGGACTCTGACTATGCTCCCCAGGCCTCTTGGTTCCAAGCTCCAGCTGTGGTACTGACTGAGTACCTTCTGGTCTGCCCTCCACTCCCCAGTCATCAGCAAGGTTCTCCTTACTGCCTTCAGCATCATGTGGGTCTCCCTGGCCACTGGTCAGATCTAGTTTGGTCTCCTCGTGCTCCTGCAGATGCCGCTCCAGAGATCGCTGGCCAGGAAAGCCACAGCCACAAAGGGTACAACGTACAGTTGCTCCCCTCCGGGGTGTCCGCCGCCTCCGGCTATCAGAATGCAGCCTCTGATGGTCTTTCAGGGCTGTGCGGTTGGAATAGGTCTTAAAGCAGAAGGAGCAGCTGTACTGGCCTGTCTCCTGGGTGCACTGATGGTTCAGGAGGCTGCCAGCATGGCGGTAGTTCCGGCCACACTGCCCACACCTGAAAGACCGATCCTCACGAGTCAGCTTCTGGGTGCCCCTTCCCCTCCGTCGCTCAGTATGAACCCGCTGGTGGTTGGCCAGCTGCTTCCGCAGGCGAAAGGCTTTCCCGCAGTCACTGCAGCGGAAACGCCGAGGGTCTGCATGGATGCGCCGGTGGTTCTTAAGGGACATGAGGTTTGAAAAGCCCTTGGAGCAGGCCTGACAGCCAAAGTGGCCAGTCTGATGGCTCTGCCGGTGATTGATGAGGCTGCCAGCATGCTTGTAGGTTCGGCCACACACTTCACAGCTAAAGGGCCGCTCAGAGCTAACTTCAGTTTGACAGCCTTTCTCTGCCGTCTCCAGCCTCTGCTCTAGCTCCTCCTCCTTTACCGTGGTCTCTTCCCACACTTCTTCTTTCACTCCCGCCAGCTCCTCCAAGGGCTCCACTTTAAGTTCTTCGTGGAGCTGCCCTACGACTGCCTGTTCCTGCCCTGCCTCTGCCACATTCTGGGGTTCGTTGCTGCCTCCTGCCTCTGCCACATTCTGGGGTTCGTTGCTGCCCCCTGCCTCTGCGATAGGCCCCACTTGGGGCTCTGAACCTTTGCAGCGAGGGTGGTTGCGCAGATGATTCCGGTAGGCAGCCAGGTTGGGGTAGCAGCGGGAACAGACAGGGCAGATGAAGTTGCCTGTCTGGTGGATCTTACGGTGGTTCACCAGGCTGCCTCCATGGCGATAGGTCTTGCCACACTGGTTACATTGGAAAGGGCGAGGATGGGACTTGGGGAAGCTTTCACCAGCCTGCATGCAAAGGCTGTCTGCAACTGTGCCTCCTGCTCCCTCCTCAGACTGTGTGTCCCCACCCTCTTCTGAAACAGAGGTCACTGTGCCCTCAAAGACATCATCTGTAGCCATTTCTACAGCATCACCTGATCCTTCCAAGTGGCTAGGAATGTTCTCGGTCATATTGCTGGAACTCTGACTTTGATGGTGACGCTCCAGGCTCCCCAGGTCATCATAGGTCTGACCACAGCAGCCACAAATGTGCCCATAACCTGCTCCATCTAGAGCCTCCACTTCCCGCTGAAGCTGATTTAGCAGCTCTGCTTCTGAGAGCTGCAGAGGAGGACTGTGGGTAGAGGCTGATTCCGCTGTGCCTTCCTCATCCTCTTCTGAGCCCTCAGGTATGCCAGAAGCGCCATGAACCTGGCGCAGGTGGCGCCTGTAGCCAGTTCTCCCAGGAAAGATCATTCCGCACAGACAGCAGAGGAAGGGCTGTGCTGAGGCGACCTCCCCTGGTCTGTGGTTCTGGAAGTGACTACGCAGGGCAGGCAGAGAATCAAACTCCTTTGGACAGAGAGAGCATTGGTAGATGCCTGGAGGGTGGCAGGACTTATGGCTCAGCAGGTCGGCAGCTTGGGGGAAAGAATCCCCACAATCAGAACATGTGTGAGTGACTTCTGCCTTCCAGACAGTGTCGCTGTCAGCAGGGGGAGAAGAGTTGGACTGGCAAATGCCCGGTTTCTGGTCACTATCCACCCCAGGGAGGCTGTCACAAAAGCCAACTTCACTGCTTTCCTCATCACCTGGGATGTCCATGTGGCCAAGGAAACAGGCTTCTTTCTTTTCTAGTCCTTCCTCGGTGCCAGTGTCCTCTTTACCACCCGGGAAACGGGATTCATCCCTTCCAAGCCCATATTCGCTGTCTTGGGATCCTGCCTGCAAGCAGTCCCCACCCCTCTTCAGGTGGCCCTCAGTCCCACAAGGACTTTCTCCCAAAGGGTCTTGGGAAGATTCCAGGCCCTCATCATTTTCCAACTTCTGGGTCCAGGTGCCCGCAGGTGGGCGTTTGGACTCCTCACCAGTACTATCCTGTTTCTGACGCCTCCTATTCCACTGCCGACTATGACGTCGTAAATGGCTCTTCATGGCAGCCATAGTATGGAAATGCTTGGCACAGGTCCCACAGCTGAAGTCTCCTGTCTGATGGGTCTGCCTGTGGTTGATAAGGCTCCCCGAGTGGCGATAGCTCTTTCCACAGTCTCGACAAGCAAATGTTCTAGGTGGTGACCTGGTGTTGTCTGTCCTGCTCTTTTCTCCTTCCCCTGCCCTGTGTGTCCTTCCATGACGCTCCAGACTCTTGAGATCTTCAAAGAACATCCCACAAATGTTACATATCTGTGGCGTTGTCTTATCTGCCGTTGGGGGAATACTAGTGGCTTCTTCTTGTCTGTATACCGGCCCCTGATCTGTGGGGAATGCTGCTTCTGTTCCCATTGGGTCAGGTTGTTCCCTCTTGACAGGGCTAGGGGAACCCTCAGTCCCTGGGTCTGTACTTCGGCGCGTGGCCTTGCAATGGACGCGCACATGGTTGCGCAGAGCCATAAGGTTGGGATATTTCCGAGGACAGAGTGAGCACTGGTATTCTCCTGTCCGATGGCTGTGGCGGTGGTTCACCAGGCTCCCCCTATGGCGATAAGCCCGACCACACTCATTGCACTTATAGGGACGATGGTCCAGGTTGGTTGTGAGGACCTCTTCCTCTTTTTGGGTAGTCTCAGCCGACATAAGGGCAGTTGAGGACACTGATGACTGGCCATCTTCTCCAGCTCCTTGCCGGGGTCTATGATGAGCACGAACATGGTTTTTCAGAGCAGCTGCATTGAATAGCTGCTTGGAACAAACTGAGCAGGGGTAAATACCTGTTTGGTGACTCTTTCGATGGTTGATGAGACTACCTGCATGGCGGTAAGTCCGGCCGCAGTCCCTACAACAGAAAGGTCGATACTCCTCTTGGCTACCATCCTCTAGCTCCCCAGAGCCGTTCAGCATCTGTGCTTTAGGTAGCTGATTCCAGCTCCTCTCGTCTGCGTGTCCATTCGTAGTAGGCATCTCTCTCTCTTCCCACGGCTGATCCAGCTTCTCCCCCTCATGGGACTGCTGATGTTCCAGCAGATCCCGAGGGAGCCGGAAGGCACGGGGGCAGTGGGGACAGTGGTACGGCCGATACTGAGCGTGGAGTCGTGAGTGGTTCTTCAGAGCCATAAGGTTAGAAAACTCCTTAAAACAGATGGCACAAGGGTAGACGCCCAGAGTGTGGCTCTGGCGGTGATTGGTGAGGCTCCCAGCATGCTTGTAGGTCTTTCCACACTGATTGCACTTGTATCTTCGCTCCTCCTCAGCAGGAAGGGGCTCAGTGGACTCCTGGCTCCCTGTGAAGTTCACTACTGATTCAGCCAAATATTGTTCCAGATTGCTGAGGAGGCTGCTGGCTGGAGTGGGGAGCGGTGGCACTCCGTCAGAAGTGGTGGTGGGTACCCAGTCCTCTGCACTTCCTCTAAGACCTGGTTGCATCTCTAAGCCTTCTCTTTGTTTGGTGGGTGGATCTTCCCAGGTCCCCGGAGCTGTCCTGGGATCCACTCCAGCGTCACATTCATGTGCCTCTCGTACATGCTTCGTCTGATTTCCCCAGGCTTCCCTAGAACCCAGCCTCTGACCCCAGGCTTCAGCAGCCATTGTCTCACTCTGACGGTGTGAAGTCGTTTCCTTGGAATGTAGGGGCCTGTGCCTTTGGAGGCCCTCAGGAGCATGAGTCCTCATGTGGCTCTGGTGGCTCATGGGGTTAGTAAAGTCCTGGCCACAGGTGGTACAGGGGAAAAGCCCAGACTCGTGGTTCCGCTGGGAGAGGACACTGTCAGCTTCCTCACTGTGCTGGTTGGTGGATGGATGGAGCAGTTCTCGATGCCGTGATAGTTCCGGGAGGCTGGGAAAGTGGCGCTGACAGTCAGAGCAACTGATTGAGAGGGGCATGTCCTCCATGGGGCAACGTGGTAGAAAACCTGGAGGCTCAGGAGGAACAGATAGGTAGCAGCCGCATCTTTCCCTGCAGAAGGGGTCAAGGCCTAGAAAGGCGGAGGCAGGCAGAATGAAGGATTGAGTCAGTATTGCTTCTTGGCTATATGAGCACCACATTCACTAGAAGTCACAGAGAGGCTTCCCAACCAACCATGCCATGGCCCTGCTTTCTATGGGTATAGAGGGACCGCCGTTTACAGCTTTACTATGTACAAATGTCTAGGAAAGTTTCCTGTGGCGTAAGGCATCTCCTTATCCCAGAGATAAGGAAATGAGAGTCTCGAGACCTAACTGATTTTGTATTTTAGACAGTATATAATATACATATGTATTTCTTCCTACTCCTAAGGCTCTGCTCTCTATAATTCTGGAAAAACTAATAACTATCTATGAATTTTAACAGCAAACCAGAACTGTTTCTGGCTTTGATGCTGGTTTGTTTTGAGATAAGGTCCTAGCTCATTCTGGAGTTTAAGTTCCTTGGGAGCTCCCTATGCAGCCCAAGATAGCTTCACACTCATGGATTTCCCTATGAGCCCCCTGAGAGCTCAAGTACAGGTGAGAACCACAGCTGGCCAGACCTTGCAACAAGACTAGCACAACCCTTTCTTCACCCTCAGCAAACTCAATGGTCTCAAGTATAGGTGAGAACCACAGCTGGCCAGACCTTGCAACAAGACAAGTGCAACCCTTTCTTCACCCTTCAGCAAACTCAATGGTCTCAAAGCACTGAGGAAGCAGCTGCTTTCTTCAGCGGCCACCTAGGGCTTCACACAAATTAGAGGTCCTGCCTGTTTCTTCAACATCACACTGTTAGGCGTTTGTTTTACCTGCTTCCTTTAAACATATGTAATCCCGTCCTGTTTCAGGTTGGAATTGCACTTTATCCTCTGCTTTTTTTGCTATCCCCTGCCTGCCTTACCTTGCTGGCATCATCATTTTTCATTTTCTCTTCTACTTCCTCTCTACATTCCTAAGATGACAGCAACTCAAGCTGCGCGGTACCACGTGCCAGGCGTTGCTGTGAAGTGTATTTTTTTTTTCTTGTTTTGGTTTTTCAACACAGTTTCTCTGTAGCTTTGGGGGCTATCCTGGAACTAGCTCTTGTAGACCAGGCTGGCCTCGAACTCACAGAGATTCCCCTGTTCTGCTTCCCGAGTGCTGGGATTAAAGGTGTGCGCCACCACCACCCGGCTTAAGTGTACTCTTATTTGAGGAGAGAGGTATCTGAGACATGGTCTCACTATAAATATTTATAGTCCTAACTTCCCAAGTACTGGGGGATTCAAGTCGTGGGCTACCATGCCCGCCTTGTAAGTGTATTTATGCCACTAAATCCATTGCCAGTTCTCACATAAACTCACTGCAAGAGGCAATCTTCATTCCAAAGCCCTCGCTTTCCCAGTAGCTGTCACTCATTTCCGCCGCATCATCTTCTCTTTCTCCGAGGCGGACTCCAGTCTCCTGGGACCCTAACACAACTATTTCTAATCTCACCAGCTGAGTCTGTTCCCGGAATTCTCTTTTCTCAAAACTTCTTCATGTAAGAGTCCCTTTCCCTAACCAGCCACCATCACGACTCTCTAGAGTCACTCGTCTCTTCTGCCAATTTCCTCTCTAGATCCCTACCTCGCACCGGGAGTGCCTTCTGGTTCCCGCCGCCGGCGCGTCCGTTGGAGGTCGTGAACGGGAGCGCGCCTGCGCACTGGGACCCTTACCCTAACTGCAGCAGCGAGCCCTAAGTGGTGGCTGGTGCGAGGGTTCTCGAGCTCACACACACGCACTCTCAGCCAGGGTTCCCGGGGTGGAGGACGAGGGAAAGAAGCGGGGAAAAGAAGGAGCTAGGGGTAACAGAGCACGGCTGGTACGAGTCAAGAGTCTACCCCAGTTCCGCGGACACTTCCTATTGTTACTAGGAATCAGGAAGTGTCCCAGGTGCTAAAGCTTCCCCCTGAAACTTCCGCCTAGGAACACTTCCTGTCTCGCCTCCGAGCCGTATTCCTAAACGGACAAGCTTCCGGCGCTAGGTTCCGGGTGGGCCCAACTCTGTTTGGTTTTTGTTGGTTTTGAGACTGGGTCTAACTATGCAGCCCAGGCTGGCGTCGAACTCGCCGCAATCCTCCTGTCTCAACTCCGGGAACGCTGGAATTACAGGCAGCGGGAGCTACCACGCTCGATTGTGGGCGCAACTCTGGCTCCGCCCACGCCGGTCAGCGCGGCGTTCTGATGGAGTTAAGCCACTCTTCCGTCCAAAGCTGCTAAAATCGTTCCAGCGCTTACTCAGTAAGCACAGCAGTAAAAAAATATCCTGCAGCCCTGGCTACGATACTTTGGTGACGCTTTTCACGAGGTTCCATAAAAGACTCTTCCCAAGACAGGCGTGGGGGGATCCTAAGTTCACTACTCGCTGTTGGAGAAAATGTGGACTCTAAACGGACTCAGGCACTACGAAACCTCAGTGCCCGCTCTGTCTCTCCCCACCTCCTAGCTCTTGGAGACACTTCCGGCGACCTGGCGGGTGTACACCGTCAATCGGTCTGGCGTCCCATCCCCTTAGCACCCAGAGACCCTTCGCGAGATACTTCTCTGCTACTGGAGGCTCGGGGTGGCTCCCGTAAGTTTTTCCTTCCTCCTGAGCAAGGAAGGCGCCTTTCCACTTCCGCTGTCTGGCCGCCGGCCCCGCCCCTAGTCTCCCTCCCGCTGGGTCCTAGCGCCGGCCCCTCCTCGAGTGTCCCGGGCTCTGCCGGTGCTGGGCACCGCCGCCGACGCTGCGGAATCTGTGGAAGTCGCACCAGGTAGGACGCGTCTGCGGGGAGTCGCAAGGGCCTCAGGCAGCGGCCACCAGCGCGGTTTGAGCTGCCTTCAGTCTCCCCGCCGATGCCGAACGGACGGAGTTGACCAGGCGCGAGCATCGCGGGCGGGGCGAGCGGTGAGCGGTCTCGGGCGGGCTGCGGGCCCAGCAGGTCCTAGAACCCGCCCGGTGCCCGCCGGTCAGCGCTGGAGATGCCTAGGCTCGGCGGACGCGACTGCCGGGCTTGCACCGCGCGGGCCCGGGGGTCCTAGAGTCCGCCATGTTACGGGCTTTTGTCTGTGTGGCGAGGGCCCCCTAGCCAAGTCCTCCGCGTCTGCGCGCCCCCCTCCCCGTCCGAGGTCTCGTCCGCCCCTCCCGCGGTCCTAAAGAACGCCATTTTGCAGGCCTTTGTCCTGCTCTCGCTCCTCTGTCCATTCATTTGTTCATTCCTTCCTTCTTCATTCATTCTGTCTTGCTACGCTCGCCGAGGCCACGTTATCCTAGGGTTTAGTCCCAAATGAGTCAGCATCCAGCCCCGCTCCGCGGGGGCTGCCTGTCTGGCGTGGACACCCGCACAAACACGGTTGCAGAGAGCGAGGAGCGCTGGGTTTCTGCAGCTCTTGTCCCTCCTCAGAGAGTCTGGTAGGCCCTACCTCCCTGCAAACTCCCGTTTGCTTCAGGGGCCCCATTCGATTGAAAAAATTGAGGTCCAGAGAGCTACGCATACCTCATCTTTACTGCTCGTAAATGTTCTCGAGGGCACGGAGTACTGGGGAATGGATCATTGGAAGCATGCAAGAATCTTCCCGTGGGAAAAAGAAAGAGGGCTCCAGGGCAAAGGGAATTGCTTATGGAGGTGGTAAAGTTTGTCAATTGTGGATGGAACGTAGGTTGCTGACCAGAGGGAACACTGCCCCAGAAACTGGCTGGGAAAATGGGATCATTTTTGAACTAACTCAAAAGGCCTAGGATACAATTAAACATTCAATTCACCCCGGCACAGTTCCTTCAACTCATCAAAAGGCCCAAGGTCTGGTAGCCTGTTTGCTGTCTTGGAGAGATGGGGGAATGGGCTGCACTCACATTGGGGAAACTGAGTCTTCATTAGCTTGAGAGACAGCAAAATGTCATTCCCCTCACAGGCGATTAGTGACACTGTGTTCCATCACAACAGGGAACAAATTGGGGTACTGGGGTGATCCTGGGGCTGGACGACCTTGTAAAGATGGGGAATTTCGGTTAATGAAGAGTTGGTAGCTGAATCTCACAAACTCCTACAATGGAAGAGACGGAGGCTGTAGACCTGGCTTTGAATTCCTCTTGCAGTTTGCTCTCAGTCACTAAACAGCTTTGGACATAGAACAACATTCCCTGGACCCTAGTGCACAACCGGATAATAAAATGTGTTAGTTGCTAATAAAGCAATAGCTAAGGGAACAGATGGCAGAAATTTGGGTATATGATTGCCTGGTTTCCAGTACTAGCTCAATCTGTGACCAGTTACTGGCATTTCTGTGTTGTCTCTTAAGAACTTGTTTAATTAAATCTTTATTTATCTTGTGTGTGCTTATGTGTGCCGGCAGCACATATGTGGAGGTCAGAGGACAACTTACTGGAGTCTGTTCTCTCTTCCCATCTTGTGGGTCCTGAGGATCCAACTCAGGGTGCCAGGCTTGGTGAAAACGCCTTTTTACCTACTGGGCCATCTTGCTAGCTCTGCCCTTATGACCTTATTTAACTTTAATGACTTTTGAAAAGAACTTGTTTCCAAACACAGAATTTAAGAACACAAATGTTCAGCCCATAACAGACTTGTAGGAATTATGAGAAGAGCTTGAGTAGCTGGATTGGTGTGTATAAAATGCTGATGACACCAGTCCACAGCAGTAAGCCTGCAAGAGGTAGTTGATCCAGATAGCATCACAGAGAAAATTCTTCTTTGAAAGGAGAAGTTAAATGATAATGATAGCCAGGATAAAGATAGCATTTTGAAAAAGAGTCTATAAGGTGTGTTGGCACACACCTTTAAATCCCAGCACTCGGGAGACAGGCAGGCATATATCTCTGAGTTCCAGGCCAGCCAAGGCTATATCATGAAACCTTGTCTCAGTGGCACAATGGAAGAGCGCTTGCTTATCAGGCATGAATGCCACCCTAAATTCAATTCCAAGCACTGCCAAAAACAAAGGAAGGTAGGTGATCAAAGTACATGATCCACGCCTGTAACCCCAACCCTGAGGAGGCTGAGGCAGGAACAATCAGGGCCAGCCTGGGCTACATAGTAAGACCCTGAAACACACATACACACAAAGGTAGTCAAGAAAACCTTTATTTTTTATGTATATGAGTGTTAGCTTACGCACCAAGTGTATGCCTGGTGCCTATAACTGGAGTTATAGGTGATTGTGAGCTACCACGTGGGTGATGGGAATCAAACCTGGGTCCTCTGGAAAAAGAGTAATTCCTCATAACGCTGTGCCTTTTCTCCAGTGTCCAGGAAAGCCTTCTTGGGGGGGGGGGTGGCCGAGCTTGAGACCCGAGTTCAGCCTCCTAGACCCATATCGTAAAAGGAGAGGCTTGACTCTAGCGAGATGTCCTCTGACCACTACACATACACCCTTGAGTGTACATACATAGAGAGAGTAAATAAAATTTAAAAAAAGAAGAAAGAAAGCCTTAATAAAGGAAGAGTCCGGGAGCTAATACATACAGACACACAGGAGACGATGAGAAATCATGGCTCTGACCAGGAGAACTGCTCATGTAAGCAGCCTGGGGTGGGAAGAAATTGAAGCTGAAAATGAAGCAGGAGGTGTGGGTGACGCCTGGTGAGGGAAGCAGGGAACTGAACAGAGGCAAGCAGGAGTGAGGTGGATTGGGATTAGTTGATCATAGAAAGATACTGGTCTTTGTCCTGGGAAGCGTCAGGATTTTGTTAAAGGATTGCAGGTGAATAAAGAGTGATCGCAAGAGGCCAGCGCTTGAGGGCAGGGAGGGTTCAGCGTTGATTCTAGACGTCCTAGCTCTGTGCACTTTTTGCGTTATGAGGATTTAAAACAGTTGTAGTAAAAATGTTTCCCTCCTGGAAGCACTTGGAGACCTAGGAGTGTGTGTGTGTGTGTCTGTCTGTCTGTCTGCCTGTCTATTTTTCTTTATCTTTTTTTTTTTTTTTAATACTGAGGATAGAGCCCAGTGCCTCGGGTGTGTCAGGCAAGTATCCTGGCTCACAGGTCTGGTTCTTTTTTTTTTTTTTTTGGTTTTTCGAGACAGGGTTTCTCTGTAGCTTTGGAGCCTGTCCTGGAACTAGCTCTGTAGACCAGGCTGGTCTCGAACTCACAGAGATCCGCCTGCCTCTGCCTCCCGAGTGCTGGGATTAAAGGCGTGCGCCACCATCGCCCGGCTCATGTCTGGTTCTTAATGGTCCACAGAGTTGGATTAAAGTACAGATTGCAGGGCTCCAGAGATGGTTTGGTGGGTTATTAAAACTCTAGCCATACAAGCCTGACAATCTGAGTTCAAGCCCCCCCAAACCCATGCAAAAAGCTGGACTTGGTGGCACGGCTGTGGGGAGATGCAATGTGGACAGAATGGTCAGGAGGCTGGCCAGCTGTCTGGTCTGGAGGACAGTGGAGCAACAGAAACAGTACACAGGACCACAGTCAACAAAGGAAAAGACGGCAACCGACTCCCAGCTGTCCTCCGCGCACACACACAGCTGAGTGTGGTGGTGCGCACCTTTACTCCCAGCACTCAGGAGGCTAGGGCAGGTGGATCTCTGAGTTCAAGGACAGCCAGGACTATAAAGAAACCCTGTCTTGAAGAATTTAAAAAAAAAGACTCTAAATCTGTGTGTATTTGTATGTACAGACACAGGACAGGAAAATATCAGGCCCACTGGAGCTGCCTAACATTGGTGTTGGGAACCGAATTCATAGCCTCTATAGCAGTGACTCTCAGCCTTCCTAATGCTGTGGCCCTTTAATACAATTCCTCATGCTGTGGTGACCCCGGCCGTAGAATTAATTTCATTGCTACCTCATAACTATAATTGTTATGAATTGTAATGTGAATATCTGTGTTTTCCAGTGGTCTTAGGCGACCCCTATAAAAGGGTTGTTCTGCCCCTAAAGAGGCGAGGCCCATGGGTTGAGAACCCTTGCTCTAGAAGACCAGGGAGTGTCCTTAACCATTTAGCAATCTCTCCTGCCTGTGATTTTTTTTTTAATTTCAAAGAATAAAAATACAGATTGTAGGGGCTAGAGAGATGGCTCAGAGATTAAGAGCACAGGGTGTTCTTCCAGAGGTCCTAAATTCAATTCCCAGCAACCACATGGTGGCTCTCAACCATCTGTATTGAGATCTGGTACCCCCTTCTGTCCTGCAGGCAGAAGACTATATGCATAATAAACAAACAACTGAAAATACAGCTTGTACCACTCTACATCACCTTTCTTAGTTGATGGTTCTTTTCATTTACAGTTTTTGAGACAGGGTATCTCTGTAGCTCTGGCTGCCTTAGAACTCACTAGACTAGACTCTCAAACTCAGATCTACCTGCCTTTTTCAACTGAGTGCTGGGATTAAAGGCATACACCACCACCACCTGGCTTTTGTTTGATAATTTTAAAAGGATTTTGTGTGTGTGCGTGCCCATGCACATACTTATGTGTGCCTTTGGACATGGCTGCAGGTACCCAAGGAGGCCAAAAGAGAGTATCAGATTCCTTGGAGCTGGTGGTTGTGAGCCTCTCAATGAGAAACTAGGAACTGGACTCAGCAAGGTCCTGTAAGAACAGCAAGATCCCTAACAACAGAGCCATCTTTCCAGCCCCTTGTTTTTGTTATTTAAGTCCGGATCTTGCTACCACAGCTCAGGCTGGCCTTGAACTAACAATCCTCCTGTGTTGTCCTCACAAGTATTGGAATTGTAGGTGTGCTTCCTAGATGAGGATTTTGCTGCAGGGCTTTGTCAGACCTCACTCGGGAAAGCTACTCTTGGAAGTAGTGGGTGAGATGAGGCATGATCTGCTCTCCGTTCTTCATGGAGCTAGGTGCCTGCTGGGACCTATTAAACGCTTCCTTACCATTTCTCCTAAGTGCCTTGGGACGGATCTATCCCTCTCGCAGAAAGACTGAAGCACAGAGCTGGCAGGGCCAGGATAGGAGCTCATGAGTCTGAGTGAGACGCTGTTGGCTCCGGGCTCTAATCTCAGGGAAGTGTTAGCAAGATGGAAGGAGGGATGGGTGCCACACAAGCCCAGGCTCCTGGACCCTGGGGCAGGCCCAGACTTCTGAGCTAGGGCTCAGACACTCTAATTGCCCAGAGCCAGGTCTCAGCTGTGTTAAGTTTCTAACCGTATGACTCAACAGGGCTCTCTACTCTTAGAACTCAACTCATCCTCATCTATAAAGTGGGGTCAGTGGTTCCTGTCTCAGGCAGTGTGAGAATTATGTAAGGTGCCACACCCAGCTGGCTATCTCTGAGAGAACCCGGACTCAGGGAAGACTGATCAGATCAGGTTCTGAGCGGTCCTCAGGACCCCATGAGCTAGTCCTGTTTTTACCTCCATTTTTCAGGTGAGAAAACAGGTTCTGACGTCAGTTGTACAAAAGTCACATCAGCCAGGAAGTGGTGGCAGCTAGAGTTGAAGCTGGACCTTCAGAGTCTACTTAGTTCCACTGAAGTGCGGTTACTGTGGACCTGCTTTCTTGTGGTGTTGATGTAATAATGAGCTGCTATATAAAAAAAGGTTAGGATGCTGTGATTTTGGCAGGTACTTAATAGATGTGAGCTGTCTTTTTTTTTTTTTTTTTAAAGCAGTTCTTGGGATCAAGACTAGCAAAGTCTCCTGCACCCTCAGCCTGGTTCTTGTTTTGTTTTTCCCTTTAGGAGGCCAAGATGTGACTCAATAATGGCATGCTTGTCTTGCCTGCACCAGGCTCTGGGTTTGAGTCTCAAAACTTCCCTCCCGGGGCTGGAGAGATGGCTCAGAGGTTAAGAGCATTGCCTGCTCTTCCAAAGGTCCTGAGTTCAATTCCCAGCAACCACATGGTGGCTCACAACCATCTGTAATGGTGTCTGGTGCCCTCTTCTGGCCTGCAGGCATAACACAGAAAGAATATTGTATACATAATGAATAAATAAATATTTAAAAAAAAAAACACTTCCCTTCCCCCCCCCCCAAAACAATGCTTCCTGATGTAGGGCTGGCTGATCCTAAGGAGCATCTCACTCAGGGCTCCCTCAGCCAACCAGCTAAACTGCTTCTGTAGGCCTTTTCTGGAATAGGCCCTGAACCCATCCATCTCCCCCACCACAGACTTAGTTCAGCTCCATCCTCCTGGATGACGACATGGGACTATACACAAGGCTGGACATAGAGGCCTGGCCTGCCACCCTCTGGGCACACCTGGTTCTCCTTGCCCACTCTGCCCTGCCCAGCACCACATCTAAGCTCCCCTTAAGAGGATCTGCCCTAATCCTCTTCCATTCATCCCTCTGGGAGGATGAGTGGGTGTTAAAACCAGTGCAGCTGTTAATCCTATTTTTTCCCAGCTATGATCCTGGGAGCAGCTGTGTGGATGTTGTCTGGGCTCTTGGCCAGAAAGTAGGGACTCAGCAAGAGCTAGTATCCCAGGAGGCCTCACTAGCTCAGACACATCAGCTGTGACTGCCAACAGTAGGTCAGGCTGCCTTGAGAGTGAGCTCCCATTTCTAGAGTTTTGGAGCAGGGACTAAAAGGGATTCCAGATCAGAGGATGGACCAAAATTCCTGACTGGGGTGGAGTCCCTGAAAGCCCTGCATGGTCAAAATTCTTTGAATGCTTGCTTCTCCAGGAGCTGACCAACCAGGGGGAGGATAAGCACACATCCGAGACCCATTACCTCCAAACATCGACTCCTCTCTCGGGACCCAAGTCCGTCTTCCTGAGTGCTTGGAGACCTTAAAGTCTTGGTTGGAACTGAGAAAGGACGATTGTGAGAGTAATGGGACCTAGGCATTGTGGGAATACCAGGGGGTTAGACAATGGAGGGTAAGGAGTAGAATAGAGCTGGCTCTTTGTGGTTCTGGCCTCTTATTTCCTGGGGACCATTAGCATAAAGGATGTAGAAGTCCTGTGGTTTGGGCTGAGGAGCCCCAGGTTTGGAAGTCCTGGTATGATCCAGTGACCTGTGAGACTGGAGAGATGACTCAGTTCTTGCATGCCTTTCAGGTTTGATTCCCAGCACCCACAAGGTAGCTCGCAAACAAATGTAACTCCAGTTCCAGGGGATGGAACAGCCTTCCTGAGCACCAGGTCCTCAGGACATGGTGTCAGTAAACCTTCATACATGTGAAATAAAAATAATTTTTTTCCCTTAAAGATAAGGTTGCCTTAGATATTGAGAGAACTTTAGTAAAGTGGGAAGCCTTAAAGAGTACAGCAGGGTGGCTTTGGTCTAATTTTGCTTCTCTTGCAGAGAAGGCCCACTCACCAAGGTCATGGAAGAGGAGGCTACAGAGGCCAAGTCCCCAGGCCCCTGCTACAAGCGCTCTGGACGCCGTTTTAAGTGCCTGTTCTGTACAAAGACATTTCCGAATGCTCCCAGGGCAGCGCGCCATGCTGCTACACATACACCCGCAGACTGCACAGAGGAGGTGAATGAGGTCCAGCCAAAGGTGGATGCAGAGCCCAAGGCCGAGGAAGCCAGTGGAGACAAGGTGTCTGGTTCAGTAGCCAAACCCCGGCCCTATGCCTGCCCACTGTGCCCCAAGGCCTACAAGACAGCTCCTGAGCTACGAAGCCATGGGCGCAGCCACACTGGTGAGAAGTCCTTCCCGTGCCCAGAGTGTGGCCGCCGCTTCATGCAGCCCGTGTGCCTGCGTGTGCACCTGGCCTCCCATGCGGGTGAGCTGCCCTTCCGATGTGCGCACTGCCCCAAGGCTTATGGTACACTCTCTAAACTCAAGATCCACCAGCGTGGGCACACAGGTGAGCGGCCCTATGCCTGTACCGACTGCGGCAAGAGCTTCGCTGACCCTTCAGTGTTCCGCAAGCATCGGCGCACCCATGCAGGCCTGCGACCCTACAGCTGCGAGCGCTGCGGCAAGGCCTACGCTGAGCTCAAGGACTTACGTAACCACGAACGGTGAGACCCCGGATATGGCTGGAAAGCTTAAGTGGGAACTAGTATCTTAATAGATTATGCCAATGGGGAAAGGGCCAGGTGGATACTTAACCTAAAAATAGGAGACCTGGTTGGACAGGTCAGGCTGGGTGGCAGAGCAGAGTTCCTGGAGATGGAACCCTGAGAGCGGGTGGGGTCTTATTGGCCTCAGTTCCTGTACAACCGCAAAGGGGTATCTGTCACTCACGGGGGAGGGACATATGTGGGTAGGTCCTAGGAAAAATGGCTCTTTAGATGTTTGGTTTTGAAAACAGAGTTCTTTAGTTGGCTGGGCTGGCCTAGAACTAACTTTGTTTGGGGGGTTTTTGTTTTGTTTTGTTGTTTTTTGTTTTTTGAGACTTAGTTTCTCTGTAGCTTTGGAGCCTGTCTAGCTTTTGTAGCCCAGGCTGGCCTCGAACTCACAGAGAGTGCTGGGACTAAAGGCATGCACCACCACCACCTGGCTCTGGAACCAGCTTTTTCTAGACCAGGCTGGTCTAGAACTCACAGATCTGCCTGCCTCCCAAGTGCTGAGATTAAAGGCGTGTGCCACCAGTGTCCAGCTAAATGTCTTACTCTAGGGTGCAACCCTGCGGCTCTTAGGGAATTGCAGCCCAAACAGGCTGTAGCTGTCCCACGTGAGTCTGTTGCCATCTAACCAGGGCCTCTGTTGCTCCACAGGTCCCACACGGGTGAGCGCCCCTTCCTCTGCTCTGAGTGCGGGAAAAGTTTCTCCCGATCCTCTTCCCTCACATGCCACCAGCGTATCCATGCGGCCCAGAAACCCTATCGCTGTCCGGCTTGTGGTAAAGGCTTCACGCAGCTCAGCTCCTACCAAAGCCATGAGCGCACGCATTCGGGCGAGAAGCCCTTCCTATGCCCTCGCTGTGGCCGCATGTTCTCTGATCCCTCAAGCTTCCGCCGCCACCAGCGGGCGCATGAGGGCGTGAAGCCTTACCGCTGCGAGAAGTGCGGGAAGGATTTCCGGCAGCCAGCCGACCTGGCCATGCATCGGCGAGTGCACACCGGCGACCGCCCCTTCAAGTGCCTGCAGTGCGACAAGACTTTCGTGGCTTCCTGGGACCTCAAGCGGCATGCATTGGTGCACTCAGGACAGCGGCCATTCCGCTGTGAGGAGTGTGGGCGAGCCTTTGCTGAGCGAGCTAGCCTTACCAAGCATAGCCGCATGCACTCCGGCGAGCGTCCTTTCCACTGCAATGCCTGCGGGAAATCCTTTGTGGTGTTATCCAGCCTCAGGAAGCATGAGCGTACCCACAGAAGCAATGAGGCTACAGGAGCTGCCCCCCAGCAGGAGCTGGTACTGGGACTGGCGCTGCCTGTAGGTGTCGTGGGTGAGGGCTCAGCCACCCCCGTGGCAGGCGCAGGGCTAGGGGACTCTCCAGCCGGGCTGCTAGGGCTACCTGCAGAGTCTGGGGGTGTAGTAGCCACACAGTGGCAAGTGGTGGGCATGACTGTGGAGCACGTGGAGTGCCAGGATGCTGGCGTTGGGGAAGCTCCTGGTACCCTAGGAGATGCAGGGGAGGTGGGGGGTGAGGAGCCTGATGAGAAGCCTCCACAGTTTGTGTGTCGCGAGTGTAAGGAAACTTTCTCCACACTGACATTGCTACGCAGGCACGAGCGCACACACCCACAGCTCCGGCCCTTTCCCTGCACCCAGTGTGGTAAGAGCTTCTCAGACAGGGCTGGGCTTCGCAAACATAGCCGCACCCACAGTTCTGTACGCCCCTACTCTTGTCCCCAGTGTCCTAAAGCTTTCTTGAGTGCCAGTGACCTGCGCAAACATGAACGCACTCACCCTGCGCCCATTGGAACCCCCATACCCCTGGAGCCTCTTGTGGCTTTGCTAGGAATGCCAGAAGAAGGGTCAGCTTGAAGCTGGTAGCTCTCTCTCTGCCACACTCCCAGATGCCCGTTCCCAGTTTCCACATCCCTGCCACTGAGCAACTGGCTCAGCTCTCAGTCCACTAAGAGCAGGGGACAGTGGAGGCCGGCAGCGCTTGTGAGAGACACTCATTAAAGCATTGGCTTTGACAGCAAGCCGTCTTCTGTATTCTGGTTGAGTTCAACTTCAGTGGAGGTTCCAGATTAATACAAATTATAAGGGTCTTGGTGGTGGTTTCTTTTGTGACAGGCTCTCACGGCTTAGCCTGATCCAGAACTCACTGTATAGCCCAGGCTCCCCTTGACCCCCTGCCTCAGCCTCCCGAGTACGAGGATTCCAGGTGTTTACCACCACAAATAGTTCCTAGAAGGGTCTTGCAATTCATTGTTTGCCAAAGTATATTTTGGGTTTCTTGTGAAAGAGCTTTCAGTGGTCAATCAGGACAGGAGTGTGTCTGTGCCTCTTGAGAATTCTTGCTGATTAAAAGGTGTATTGAAGTCCTGCAATGAAAAACCTGTGTAGCTTTGCTTAGCCTACACTCAGGATAATGAAACCTTTACTGAGTGCTTCTATCTGCTTAAGATAGTAAGCTGGGTTAAGCAATCGGCTGGAGAAATGGCTCCACTGCTAAAGGCTAAGGCTCACAGTAAAAAAGTACCCAGCTTGTCTCTCCAGCTACCTTTAAAAAAATTCTTCCCTGGGTGTGAGACAGCTAAAAAAAGATGATCTTTTCTGTTTATCACAGTAACACATTAGGAGACATGCTTGGAGGAAAAAAAGATCCCTCTTCACATCAAAACCCATGAACTACAAAGGAATAAACCTCATTTTAAAAGTGCTGGCTGGGCATGGTGGTGCGCATCTTTAATCCCAGCACTCAGGAGGCGGAGTCAGGCGGGTCTCTAAGACCAGCCTGGTCTGCATAGTGTGTTTCAGGATAGCCAGGACTACATAATAAAAAATGCTGATAGGTAAGGGGATCGCTGTGAGTTCAAGGCAATCTTGGTCTCCATCAGGAGTTGTAGGCCACATGGTGACACAGGGTTTTATCTTGGTGGAGGAGCACTTGCCTTCTGTGTGTGAGGTCCTGGGTTCTATCTATAGCATTAGGAGGAAGTTGACTTTCCCAGTTTAATCTTTAAATTCACTGCCTATGCAGCTATGGCTAGCATTAAATTCACAGTGCAGCCCACTGACCTGGAACTGGTTCTCCTGCCTTAGCTCCCCAAGCGTATGCCATCACACCTGACTGTCTTTTGTTTGTAGGGGAACCAAAACCTAACCCGTGTAGCTGGTTGTCAGCACAGTGAAACCAAACTTGGGAGCAGATTAGTTTGTCTTTTCCCCAAATTAGTGAGATTTGTATCAAACCTGGGGCTCTTCGCTGTCCAGACTCTGACCTGCCTGTGAAGTTCACAGCAATCTTCCCAGGGCTGTGACCATCAGTGTTTTCAGTATGGTCATATGTCACCACCACAGCTAGAAAATGAAGATGACTTGGGCATGTGGTTTGCTACCAGCCTGATGTTTGCCTGTTTGGCATTATTGATGGTTTTGGAAGCATCCAGCAGCACATTAGCTGTGCCATTATGGTGTACAGAAAGAGCCCAAAGGACTTTTCAGTCCCCAGTCTTAAGATCCAAAGCTCATGTGGAACATGATTAGCACCCGCCCTACCACTGAGCTACACCTCCAGCCCATGATAACTTAACAGAGGCGATTGTTTGATGCTAAAAACCAAAGCATTAGAATAGAAAATATGTGATTGGTACAAAAATAAAAGTCAGCCAGTAGAGTGAGAAGATCCGGAAGCAGCGTGAGTGTGTCTGTGAACTCACTGCAGTGCTGATGTCCAGCCCTCTGTCGTCCATTTTGAGACAAAGTTGACTAGACTTCCGCCTGCTGAGCAGCTGGTACAGACTTGTACCACCAAGCCCAACACATTTATCATTCATTCCTTTTTGGGTTTTTTTTTTTTTTTGAGACAGTTTTACTCTGTAGCCCAGGGTGGCCCTTGAGTGTTTTCACTCAGCATCTAAAGTGCTGGGATTACTGACAGTTTCTGTGAATTTTTTAATGACAGATGTGATGTTCATATCACTGGGGAAAAGATAGAGTAGTCCATAGCTTCCCTGAAAAATGTCTGGATGAGGCCACGAATTTTATCTCCATCATCACGTGAGCATACTTGCATGCATGAACACACACACAGGGAAGATACCCAGGACATGGGTTATTCAGGTGTAGCCCATATGCCTGTAATCCCAGCACAGGGAAGGTGGAAGCAGGAGATCAAGATTTGAATGCCAGCCGTGGCTACATGGCAGATTTGGAGGGGTCTCAAGTGAAATGAGACTGTGTTTCAAATCAAAACAATAATAATTTAAAACAAAAAGCCTGTTACACAGAGAAACCCTGTCTCAAAAAACAAAACCCCAAAAAAGAAAAAAACAGGGTAAGGCTAAAATTTGCAGACAGAAATTTGGAGCATTGCCGGGCAGTGGTGGTGCACGCCTTTAATCCCAGCACTCGGGAGGCAGAGGCAGGCGGATCTCTGTGAGTTCGAGACCAGCCTGGTCTACAAGAGCTAGTTCCAGGACAGGCTCCAAAACCACAGAGAAACCCTGTCTTGAAAAACCAAAAAAAAAAAAAAAAAAAAAGTAATTTGGAGCATGGAGGGACAGAAGCCATTAGCATGCTCTCCTTAGGGTCAGGTTACATACGTTCTCAGATTCTCATGGAATGCATCTTTTTAAAAACTTTATAGTTAGACAGGCAGTGGTGGCATACACCTTTAATCCCAGCACTTGGGAAACAGGCTGGCAAGATGTCTGAGTTCGAGGCCAGCCTGGTCTACAGAGTGAGTTCCAGGACAACCAGGGCTACACAGAGGAACCCTGTCTCTAACCTCCCCGTCCCCAAAAAAAATTACATTTATACTTATCTTGTGTGTGGGCACATGTGTGTGTGGGCACGTGTACCATGGTGCACACATGGAGTCAGAGGACAGCTTGGGAGTCAGTTTTCCACCATTTGGGACCTAGGGATGGCTGGCAGCAAGCTCCTTTACCTGCTGAGCCACCTTGCCCACCTAGCAGGCTGCTGAAGAAGATTTAGGTCATACATTATAGCGCCCCCTTTCCATTGTAGCTGTAGCCCTAAGTGAGCCAAAACTCCCTTCCTAAGCTCTTTATTTTCTTTTCCTCCTCTTTGAGACAGAATCCTGCTATACAGCCCCCTCCTCTCTCATCTCCCTGTATTAGCCCAGACTAGCCTTGAACTTGAGGTGATTCTCTTGCCTCAGCGTCCTAAAGGCTGAGACTACAGCCGTGTCCCATCAGACTGGGATTCTGTGCTCTTGTAAGGGCTGAGAACCACCATGTTGGCAGTGTTGGGAAGCTCACCTGCAAGCTCACATGCTAGTCATGGGAGACATTACAGCGAGCAGCCATAGTTCAGGAATGGTAAACCAGGTAGTGAGCCCCAGGAGACAGAGAGTCTTAACGGCAGAGAAAGCAGAAAGTAGTGTTTAGAGGGAAATCTTTTGGGTTCATGAGATGGCCCAACCAGTAAAATGTATTTGCCACCAAGTTTGACAACCCAAGTTCTATAGCCAAGAACCACATGTGGAAGGAGAGAACTGGTTCTTAGATGTCCTCTGACCTCCCACAAGGAACGTGGTACATTCACACACACACACACACACACACACACACACACACACACAGAATCTAAAATGGCGCGGGGGGGGGGATCTTTAGAGTTGAGAGTGTAGTTCCGTGATAGAGCATTTACTTAGCTCTCAATAAGGACTTTGGTATAATAAAAATAAGTTCTGTGGGGGGAGGGGAGGGCATGGGTCTTTAACACTAGTACTCGGGAGACAGAAGGAAGTGGACGCTGAGATGGGCATCTAGTAAAGCCACCAAGGCTGCTGACCTGAGTTTGATCACTGGAACCTACATTGTCGAAGCAGAGAATTCACTACGGAAAGTCCCCCTCTTGACCTGCCATGCACTCTTGACACAAATACACACAGAGACACACAATTAAAACAGTCATAAAGTTCATAATTTACTTATAAACTTTCCGTTTTTAATTTTTAATCATATGTTTATATGTGGGTTATATGCATGTCAGTGCAGGTGTTCATAGAGGGTGTCGGGTCCCCTGGAGCTGGAATTACAAGCAATTGTGAGCCACCCGATGTGGCAGCAAGTTCTTAACAGCGGAGCCATTCCTCCAGCTGCTGTAAATGTATTTTTACAAGCTATGTATGTTTTTATAGCTAGAAACCCTTAGACTTAAGATACTTGGCTTGTTTTGAGTTAATTTCTGTAAATGGTTTGAAGCAGGTGGTTCAACTTCATTTTTTGGCTATGGATTTTCAGCTTCAGAAGTATCTGTTAAAAAGACCATTCTTTTGTCTATTGAATTGTCTTGGCTTTCTTAAAAAAATAAACTACCTGTAAATATGAGGGATTTTGTTTGGTTTGTAGCTGAGGATCAAGCCCAAGGCCTGGCTCATGCCAGGCAAATGCTCCATCTAGGCCACACCTTCATGTCTGCCATTATGCCAAACCACAC
>NC_022015.1:20637541-20642654 GCF_000317375.1 Microtus ochrogaster | reverse complement strand
TTTTCGAGACAGGGTTTCTCTGTGGCTTTGGAGCCTGTCCTGGAACTAGCTCTGTAGACCAGGCTGGTCTCGAACTCACAGAGATCCTCCTGCATCTGCCTCCCGAGTGCTGGGATTAAAGGTGTGCGCCACCACCACCCGGCTTATTTCTAAGTATTTTGACTGCGTGTATGTCTGTGCACTCAGAAGGTATTGGGTCCCCCAGAACTGTTGCTACGGATGGTTGCAAATGACCATGTGGATGCTGGGAACTGAACCCTAGATCTCTGCGATAAGTGCTCCTAGTCACTGAGTCATTCTCCAGCCCCCTGATTAGTACAATTTTATAGGAACTTCAAATCAGGGCCTATGAGACTTCCAACTTGGTTACTTTTTTTTCTCCCAACTTATTTTACTTCAAGAGTTTGTTTTTGTTTTTGTTTTTTTTTTCTGGTCTTACAGCTCCATTTCTTATTTTACTATGTAGTTTTTTTGAGGACTGTATTTGAGAGCTGCATGGTGGTTCCCAAATTCACTATGTAGCCCTTGCTGGCTTCGAACCCTCCATTCCCCTGCTGCCTCAGCCTCCAAGTGCTGCAAATTATAGACGTATGTCATCACACTTATGTCCATTTGGACTTTTGGATCAGACTGTCAGATTTTGCTGTCAAGAAATTCAAAAAGCTGGGGGCTGGAGAGATGGCTCAGAGGTCAAGAGCACTGGCTGCTCTTCCAGAGGTCCTGAGTTCAATTCCCAGCAACCACATGGAGGCTCACAACCATCTGTACTGAGATCTGGCACCCTCCTCTGGCGTGCGGGCATACATCGAGGCAGAATGTTGTGTACATAATAAATAGATAAATCTTTAAAAAAAAAAAGAAAAATTCAAAAAGCTAGTTTAGGCTTTGGTAGTTGTAGTGAATCAGTTGTGGCATATTACCATCTTAACAATATTACGTTTTCTGACCTGTGAGCGTGGGAAGTTTTAAATTTAATTAGATATTTATTTTAATTTTTAAAGGTTTTTCTTTCTTTTTTTTGTGGGGGGGGGATGTTTTTCAAGACAGATTTCTTTGTGTAGCCCTGGCTGTCCTGGAACTAACTGCAGAACAGGCTGGCTTTGAACTCAGAGGTCCACCTGCCTCTGCCTCCCAAGTGTAGGGATTAAAGGCCTGCACCACTGCCACCTGACCTCAAAGATTTATTTTTATTGTATGCATGGGTGTTTTGCTGGGGTGTGTTTTGTTTATGCACAATGTGCATGCAATGCCCGAGGAGGTGTTGGATTCCCTGGAACTGGAGTTACAGACAGGTGTGAGTTGTTACGTTACCTGGGAATCTAGTCCAGGACCTCTGGAGGAGCAGCCAGTGCTCTTAACCTCCGGGCCACCTGCCTAGTCCCACCCTAGACCTTTCTTTCAACAGTATTTTTCATTTTATCTATAAATCTTACACTTCTGTTGTAAAATTTATAACAAATTATTCTTTTTGTTGCTATTACAAATGAACTGTTTTTTCCTTCACGACAGGGTCTCATACAGTCTCCATTGGCCTCAAACCCACTATGTAGCCATGGCTAGCCTGGGACCTTCTTATCCCCTGCTTCTCAGGTGCTAGACTTAGAGACCGGCTTAAGTGGGTCTTTTCATCTGCTTCGCTTTTGGATCAGTACAGTCTTCTGATATAAGGAGGACATTCCCTTTCAATCCTGTTGTGCTGAGCCTTTTATTAAAAAGAGATTTCACGGGGTCTAGCGTGGCTTGGAATTCAGTAGCCTAGAATGACCTTGAACTTCTGAGCCTCCTGAGTGCTGGAATTGCTGGCTGGTGACCACCATGCTTGGTTTATTTGGTGCTTGGGATCAAATCAGGCCTTTGTTCATGCTAAAACATGCGCTCTACATCCGCACCTCAAGTTCATGCTAAAACACGCACTCTATATCTGCATCTCAAGTCTCTAATGTGCTGTTCCTATATGAAAGCGAGTTACATTTTATCAAATGTATTTTCTGTGTCTGTTGTGATTATTCTATGGCTTTTGTTCTTTATTCTACTAATAATCTGTATTTGACTTCTGGATAGTAAACCAAACTCGTATTCCTGGGATAAATACTACTTGGCCATGTCATATAATACTTTTTCACATGATGTTGGGTTGGATTTGCTTTGCTAATATTTTATTGGAGATTTCTGTGTCTGTATTCCCTAAGGTTTTTTGGCTTTGTTTTTTTAAGATTTATTGATTTTAGTTCAAGGCCAGCCTGATCTACAAAATGAGTCCCAGGACACTCAGGGCTATATAGAGAAACCCTAAAAAAAATAAATAAAATAAATAAAAATAAAAAAGCTGGGTAAGGCAAAAGCAGGCAGGTGGATCTCTGTGAGTTTGAGGCCAGCTTGGTCTATGGAATGAGTTCCAGGACAGTCAGGACTATTACACAGAAAAACCCTGTCACAAAAAAAGATTTCTTCATTTTAATGCTTGAGTGATTTGCCTGTATATATGTGTGTGCACCAGATGTATGCTTGCTGCTGCAGAGGTCAGAAGAGGGCATTGGATACCCAGGATCTGGAGTTACAGAGGTTGTGAGCCCACCATGTGGGTGCTGGGAACTGAGCCCAGGTCCTCTACAAGAGCAGCCAGTGTTGTTAACTGCTGAGCCATTTCTCTAGCCTAGGATTTTTTTTCCTCGAGACAGGATCTTGTGTGACCCAGGTAGGCCTCAGACTAGCTGTGCAGCCAAGGATGACTTTCAGCTTCTGATCCCCTCCTTGCTCTTCCTGAGCCCTGTGAGTACAGGTTGCCTTACCTTACTATGTCCACTTTGTGTGGTGCTGGCATCCAGCCCAGTGCCATGTGCTCGCTACACAAGTACCCTACCAGCCGAGCTACGCCTCCACACCCCTTCATAAGAATATGGGTATGTCATTTCCCTGGGATGTCTTTGTCCAGTTTTATTTTCAGAGTACTGTCAATAAGTCTTTTTGTATTTATTTATTTATTTATTTATTTATTTATTTATTTATTTATTTTGGTACAGGATCTCTCTATGTAGTCCTGGCTGTGCTGGAAACTCATTGTGTAGACCAGGCTGGCCTCAAATGCCTCTGTTCCTGAGTGCTGGATTGAAGGCATGGGTCATCACGCCTACAGTAGTGTCTAGAAGTCTTGATCTCTGTCCCTCACGCATCTTCTCTCAATTCCCTTAACTCTCAGTTTCCTGCCAGCTCTTGTATAACTGGTGAATGCAGATTCATAGGCCCTGGCGCTAAGACAAAAGCTGGCGTCAGCTTTCCATCTGTGTGTGGTTATTATCCCCTATGAAGAAACAGGCTCACCCTGGGCTCAGTCCCCAGGAAAGGAAGGGGTGGCAGGAAAAGCAAGAGGGAGGAAAGGAAGTGGGGGGGAGAGGAGGGGCAGAGGGGGAAAGGGAAAGAGGGAAGAAGGGAAAGGCTAGGTGTGTGCACACTTGTGACCTCAGCATCTGGAAGATGGAGGCAGGAGTCTCAGGGCCAGCACAGAAAGAAGATGGCTTCCTCAGGGGAGGAGAGCACTTCGGGCTAGGGCTAAAGCTGAAGCAGAGGGAGCAGCCGCATTCTGGACTGCGCTGAGGAGCTGAGGAGTGGTGGAGACCAGTCAGTTCTGGACTGCTGACGCAGCCCAGCAGAAGCCTTCCTGCCCCGAGTCAGCCTTTGTCTTGGTCTCTCTGCTGTCTCCGTCTCCTACCTAGTCCGTCAAGCAGACTTCAGCCACAGTAGCCTTACCAGGTGCATGTGCCTATGTGTGCACACGTGTGTGGGAGCTAGAGTCAACATCAGGGGTTTTCCTCAATCATTTCTCTGTCTTACTTTTTTATTGTCTCTTTTGTTTCTATGTTTGTTTTGTTTTGTTTTTTTGAGACAGGATCTCCCTATATAACCGACTGGCCAGGAGCTTACTATGTAGACCAGGATAGCCCCAAACTCACAGAGTTCTGCCTGCTTCTGCTTCCCAAATGCTGGGATTAAAGGCTTGAGCCACCACCCCTAGCAGAGCTACCACCTTTTTTAAGATGTACTCTCGCTGAATGTGGAATTCATGAATTTGGCAGCCTGGCTGCCCCGCAAGCCCTGTGTTGTCCTTGGTCTTCCCGGGCCGTATGCCCATCTCTCCCATGGGTGCTAGCTATTCAAATCCAGGTCCTCATGCTTCTGCAGCAAACACTACCAACTGAACCAGCTTCCTCGCCCTTATTTGGGTTTGTTTGTTTTGTTTTGTGAGACAGGATCCTGCTACAGAGCCCAGGCTGCTTTGAAACTCGAAATCCTTCTGCTCCAGCGTCTGAGTGCTGGGAGTACAATTCTGCGTGCCCGTCCCCAGCTTCTGACTCTTCATTCTGCCTTAGTCTTCTGTGGCTGGATGGAGAGATTTCTCTGTTATTTGTGTGATCACATTGGGCTCATCTGCACAATCCAGTTTTAATCTTCAACTCAGCCAGTAACTCTCGTTCTGTCGCACAGTCCCTTTGGCCAGCACAGTGATGACATCTGCAGTAACCACAGTTCCTTAGGACACAGAGGCAGGAGGACCGCAGGTGGAGCACCAGCCTGGGATACCTCCCTGGGGAGACCTAGTCATGGATCTGTCAACCGTACAGTCTGTTGTGGGGTGTGGAGCTCAGTGGTAGAGGGTCATCTCCTGGTATTTACAAGGCCCCGAGGTCAATCCCGCACAAACCTTTCGCCATGTAAAGGAATATATTCATAGACATCAGGACATGGACTATTCAGAGGACTGTTACTTTACCTAGCACATCTCCTGGCCTTCAAAGATCCATGTCTGTCCCACATGCAAAATGACATTTCCCAAAATTCTAACCCTGACAAAGTCCAAAAAAGTGTCCTATTCTAAAGTCCCAAGTTCTTATCAATCATCAAAATCAGAAGGAGGTCCCACTGTGGGTAGAGCCCGCCCCGCAGTGCGGTTTCTGTGGGTACAGTCTGCCCCGCAGTGCGGTTTCTGTGGGTAGAGCTCGTCCCGCAGTGCGGTTTCTGTGGGTACAGTCTGCCCCGCAGTGCGGTTTCTGTGGGTAGAGCCCGCCCCGCAGTGCGGTTTCTGTGGGAACAGTCTGCCCCGCAGTGCGGTTTCTGTGGG
>NC_022015.1:20635553-20637291 GCF_000317375.1 Microtus ochrogaster | reverse complement strand
ATAGAGCCCGCCCCACAGTGCTGTTTCTGTGGGTAAGGTCTGCTCTGCAGTGCGGTTTCTGTGGATAGAGCCCGCCTTGCAGTTGCAGTGCGGTTTCTCAGCCGTGGACCTGTGCGACTCAGCCCTACAGTGTTCACCCGGCATGCATGGTGACCTGGGTTCGTTCCTAGCACTGCTCCCCACCGACAATGGGATTTCTGGAACAAGCACAGCCCAACAACTGCAGGCACCTGGAAGGTGGAAGAGGAAAGGAAGCTACCCATTGGAAGCAATGTACAAATTCGTTTGAAGGGCGGGAGAGATGGCGCAGTATGTAAGAGTAATCACTGCTTTTGCGGAGGATCTGGATTTGGCTCCCAGAACCCCTATCAGGTAGTTTACAACTGGCTGTAACTCCAGATCCAGGGATCCAATGTCTCTGACCTCCTTGGGTTTAACACAGATACACATAAATTAAAATATATGACCCTTTAAAATATTTTTAAACCCACCTAGGGTCTAGGTGTGGTATCACTTGACTTTAATCCCATCACTTGAGAGGCAGAGGCAAACAGATCTCTCTGAGTTTGAGGCCAGCCTGGTCTATATAGTGAGTTCCAGGTCAGCTGGAGTTACAAATTAAGGTCGTGTCTCAAAACACAAACAAAACTCCACCTTGGAAAACTCTCTCAGGTTTTCAGAGTGGAAATTGGCTTTGTCCTGCCCTCTGGGGCTCAGGGCCAAGGGGCATGAGTCATCTTTCCCAAAATGGCTCCTGTGAGAGCCGCTAGGACAGCTGCTCCAACATCCGGACACTTTTACTGTATTTCTTGTTTATTTACTTTTTTTTTTTAAAGACAAAGACTCACTATGTAACCCTGGCTAGCCTGGAACCTGCACTGTAGACCAGGCTGGCCTCAGGCTCAGAGAGATCTGCCTGCCTCTGCCTCCCACTTGCTTGGACTTAAAAGGTCCATCCCGACTCAGGCCTTTTCTTTGGAGATAGTCTGGATATGTAGCCCAGGCTGGAAGCAAACTCTCCACCCTTTGGCTTAGCTTCCCTCCCCTTCAAAAGGTAAGAGCTTTCTGCTACCCTCTTTCCCATAATGCCTATCCCTGTTTCAGAATGTCCTAACAATCTATCCAGTGACTTCTCCACTAATGACACAATGTATAACAACAGAGACCTCACCTTGTTTCTAGTTCTCTTCCCCAGGCACCTGCAATGTCTGGAACATAAATCTTGCTCAATAAAAATTTCATGAATAAATTGCTAAATTGAGTTAAATGTGGAATAGGAAGCATGGAACTGGTGTGTGTGCGTGTGCGCTTGCACGCACGTGCCCCCCCCCCCACAATGTTCATACCCTACTCGCTGGAATCTGGTAGCATTCATTTATACGGCAAAAGCCTTGGGAGATGTGAGAATTTCCGGACTCAGCTGAGCGTCTGGCCCACAGCACAGTTAGCATCTGTGGACCTGTGCAACTCAAGACGGCTGGCGATGGAGCTCGATTGTCTGAGTGGCTGCTATGCAACCTCAAAGGCATTTATTTTAGTTTGTTTTTTTTAATTAATTAATTTATTTATTTATTATATTATGTGTATAGCATTTTTTCCACGTGTGCCTGCAAGCCACAATGGGGCACCAGGTCTCATTATATAGATGGCTGTAAGCCACCATGTGGTTGCTGGGAATTGAACTCAGGACCTCTGGAAGAGCAGTCAGTGCTCTTAACCTCTGAGCCATCTCTCCAGC
>NC_022015.1:20520084-20635183 GCF_000317375.1 Microtus ochrogaster | reverse complement strand
AAAAAAAAAAAAAAAAAAACATTTCCCTGTGTAGCCCTGGCTGTCCTGGAATTTGTTCTGTAGACCAGGCTAGCTTCAGAGATTCGCTGCCTCTGCCTCCTGAGTGCTGGGATTAAAGGCGCATGCCACCACAGCCCGGCCCCACAATGGCATTTATAAGAGGACACAGGACGCAGAAGTTACTGCAAGAAAGTGGTGATGACAGACAGATGTGCTTTTGAGTGGAAGATGGGTCCCCAGCCAAGGGGTGCAAGCAACAATTAGACCTGAAAGAGGAACAGATTCTGCCCTGAGCCACCAGCAGGAAGCAGTTCTGCGCACTCTGCCTTTGCTGAGTGACAAGTTTTGGACTTCTCACCTCCAGAATTGTGAAATAATAAATGTGGGCTGGAAACCTCTAAGTGTGAGAATTTGATAATGAGTAATAGAAAGTGTAGGTGTGCAATCCCAGCACCAAGGAGGCTAAGCCACGAGAACCGACATAAGTGTGAGGTCAGCCTGGGCTACTTAGCAAGTAAGGCTAGAAAGATGGCTCGCGGTTAATGGGCTACGTGGCAAGTAAGGCTAGAAAGATGGCTCGCGGTTAATGGGCTACGTGGCAAGTAAGGCTAGAAAGATGGCTCGCGGTTAATGGGCTACGTGGCAAGTAAGGCTAGAAAGATGGCTCGCGGTTAAGAACACTTGCAGGAGACCCAGGTTTGGACCCGAGCACCCACATGGTGACTCACAGTGACTCATTTCAGGGGATCCTGCACACACGCACAGAGATGAGTATAACCTAGAGAGACTAATATTTGTGCTGACTGTAATGCAATGCCCATTGGTTTGCAAATATTAATTCTCCCCTCAGTTCAGAGCAATAGAACAAAAAACAAAAAAAACAAAAAACAAGCACCTAAGCTGGGCATGGTAATACTTTCTGGAAATCTCAGCACTTGGGAGGCTAATATAGGAGCACTGGGAGATCAAGGCCCACCTGGTATAGATCCAGTCTCAAAACAATTACAACCCCAATCCAAGGCCTATTGAGAGGCTGAGGTATAAGGATTGCCAAGACTTCTTTCTCAGTGACATTTGTACCTGGTTCTGGTGATGTGATTTATATTCTAAAAACATTAGAGCAAAAATCACCTATAAAACGTGAACTGAGCTGGGTGGTGGTGGCGCACGCCTTTAATCCCAGCACTCGGGAGGCAGAGGCAGGTGGATCTCTGTGAGTTCGAGACCAGCCTGGTCTACAGAGCTAGTTCCAGGACAGGCTCCAGGCTCCAAAGCCACAGAGAAACCCTGTCTCGAAAAACCAAAAAAAAAAAAAAAACCTTGAACTGCAATTTAGGAGAAGGGCAAACTGATCCAAGGGTGTGGCCATGGAAGTGGCAGAGGGCCATCTTGAGTCACTAGACGAGGGCAGTATCCTAAGGAAGGGACAGCACTTAAAAACCAAACAAACAAAAACCCCACCCTGGATCTTTTGACTTCATTGGACAACTTCATGCCAACTTTGACTTACTTTTTTTTTTAAAAGATTTATTTATTTTTGATGTATTCAGTGTTCTGCCTGCATGTATGTCTGCATGCCAGAAGAGGGCACCAGATCTCATTATAGACAGTTGTGAGCCACCATGTGGTTGCTAGAAATTGAACTTAGGACCTCTGGAAGAGCAGCCAATGCTCTTAACCACTGAGCCCCTAACTTAGACTTCTAAGGGTTGGTCCGGAAGTCTTGTGAACTCATAGCCATCCTCTGCCTCAGATTCCTGAGTGCTGAGATTTGCATGAAGCATACCCAGAAAATGTTTCATTTTGTCTTTTCGGGACACAGTTTCTCTGCGTAGTTCCAGTTGTTCTGGAACTTCCTCCTGTAGACCAGGCTGGCCTTGAACTCAAGAGATCCATCTGCCTCTGCCCCCCAAGTGCTGGGATTAAAGGTGTGCGCCCCATGTCCTGGTCAATGGTAAACCTATTAGATTCTCATCAGTTCCCTGGGACAAGAGCGACACTTATAACCCCTTATCAAAATGCTTCCTCTCTAGATGTGGCTGTAGGTAGCCTATGTCTACTGACATCTTGGGAGAGCCGACTTAGATGTTCATCTTTCTTTTCCCCGATTCACCTTGACTAACTAAACAGATTTTTTGGGAATCACTATGAAGGCTTTTTTACAAAAGGCGTGTGATGCCCAGGCAGTGGCGGTACATACCTTTAATTCCAGCACTCAGGAGGCAGAGACCAGAAACTCTGAGTTGGAGGCCAACTTGGTCTACAGAGAGAGTCCCAGGACAGCCAAGGCTACACAGAGAAACCCTGTCTTGAAAAAACAAACACAAAAAAAATCAAAGCAAACAAAAGGCATGGACTGTATACTTGATATGGCTTTGTTGCAAAGACGAGTTAATAGTTTGTGTTATGGTGTATGTATATGTGTGCGCATGTTCATATCTGTGTGGGTGCAGGCAGAGTTCAGAGGACAACCACCTTCCACCTTGTCTCTTGTTTACCAGGCTAGCTGGCTCTCAGGCTCTTGGGGACTCCTGTGTCCAACTCCCATCTCCCACTGGGATGGCAAATGTGCACACCATGTATGCTTCATGTGAGCTCTGAGGATCTGATCATAAGAAATTGGACAAAGACAGCAAATAGGTCAGGAGTGAGCCTATAGACCAGGCTGGCCTCGAACTCACAGAGATCCGTCTGCTTCTGCCTCCCAAGTACTGGGATTAAAGGCGTGCGCCCGTCTCTTACACTCAGTGATTCTACTACTTTCATGGAGTCCGTGTGATGCCCAGCACGTATAAACTTCCTAAAATGAGCCACTTTATGCTGAGGGGAGAGGCTGCTCCCTGGACACCAAGCAATCCTGATGCTCGCTATGGAAACCTAGGCCCTCTAACCCACTGTTTTCCAGTTGAGATCAAAGCAAGTCCCATATACAGACAGCAAGAAGCATGCAATCTAGGACCAATACTCCAGCTGTTGGCTGGCTACCAGCCAAATGACGATAGGCAGAGGCCACTTGGCCAGTCTCCCATTCTGTCCCTTCCCAGATGGTCAGGAAGTGTATGAGGCTGTCTCCTCTGGCTCTGTCAGGACTCAGCACAATTACAGGCAGTGCTGGCTGAGCAGTGGGGTCTTGTGAAAGCAGGATGGGACAGGGTGACTGGAAAGCCCTAGAGATCAAAGCCAAGGACCACAGAATCTAACCAAGCCTGGGTCAGGAGCAGCTTCCTCCTTAACCATGCATGTGTCCTCATGAAAAGCTACATCCTTCTCTGGAAACTAGGCACCTGGAGGAGAAGCTCTTGAGAATTTGGAATCAGGGACCAGCAAGGGACCATCTCAGTATAGATGGTTGTGAGCCGCCATGTGGTTGCTGGGAATTGAACTCAGGACCTCTGAAAGAGCAGCCAGTGCTCTTAACCGCTGAGCCATCTCTCCGGCCCCCCTAAACACCCTTCTTATATATAAAAGGCAGTGCCCATCTCAGGTCACAGGACCTGTCCTGCTGGCTTCTCTCCCTGGCAACTTCTTACGACCTGTCTGTAACACGTTTAACATTCCACATGAATGCCCCACTGAGAACTACTCTTCCTGTCTGGTCACGTGTTTCTCAGATGTCTCTTCCTCTTGGCCTCAGGCATGCCACTGGTACCTCTCACACACACACCTCGCCTGCCCATGGCCCAGCACTGGGCTAGGCAGCTGATAGTTTCAGGGACATGGATCCCAGTGAGTGTGAGCTCTCCTTGGCCCTCCACAACCCCCCTGAGAGCCAGCCTGCTGTGGTTGCACTTCTACAGAAGTCTGGTCTGAGCCTGTCTAGATTGGGGCTGGCAGCAGTAATGGCCAGGGAGAAGGGAGAATGGATGCGTGGCGGTCTGGGCCAGCCTTTTCAGGAATACACAGGCACGAGTGTGCCAAGGTTTTTTTTTTTCTTTCTTTTTTTAATTTTTTTACAAAACCATGTGTCCCAGACAGACAGGACATTGCAAACTCTCTCCCAGGCCTTGTGGCGTGAAGGGGAGGACTCCAGGAATGAGCAGCTGCCAGCCCCACAAGAGCCATATGCCCTCTGCACAGGGCAAGCGTGAGAGTGGGTTCAGCTGGAGGCCTGCCCTGCCTCCACAGACGGCTGGGTCTCTGCTTCTCCCAGTGCCTGCAAGGGAAGGAGAGAGAAATGGGTCTGACAGGAGACAGGAAGGCCAGTGCCAGGGATGGGCCGTGTCCACCATATCTCACCAAGAACATGTGGTATTATCCAATGGTTATGGTGATGCCAATGATGACCGCCAAGATGAGCACAGTGACAGAAACACAGATGGCAATCATGACTTTTTTCTGTGAGAGAGGGAGGGTCATGGAAAGTCGCTCTGGAGAGCCCATGGCTGGGGCCAGAGACGAGGCTTACCTTCCTCGCCTTCTTCTGGTTCTCTAGGGCCATCTTGACATGCTCTTGCCCACGCTCCACATAGTCTGCTGAGCTCAGGATGTTCTTCTCAATCCGGTTGATCATCTCCCCCTGCTCAGGAAAGGGGCGGTTCAGAGAGGACAGATAACTAGGCATGGACGCAGGGAATAGTTACCCTGCCCAGCCCAGCCTAAAATGATCAAGATAGCCATTGTTCATTGTTGTTTTTGTTTTTCTTTTCTTTTTTTAAAAAAATATTTACTTATTTATTATTATACAATATTCTGTCTGTGTGCATGTCTGCAGGCCTGAAAAGGGCACCAGACCTCTTTACAGATGGTTGTGACCACCATGTGGTTGCCCGGACTTGAACTCAGGACCTTTGGAAGAGCAGGCAATGCTCTTCACCACTGAGCCATCTCTCCAGCCCTTCGTTTTGTTTTTCAAGACAGGATTTCTCCGTGTATCCCTGGCTGTCCTGGAACTTGATCTGTAAACCAGGCTGGCCTTGAACTCACAGAGAAATGCCTGCCTCTGTCACCAATGCCTGGCTAGTCAAGACATTCTTGGCAGAAAAAACTAACTAACAAAGATCTGGCAGGACAACAGCTGAGAAACGTTCAGAGTAAGCACTGCTTCAAGGCCCCAGCACTGTCATGTTGTCCCTTCTCTCTGCCCCTGTGTCCCATATACCCTCCATCTGTAGCGGAGGCCTGCAGTCGGTGCCTTGTATAGTAGCACCTTTCTCACAGACAGTAAACTTCTGTCTGAATTCACCCACTCTAGGCCTGTCTCCATCCCTCTCCCTGCCTCCTCCTGGTATTCCCATTGGATCACAGCCCTGTCCCACGACTGCCAGCTGCAGAAGAGACTGGCTGCAGCACCGTGGAGTTCAGATCAGGTCGGGACAAGGCTGGAAGCTCACCTGGACCCCTACAGCCAGGCCTGTGGGTACCACTCCAACCTTCTAGAGACTGAGAGGCTGGCCCTGTAGGAACAGCTCTCCACAGCTCTAACAGCATTAACGGGGGGGGGGGGCGGCGGTTGTCATAGTAAGAGAAGCCATGATCAAGGCCATGCCCAGGTGACATGCAGACTGGAGGCACAGGTGGGACCCTATGGATCAAGGAGTGACACTGAGGTGACTGTGGAGGTGGGGAGAGTTCGGCTAGGGATGGGGGGGCACGTGGGAGCATGTCCCATCTTGGAAGAACATAAAAGCCCAGGTAAGTGTCTTAGGGTGGAACTTAACTCCAGGTCACAGCGAGGGCTTCAGGCAGCACAGGGCTTCCCTGGGTACCCACCTGCATCTCCACCTCGGTCGCTAGAAAAGTGAAGATCTCATGGAGCTCCCGGATGCTGCGCTCCAGCTGCTGGATCTCACTGTGTCGTGCCGAGATCTCATTCAGGGCCTGGCGTGTCACCTGTGTGTCCTTCAGTATCTGGAGGGCAGACAGGAATTGGTGAAGATGTTACAGGGATGTTACAGCAGCTGGTCCAAAGCTTCTGCTGAGCTTCTGGAACTGCCCTCTAAGCTATGACCCCAGCATTCCAGGCCATTCCTATCTGGGCCTTGGTCTGCCCTCCACACAAAGAAACCAGGTCTCAAAGACGGAAGGCCCCAAAGGGACACTGGCTGTGGTCACTCACATTGGACACGAACACTTCACTCTGCCCGCTGTCCAGCATCTGCTCCAGCTCCTCATCAGACACCATCCCAGCATTGGCTGTAACAGGAAAGGTCAGGTCAGAGCCGAAAGCCAGTTCAGCGCTCCCAAGCCTGCTGGGCGGGGGCCCAGAACTCACTGATCCTCAGCTGCCTGCGGATGCGCTCCACGTTCTTCTCGCGGTACTCCGACTGCATTGAGTTGCACTTGTTGATGAGCTCGACAAACTGCTGCGACAGGACCCCGTGCTAAGAACAGAAAGTCTGGCTGGGCATCAGCAGGAACTACCTGGACGTGCTGACGCCACAACCACCTCGGGACCTTGGCAGGCTCCCTCACTCCTCGAACAAAAGCCAAAGGTCTTGTCAGGGTCCCCATTATGCCCATGACTTTGCTTCCTCCCCACCCCTCCTCACTACTTCCCTCTCTCTCCTTCCTCTCCAGTAGCTTCTTCCTCAACAAAACATGCTCACATCAGCCTCTGCACACTGTTCCTTCTGCCTAGAATGCTCATCCCCAAAGCACCTTTAAGTCTTCAATCCTTTATTTTATTTTTTAAATTTGTATTATTATTATTTTATGTGTATGGGTATTTTGCCTGCATGTCAAACCCCGGAGACTGGAGTTACAGAAGACTGTGAGCCACCACGTGGGTGCTGAAAATCAAGGTCCTCTGGAAGGACAGCTGGCACTTTTAACTGCTGGGACATCTCTCGGGCCTTACTTATTTTTTGTTGGTTAGTTGGTTTTGAGACCTAGCCGTACATAGCTCAGGATGGTCTTAAGCTCACTGAGGGTGACTCCTTGATCCTGTCTCTACCTTCGAAGTGCTATGATTACTTGTCTGGATTCACTTCTTTTTGAGTTTTTTTTTTTCGAGACAGGTTTTCTCTGTAACTTTGGACCCTGTCCTAGAACTAGCTCTTGCAGACTAGGCTGGCCTCAAACTCACAAAGATCTGCCTGCCTCTGCCTCTGGAGTGCTGGGATTAAAGACGTGCACCACCACTGCCTAGCTCTTTCTGAGTTCTTAATTTTGATCTTATTTTTATTTGGTTTGAGACAGGGTCCCATGTAGCCCAGGCTGGCCTCCTCTCATCACAGGTGTGCGCCAACAGGGAGCTGCGTTATGCGATGGTGGGAATCTAACCTAGGGCCCTGTGCCTGCTGGGCAAGCACTCTAAGAACCCATTGACACCTCCAGCCCTTAGTTATTTTTTAAATTTATTTGGAGGTGGGAGGGCCTAGGGAGATGGCTGAGACTGTAAAAATGCTGGTTGTGCAAGCATGACAATCCATCGTCAAGGATCCCAGAACCTAGGTAAAGAGCCAGATGTGGTGGCATGCATGCTGCTGTGCTCCCAGCATGTCTAAAGTGAGACGGGAGACAGAGGCAAGAGACTCCTAGCGCAGCAGCAGACACAGACAGACCCCACCACAGCAAGGGGAAAGCTGATCTCAACATGGGCACCGTGCCGGGCATATGTATCCGCACACATACACAGAAGAAACAGATACTTTCTGTATATCGGCTAGTGAAACCAGGGCCTCCCAGGCTAAGTACAAAGTCCACCACTCAGATCTACTCTTCCCCTCATTTAAATGACACTCCTTCCCCTGCCAGCACTTTCCCTCCTTTTCTGCTGTTTTAACCTCTAGTACTTATTAGATTATAAAATAATTTAAGCCAGGTGGGGTGGCTACACCTTTAAGTCCAGCACTGGGAAGGCAGAATCGAGGAGACCTTCAGGTCTGAGCGCAGCCTTATCAACATAGTGAGTTCCAGTCCAGTGAAATCTATTTAGTGATACCTTGACTCAAATAGTAAAAAATAAAACACTGATTTAGTGACTGGTTTGCCCCACTAGAATGTAAATGTCTCAAGGGTGGAATTTTTAGTTTAAAAGTCGGGCACACAGTCACTCGGCGTGCATCGTTGAAGGCTGACTGAATGCCACTGCCGCTGTTTCGAAGGCAGGTACCCTCACCAACTCAAGGGCACCATGCTACTACCGTGGGCAACAGGACCCTCTCACACCAATAACCACCACAGGTGCCCTCTTATGGGTCCTGCTTCTCCCCTGATTCCTTCATAAGCACTTCTGAACTCCCACTTTTGCGTCCTTTCAAGACGTGCAAACCTCCCCCCTACTCCAGTCTTGACCTCCACAAATCCCAACCGCTCTTCACTCTGCACCCAGAGGGGCCCTGTCAGGTCGCGTCAAATCTCCTCACTAAGACACTGATATGACTTCCACTTCACTGCTGCCCCACAACTCCTTCCTCTTAAAAGTGTTTTTTGAAATATATTTTCATATTTTTAATTATGTGCATTCATCTGTGGGTAGTGCCGGCGCCTGAAGAGGTCAGAGGCCTTGCCCTAGAGCTGACAGATGGTTGGGAGCTACCTGACTTGGGTGCTGTCAGGGACCAGCAACAGCTGAACTGAGTTCCCCTGCAAAAGTGGTACAGTCCCTACATTATTCGTTAATATAGTCCTTTAGTGTGTGTGCACGTAGGAGGGCATGTGTGCCATGGCACGTATGTAGAAGTCAGAGGACAACTTGCAGGAGTCAGTTCCCCTTCTGCCATGTGGATCAGTGACTGAATGAGGTTGTACGGCTTAGAAGCAGACACCTTTACTCACTGATCCACTTTGCCAGCCCCTCTTCATCTTCCGAATTCTATCTATGGAGTCAAGGATGTCCTTGCTTGTCATTTTTTCTTCTTTTTATTTATTTTTTGGTTTTCCAAGATAGGGTTTCTCTGTGCAACAGTACTGGCTATCCTGGAACTGGCTTTGTAGACCACGCTAGCCTCAAACTTACAGAGATCTGCCTGCCTCTGCCACCATACCTGCCTCTTTTTTTTTTTTTTTTTTTTTTTTTTGCTTTTTCAAGACAGGGTTTCTCTGTGGCTTTGGAGTCTGTCCTGGAACTAGCTCTGTAGACCAGGCTGGTCTCGAACTCACAGAGATCCACCTGCCTCTGCCTCCCAAGTGCTGGGATTAAAGGCGTGCGCCACCATCGCCCAGCCATACCTGGCTCTTTTAATTATTATTACTTTTTTTAATAATAATTTTTTTATGAGCATGGGTGTTTTGCCTACATGTATATTTGTGTGAGGTGTCAGATCCCCTAGATCTGGAGTTACAGATGGTTGTTAGCTGCCATGTGGGTGCTGGGAATTGAACCAGGTCCTCTGGAAGAGCAGTCAGTACTCTTAACCACTAAGCCATCTCTCCAGCCCTGCTTGCCAGTTTTTGTTTGTCTCTTCCCTGAAGAGAGCAATTAGGGACCAAGTCCTACACGAGAAATATCTTTGTTCCTTATTCAGTCCAAATTCCCCATTTCGGTTTTGGGAAAGTGTGTCTCCCATAGCCAGGCCTACATCATGTCTGACACAGCGCATTCTCTTCGAAGGGAGGAGGCAGGGTGCTATAATGGACTGAGCATTGGAGACCAGGATCCTCTACCTATATACCAAGTTCCTTCTCTCTGTTAAGCATAAGCTTCTGCATATAGAAGATCATCAGGACAGACAGAGATCTAAGTGTGACGCGGTTACCACTCTGAAACCAAAGAAATACCTGCTGGAATGCCCTAGCTCCAGGAAAGAGAAACCCACCTGGGTTTTTTTCATTCTTGTGTTGACTGAGTTATAATTCTCATCAGCTTCTTCCTTCGGGGGCTCTATGGCTGTGGGAGAAACACAAGGGTTGCTAGAAAGCAGGTTTTGCCCTGAGACTTCTAAAACTTGTTTGGGAGGCCAACTGATTTCTGTCTGGGCTAGCATGATCTACATATTGTGTCTCCAAAAAAACAATAAAAGGTTTAAAATATATAATACAAAAATTTAAATAAGGGCTGGAGAGATAGCTCAGAGGTTAAGAGCATTGCCTGCTCTTCCAAAGGTCCTGAGTTCAATTCCCAGCAACCACATGGTGGCTCACAACCATCTGTATGGGGTCTGGTGCCCTCTTCTGGCCTGCAGGCATACACACAGACAGAATATTGTATACATAATAAATAAATATTAAAAAAAATTTAAATAAAATTTTAAAAATTGTTTGGGGAGCAGAACATAGGGCCACATCCAACTTTCAGCTACAAGAGGTTCTTGTCTTCACAGAATTTTTATTACAAAGTGACTTATGAGCAGGGACGAATATTAGTAGTGATACATAATGATGGCAGAGGAAGAGAGAGGAGGAGGGAAGAAAAAAGAAGGACCTAGGAGGAGGAGGAAGAAAGAAGGGAGTGAGATCAGTCAGTCAGCTGGCATGGTTGGGGCAGGCCTTTAATTTAGTCCCAGCACTCAAGAGGCAGAGACAGATGGATCTCTGTGAATTCGAGGCCTGCCTGGATTACATAGAAGAGAGAGGTGGGGGAGGAGGAGGCTAATTCTGAACTTCTAAGAGAAGTTTCTCTTTGTATTACACCAGTGGGTTCCCACAAGTGTGAAGAGGTCTCCTAAGAAATCCCTCACCTGTCTGCTCAAAGAATACACACTGGACCAAGAACTAAAACACTAAGGAGCTTTGAATTTAAATTTAAAATAATAATAAAGGAATCTGAGAGACCAGCACGTGCAATGAAAACTATCATGGCTTGGATGCCACAGGGCAGATATCCTAGAGCCAGGCCTGCTCTGTGACCTGGATATATCACTTGACTGTGTTGGCAACAACGCCCCAGCAACAGGGCTGAATCACAGGGAATGACCTGGCCGAGGCCCTTGAAATTCATTCACCTTTTAGCTGTGCCCGGACCTCTCTCCCCAGCTGTTTGATCTCCTCGCGCAGGTTCTGGAGGCCCTGCTTCATGCCTAAACGAGAGAAGGTCAACACTTCCAAACCACAGCCTCTACCACAAACCACAACCAAACCCACCCTAGCTAGCATCTAATATAGAACTACATCCCCCATAATCCACCAGGCTGACGTGCGTGAGCCCGGATTTCGCTTACTCTCCTCGGGAAGGGGCGTGGCCAGAATGGTGACCTGCTGTTTCTCCAACTCCCGGACTTTACTCTCCAATTTGGCCATAGTTTGCCGAATTGTCTGGACCTAGGGAGGATCATCAAGGGAACTGAAGACATAAGTGGTACTGTAATCCTCCCTACTCCTCGGTCCCCCGGGCCCTTACCTTCTGGAAGAACTCGTCGTCCGGGCTGCCCAGCCGGGCGGTACCTGGGTGCACCACCAACGCGACTCGAACATCATCTTCATCATCCGAGCTGTTGTCCCCCTGCCAGGGCCGGAGTCATTGGCACTGCTTGCCTGCTGCGGTTCTCGTCCCGCAGGAACCATGGGCTTCCGGGATTTTCCTTCCTGGCCATCAGCCACCCCTCCCGGACCCCAAACCAGGAGTCCTCAATCCAGGCGCGCCCGCCCGGCCCCAGCTTCTCATTCCAGCACCGCCCTCCCGGCCCCAGTTTCTCACCTGCCTCAGCTCATGGGTCCTGTCGCGCATGACGGCCGGAGCGCCCCGTCCCCGGACCTGAGCCCCGAGGGCCTCAAGGTTCTAAGTTTGGGACTCCTGAACCTCTCTCTCACACTTGACACCCCCTTCCTCACCCTGCGAACCCCAACACCCCCACGAGCCTCCAAAGGCCCCGCCCCTTTCACCATCCACAGCCGCCGGGAGGAACCCGACCATAGGACCCCCAAAGTTCTACAAGTTGGAATTCCCTTCTCTTCCCCCCATCCTGCTCCCGCAGTTGCGGCCCCGCCCCTCGGCGGATGATTCCGAGCATGCGCACGAAGTCCTGTCTCTTCCTCGCTAGAGGGAAAGGCGGAGGTCGGAAACAGTCGCAGCCGAACGGAAGCCAGGCTGCCTGGATCGAGAGCCCGCCCCCCCCTTCACCGGAACATCTCATATTAGAACTGAAATCTAGTTGCCCAAAGGGTTGAGAATGCGTCATTTGCACGCAGTCTGAGAGCCTCGTATCTCACATCACCCCATGGCGCCCCCTCATCACGTGACAGACCAGGCCCAGCTCCGCGGGCTGCGCTCCCGACAGCCAGTCACGTGTTCCGGCGCTGTCAGCGACGTCTCGGACTTCAGTCTCGCGACGTCCCCGACACCCCTGTGCCTGAGCTGTACCCCTAAAGCTTCTTGGAGGTGGGGAGGGGTACACTTCCCACTCTCCGCCACCTACCGAGGATACCCTTGTAGAATTCACTTTTTGTTTTCATCTTGGGTCCTAGGGCGTGGGCAAACCGCTGACTTACATTTGGGGGCTGTCAGTATCATGGGACCTTGAGAGTCAGAAAATAATGAGATCCGAGTCTACCGCGTCAGAAGATTGCAGGGTTTTGTAGGCAGAGAATCTGGGGGTGGGAAGTGACCTCTGCCAAGGTGGAGCTCCCCCACACACACCCTGCGTCCTCCTGGCACAGCCTCTGACAGGTGGGCGGCCTACGCCCTGCATGATCACTGCAGTCCCGCTGAGCTCACCACCGTCAGAGCAGCTAGGACCGAGAGAAATGGATTGTTACCTCCGCAGCCCTGCCTGCCTTACAACTGAAGATCGAGCATGACTTGCTCTTCTTTCACGGACTCCCCAGCACCAGATTCGGCGCTTGGCTTATAATAGACCCTCACAGAAGACTTGATCCTAGTACGAGCCCTTCATGTATCTGAAATTAAAGCCCGTGGCTTTCTGATCTTTAGGCTTCGCTCACTGTGCCATTTTCCCAGTTTTGTCTCTCTGGACATACGTTCACGTGACATATTTATTGGGTACACACTATGGAACAAATACTGTTTTAGGAACCAGTGACACATCAGGGACCAACAGACTAAAACCAGATGCACTTGTGGGGCTTCCGTTGTCTAGAAGCCCCCCAAAGTCTCTCAGCAGGTGTCAGCACAGCCAAAAATAAGAATTATATTTCTTGAGAGGAGGTTCAACAAAGGAAGCAACAGTGTGTCCCCCTCTAGTACGTTCTGGTCAAGAAGCCTAGATTTCTGAGCCTGAGTTGCTATGGACTTTTGGAGAGTCATATTATGTCTCTGGGCCTTGATCTTCCATCTCTGTACTACAAGTGACTGCATACGATGGGGTGCTCATCAAGACTGGAAACTGGCAAGTGCGCTCTGATCCCATGCATGGGTCCCGAGCTTTGATACTTAATGTGGCTTGCCTGGAGCTGGGAATGAGAGAGCAAGGACACTATGGCCCCAACCACCCCGCAGAGGGAATGCGGCTTTGGGTTTCTCAGGAGGCCCAGCTCCACCTGGTGTGGTCCCCTGAAGATGATGTGGAGAAAACTGACTGCTGCGGGTCTGACTTCAGGGTCTCATGATGTTGACAGCCCCCAAATGTAAGTCTTCAGTCTTCCCATGCCCCTGGTGCCCTCCCCCCCCAAAAAAAGATAAAAATGAATTCTGCAAGGGTATCCTTGCATATTGGCTGCCACCTCTCTACCTAACTGCTACTTGCCTCCTACTCGTCCCCTCCCTCGGATTCTCTGGTTAGTATTACAAAGGGGTGGGGCCGAGGTGACTCTTGGATACCTGTCTTCTAGCCCTGTTCTGTCAGATTCAATTTCCCCCTTTGACATCTAGGTCTTACAGTTTCTTCCCTGCTAAGGTAAGAACCGGATGGCATCGAGAACGGTTAAGGTGAGGAAAGATATGGTAGGGTCTTGTAGACTGCTAAGGCTTTGCCACTTGCGTTTGTGAGTTCTGTCTCTCTCTGTGCCCTTCGGTCATCTCTGCCCATTTCCCAGCCTCTTGGTCTCCAGCTGCAGTGTCGAGTATTTGGGGCTTCTATTTCGAGTATCTCAGGGTTATAATATTCATTATTATTTCATTTCTGGTCTCTGGGTGCGATCATAGGTATTAAGGTTCCAGGAGGCTGGGACCTCATTATTTTCCTACTGTCAAGGTCTCATGATGCTGACAGCCCCCAAGTGGAGTGATGTTTGGAGCAAACAGGCAATTGGTGGAGCTCCCCACCGCTGAATGCTGTTCCTCCTAGGCCCTTCCTAGCCTTGAGTCTGGGTTTATATAGTGGGTTTTGGATATGTAGGTATTAGTGGGCTATATATTCCATCTGTCTGTCTGAAACTCAAGCTCTAATGGTCCTCAGGCTTAGCAACCTGTCCTGTCCTGGAACCAGGTGACCTGGGCTGGGCTCCTTGCTCATTCATTTAACCTCTCTGCTTTAGTGCCCATCTGAAGAGAGAGAGAGAACAGTAGCATTAAACTCCTAGTGTTTGATCAGAACTGAATAAGAAACCTGCTATGGGCTGACATTGTGTGTTTACCATTCTGGATGGTGATGATGATGGGGACTATTTCTCTGGGGATTTCAGTAGCCCAATGCCTCTGCCAGAGATTCCACTCTTCCTATCCTTGCCATCTCCTGAGCCCCACTGTGCACCAGGTGCTAGGCTAGCAGTCTTGCCAATCCCGTACATTTCTTCTGTCTCCACCTGCACCTCTCAGGCCCTATATTTTGCTTAGCACTAGAATATAAAGTCTCTGAGGACAGGAATTTCCACCTGCCCTATACACTGCTGGGTGTCCAGTACCCACCATGGTACCTGGCACATACTAGCTGGTCATTAATGAATGAAAACCTTTCTTCTGCATTTAATATTTGTGTAACACATTTAATATATGCATGAGACACCAATATAAACATTTTATAATTTTAATTCATTGAGCTGGGCATGGTAACACATGCCCGTAATCCCAGCACTTGAGAGGTAGAAGCAGGAGGATGAGGGGTTCAAGGCCAGCTTCAGTTACTTACCAACTTTGAGGCCAATAGAAGTTACATGAAACCCGGTCTAAGGAAGCAAAGCAAAGGTTTGCATGATGGTTCAGCTAGTAGAGCACGTGAGACAAGCATGAAGCCCTGGGTTTTACACTTAGCACCGCATAAACCAGGACAGTGGTGCTCACTTGTAATCCCAGCACTCAGGAGGTGGAGCTAGGAGAATCAGAAGTTCAGGATCATCCTAAGCTATGTAATGAATCTGAGGTCTGCCTGGGCTACAAGAAAATGTAGGGGGGAAAAGCATTGGAAGCCACATGACACTTCTGTGAGATGGGGGTGCTGTTGCTGTCTTTCTTTTCCAGAACAGGAAACTAGAGTTGGTGTGCCTAAGGTCACGTGGCTAGTAAGTACCCTTGTTAGGATTTGAAGCCAGACATGGCTCTAGGGTCTGCCCTTCATGTGTTGGTTTTGTTGTTGGAGTTTCTTGCTGAGAACCTGCACGGCAGACAGACCTGGAGGAGACTTCCGCCCATCCTCTGGCAGGTGTTTGGTTTTTGAGGTAGGGTCTTGTGTATGCAGGCCTGGAGCTTACTGTGTAATGGAGGGTGGTTAGAGTGGTGTGTTGGGGTTACAGAATTGTTCCACCATCCCAGGACTGCGCATTGCTAGGGACTGAACCCAGGACTTCGTGCATGTGCAGTAAGCCCTCTGCCTGTGAACTACACCCCTAGCTGCAGGGTCTGTGCTATAACTAAGATCACCAGCTAGGCACTGGGACTCGGTGTTAAAATACTTTCCTCACATGCCCAAGGCCCTGAGTTCAAGTTCCAGCATTCCCAGCAATTACAAGGAAAGGGGGAAGAGGAGAACGGGGAGAAAGGAAAGAAGAAGGGCTGTCCCAGCATCCAAGGGATTCCACCTGTTCATACCCTACTTGAGATGTCTCCGTGCTGGATTGACCCTCTTCTCTGTGTTATGGGTTCTCTCTGCCATGCTTGCTGTGTTGGCACTGAGGCAGACCTTAATTCCCTCTCTCTACCTACTTCATCCCCAGGAGCCAAGGATAACCTTGGCTCTGTTAATGGCCTCTGTTCCCTCTGCAGACAGCACTCAGCCTGTGGTTTTCTCAAGCCCATAGACCACAGAGATGAAGCTTCAGCCTCAGGAGTGTGTTTGAGAGTTAGCACTTGGCCACCTTCTAGAGTTCCACCCAGGACCTCCCATTCCTCAAACTACCGTTGCTTCCATGGCTTTATCTGACGTACAAGTCGAGGCCTCCCAGGCTATAGTGCAAATGTCCTCCGGGTCTGGAATCAATAGGTCTCCTAGAGATCTCAGCCTAGCTGTCCCCTCCTGGACATGTATCAGACAGCAAACATTGCCCACTCTGATAGCCTCCTAAACCCAATCCTCTTCATCGCATGCATACTGTTCTTGTGGGTGACACTGGGTCACCAGGCACCATTTCGTCCTTGAACTCTAGTCTAAGGTGATAGAGGGGTCAGGTGAGCTGTTCAGTGGTAGTAAATATACACAAAGCCCTGGATTTCGGTTGCCCTGGGCACTGAAAAAACAAACAAGCCACCAAACAGATGGGTCAAGTAACTTGTTAGAATGTTACAAGAAAAATAACACTGGCTGGTATAGTGGCTCCACTCTTTACTACCAGTACCTGGGAGGCAGAGGCTGACAGACCTCAGTAAGTTCAAGGCCAGCCTAGTCTACATGGTAAGTTTCAGAACAGCCAGTGCCATTGCTATGTAGAGAGAGAGGCCCTGTCTCAAAAACAAAACAAAAAACACAAAACAAAAAGAAAAGAAAGAAAGAAAATAACAACTGTGGGCAAGCATGGGTTTGTAAGCTTGGAAGCTGAGTCCTGAGGTGGCTAAAGCAAAATGAACATTCACGTTTGAAACCAGCCTGTGTTATAGATCAACAATCTAAACCAGGCCATCTTGGTGCACACCTTTAATCCCAGCACTCGGGAGGCAGAGGCAGGCGGATCTCTGTGAGTTCGAGGACAGCCTGGTCTACAAGAGCTAGTTCCAGGACAGGCTCCAAAGCTACAGAGAAACCCTGTCTCGAAAATTTAAAAAAGAAAAGAAAAGCCAGGTGATGGTGGCGCATGCCTTTAATCCCAGCACTTGGGAGGCAGAGGCACGCGGATCTCTGTGAGTTCGATATCAGCCTGGTCTACAGAGCTAGTGCCAGGACAGGCTCCAAAGCCACAGAGAAACCCTGTCTCGAAAAACCAAAAAAAAAAAAGAAAAAAGAAAAAAAGAAAAGAAAGAAATCTTGGGAAGTCTTCTAAGAAGAGTTCCAGGGATCAAAAGTTAAGAGCACATTCAAAAAGATTCAAATCCTCAACACCTAGACTAGTCACAACTGTGGTTCCAGTCATCCGTGATAGCATACATATGGTGCACACACAGAGACAGGCAAAGCACTCACACACGTAGAACAAGTCTACAGACAGACCCTACAACCACTGCCATGCACTAGAGAATAGGAGAAACCTCCCCTGCGGTATTGCATGGTGGTTAGAAAATTTGTTAGAGTAAGAGTTTTAGTCTACAGAGTTCCCATTTTATATGTATACATGTAAAGTATGTGTATTTGGTTTTTGTGTGTGTGTGTGCGCGTGCGCGCCCTAAGAGGCTAGAAGGACATTAGATCTTCTGGAACTGGAGTTCCTGACAGTTGCGAGCTGCCGAGTCTCAGTGCATGGAACTCAAGCCCTCTGGAAGAACAAGAAGCATTCTTCCCCACTGAGTCATCTCTCCATATCCTATATCTGCTTTTTTAAGACTAAGTCTCACCGAACTAGGGATTACAGACGTGTGCCAGCTTGCGTACCTCCTATTAGTTTGATTTTTTTAAAAAATAATTTACTTTATTTTATGTGCATTGGTATAAAGGTGTGAGCTCCCAGGGAGCTGGAGCTACAGGAAATTGTGAGCTGCCATATGGGTGCTGGGAATTGAACCCAGGTCCTCTGGAAGAACAGCCAGTGCACTTAACTGTTGAGCCATCTCTCCAGCCCTAGTTTGACTTTTGAACCCTATAAAAGTACCAAAAGATCCATGTGATTTGCCCAACAGTGGTGGCACACACCTTTAATGCCAGCACTAGGGAGGCAGAAAGAGGCAGGCAGATCTCTGTGAGTTCAAGGCCAGCCTGGTCTACAGAGTGAGTTCCAGGACAGCCAGGGCTACACAGGGAAACACTGTCTCAAAAAACAAAACATAAGATTTGTTCTTTGTTATTGTTTGTTGTTAAGAGCAAGTGTTCTTACTCCTGAGCTATCTCTCCAGCCCCCATATATACTTTTTACATATGCACAATCTCACCAGGAACGTTCCTCGGCTAGACAGTCACCTTCCCGAGACTCCGTCACAGGAGGGAAGTTAGGAGTCAGAGAGACACTGAGCCTGGGAGATGGAGATGAGCCTCCGCTAGAAGGATAGAGTCTGACAGACATGGTTCCAGATGGAAGGGCAGGAGAAACCTGGGTCATGCCTGGGGCTCTCATCCTGCCTGTATGTTAAGTAAGTTTGCTAGTGTAAGAGAAAGACTTTAATCATGTTTATAAGTCATAGCAATAAACTATGATGGAAATGTAGAAAATCCTATTTATAGAAATATAATATTCATAAATATGGAGTGCCTAAGAGTAAACCTTTCAGGCCAGGAAAAGGCTTAGTAGACATTTGCCTAATATGTACAAAAGCCTAGGTTCAATCTTAGGGGTTTTTTTAATATTTATTTATTTATTGTGTATACAATATTCTGTCTGTGTGCATGTCTGCAGGCCAGAAGAGGGCACCAGACCTCTTTAAAGATGGTTGTGAGCCACCATGTGGTTGCTGGGAATTGAACTCAGAACCTTTGGAAGAGCAGGCAATGCTCTTAACCACTGAGCCATCTCTCCAGCCCCTCAATCTTAGGTTTTTGTTTTGTTCTTGAGGACAGGGTTTCACTGTGTAACAGTCCTGGCTGTCTTGGAACTCTCATTGTAGACCAGGCTGGCCTTGATCTTCCTGTCTCTGCCTCCTGAGTGGTGGGATTGGATTAAAGGCATATGCCACTATGCTTGGCAAAGTTATTATTTTTAATGTAACATTTCTTCTTAATATTTCATATGTATGTATGTTTTGCCTGCATGCATGTCTATTCTAGCTGTATACCTAGTGCCCATGGAGGTCAGAAGAGAATGTTGGATCCCCTGTACCTGGATGTTCAACCACTTATGAGCCACTCTGTGGGTTCTGGGAACTGAACCCATGTCCTCTGGAAGAGCAGCCAGTGCTCTCAATTGCTGAGCCGTCTCTTCTTCCCTTCCTCCCCCCAGAAAGAATTATTTTAAAAATAAGGCCTAAAAACTGACTCTCGGTTAAGAGTCCTTGCTGCTATTATAGAGAATTATATATGGTAGTGCATGCCTTTATCCCAGCACTCAAGAGGCAAAGGCAGATCTCTCAGTTTGAGACCAGTCTGGACTACCTGGTGGGGTCAGTGAGGGGGCAGGTAGGTGATCTTGCTAGTAGTCAGCTAGCCTTGAACTCTTGAACTCTTGGGCCCAAGAGACCCTCCTATTCAGCCCCTCATGTAGCTGGTATGACAAGCCTGTTCTGCTGAGACTGACTATAATTGTTTGATTTGACACGAGGTCTAACCTCACCATGTAGCCCAGACTATTTTCTAATTTATGGACTCCTTCTGCCTTGGTGTCTTCCATGTTGAGATTACAGACATTAACTGCCACACTGGCTAAATATTGCAGTTCATGAAGGACTGGAAGGAAGTCCTAAGTTGGAGCTGCAGGGTTGGCTCAGGAGCTGGCAGGGTCTGTTGCTCCTGCAGAGCTCTCAGTGCCAGTACCAGCACTGAGTGCCCACGCCCACCTGCAGCCCTGGGCTCCGAGGGCATCTGCACTCTCGTCCACGTGCCCACACACAAACACAGGTGTCTTAGGGTGTCTGTTGTTGCTGCAGAACACCGTGACCAAAAGGCAAGTTTGGTTTACACTTCCACATTGCTATTCATCATTGAAGGAAGTCAGGGCAGGAACTAAAAAGGGCAGGAACTCGGAGACTGGAGCTGATGCAGAGCAGGGGAGCTGCTTACTGGCTTGGCCCCCATGGCTTGCTCAGTCATGTCTCTTATAGAACCCAGGACCACCAGCCCAGAGATGGCACCACCCACAATGGGCTGCACCCTCCCCCATTGATCATCAAAAAAGAAAATACCCTAGCCGGGCGGTGGTGGCGCACACCTTTAATCCCAGCACTCGGGAGGCAGAGGCAGGCGGATCTCTGTGAGTTCGAGGCCAGCCTGGTCTACAAAGGGAGTTCCAGGACAGGCTCCAAAGCCACAGAGAAACCCTGTCTCGAAAAACCAAAAAAAAAAAAAAAATACCCTATAGCCAGAGGGTTTTTTGTCTTTTTTTCTTTTTCTTTGTTTGTTTTTGTTTTTTGATACAGGGTTTCTCTGTGTAGCCCTAGCTGTCCTGAAACTTGCTCCGTAGATGAGGCTCCGTAGATGAGGTTAGCCTCGAACTCACAGAGAAATTGCCTGTCTCTGCCTCCTGTTACTGAGATTAAAGGTGTGCACCACTACCACCTGGCCTACAGCTGAGTTTCATGGAGGCACTTTCTTGGGAGGTTCCTCCTTTCAGATAACTCTAGTGTGTGTGTCAAGCTAACATAAGACTAGCCAGCACACAGATATACACGTAATTAAGAACAAAATAACTTTAAGAAGACGTCCTAATTAGTGGTATCTAGACCATGTGAGTGGATAGGGAAAGTGGGTGTTGCGAATGATCAGAACACATCTAGAAAGGCAGGGCCATAATCTAGTCTCTGCTGTGTAACGGGTTGGTTTTGTTGCAAAGAAAGGCTGGATGGGCCCCTTTGGAAGGAGAGACCAGGTGACTAGGGAAATATTTGGCTTTATCTGGGGATTGATGGTCAGCTCCTGCTTGAGCAAGCTACTTCAGCTCCTCATACTACCGTTTCTTAAGTTGTAAATGGGGATAATAGGAGTAACCTCAGACAGTCACTGGGGAGAGTAAATGCCTGCAGCATACTTAAACAGAGCTTGGGAGCCTGGAGATATGGCTCAGTGGTTAAGAGCACTGACTGCCCTTCTAGATAGACCCAGGTTCAATTCCCAGCACCTACATGGCAGCTCATAACTGTAATTCCAATTCCAGGGAACCCAACAAAACACCAACGCACATAAAATAAAAATAAACTTTAAAAACCCCACAATTTAAAAGCAAAAAATAGAGCTCAGTGCCTGATGAGCACTATAAGAATGCTATGTCGGGCTAGTTCCAGGACAGGCTCCAAAACCACAGAGAAACCCTGTCTCGAAAAGCAAAAAAAACCCCAAAAAAACAAAACAAACAAACAAAAAAAAAGAATGCTATGTTGGCAGCATCATTACTGTTTTTTTGTTTTTGTTTTTTGTTTTTTTTTTTTGTTTTGTTTTTTGTTTTTGTTTTTCGAGACAGGGTTTCTCTGCGGCTTTGGAGCCTGTCCTGGAACTAGCTCTGTAGACCAGGCTGGTCTCGAACTCCCAGAGATCCGCCTGCCTCTGCCTCCCGAGTGCTGGGATTAAAGGCGTGCGCCACCACCGCCCGGCATCATTACTGTTTTAATCAGTAAATATTCTTTATTAATATTTAGGTTAGCATAGAAAGACCATCACTATTGTGAATAATATTATAGTCACGTTCAGGTTCATAATGGTTTGATGAGGCAGTGAATGTGATGAGGAGAGAGAAATAAACCAAATTCCAAGACCCTCTGGAATAAACCTGGAAACAGGCTGAAACAGGAAGGGTGCACCCCAGAGTCACGGGCTCTTTCACGGCTGCTCCAGCGGAGAGCCTCTTGTTGCAGCTGACTTCCATGATCATTTTCTCAACAAGGGCTTTCTCTGTGTCTGAACAAGACGGTATCAGAGCTGCCTTACAAGCTTAGAAACTGAAGACCAGAAGAGGCAGGCACTCACTCCACTGGGCAGTCCTGATGTCCGCTTCTCTCTCCACTGAAGCACGATGACCACGAAGCATCTAGCGAATGGATGGTTGGTGGTTGTTTATCTGTTCTCAAGCAAGCTGTGGCGATACTGTGCTGTGGTGGGACAGAGATTTAACCAGAAAGAGTTCAGCAGGTGATCAGCTGTGTACGTGTGCTCCACCCGCAGCACCAAATCTTCTTTAAGAACAGAACCTCTGCACACCTAATCCCACCATTCGGGAGGCAGAGGCATGTGGATCTCTGTGAATTAGAGGCCAACCTGTTCTACAGAGAAAGAAAGAAAAGGAGACAATATCTTGAAAGTAACCAAATCTCCATAGTCTGTCTCCGAAGCAGGGTTTCTCTGTGTGGCCTTGACTGTTCTTGGAACTCTGTACACCAGGCTATCCTCAAACTCAGTGTGTTGGAATTAAAGGCATGCTCCACCACACCCATCCTACAAACCTCTAGAGTCTTAAATCACTCAGGGTTGGAGGGTTTCTTGTTTGTTTTGTTTTTGTAGCATAACCTGGCTAACCTAATATCCAAAAGTTCTTAAACTTGACTGCAAATAAATCCTCAGAGGTAATTGCTAAGAACTCAGGTTCCTTAGTCCCAGGCCACATCTATGGAATCAGAATTTCTAGGAAAGAAGCTAGACAATCTAATGGGCTTTCCGTTGAACTCCATAGGAGTTAAGAAAAAACTGGAGAGGGCTGGAGAGATGGCTCAGTGGTTAAGAGCACTGGCTGCTCTTCCAGAGGACCAGGGTTCAATCCCAGCACCCACATGGCAGCTCACACATGTCTGTAACTCCAGTTCCAGGGCATCTGACACCCTCACATCAATGCAAATAAAATAAATTTTAGGGGCTGGAGAGATAGCTCAGCGGTTTGGAACACTGACTGTTCTGATACAGGACCCAGGTTCAATTCCCAGCACCCACATGGCAGCTCATAGCTGTCTATAACTACAGTTCTAGGGGACTGGACACTCTTACACATGCAAAACACCAATGCACATAAAAATTAATAAATATTTAAAAATAAATAAATTGAAAACAAAAGAAAAGTGGAGAAGCTAAGTAGTAAAGGCTATGATAGAGGAAGGACCTCCAGGAGATAGGGGCTTGAGGGAAGGCATGATGGGAGAAAAGTGTGGGGAATGGCTTGAGACAGGAGTCAGGGTGCTCAAGAAATGACAGCATGTGCCAATGTGAGTGACAGGGAGCAGGGACATTTCTGAGCAGGGGCTGCCTGGTTGTACTGAGGCTCCAGTAAGGTCACTCAGGTAGAGAGACTGCAAAAGGAACTGGTGCATGATGCAGACTCTCCTCCCAGGTTTGTTCGGTAGATTTCAGGTGATCCTGGATGTGATGAGTGGAAGCCACTAAAAGATCTAGCAAGGTGAGGCTGTGCTTGGCTCGCCTGTTCAAGGGTGTGCATCAATCCCAAGTAACCCAAGCAAATGGAACAAAAAGCAGCAGAAGGCCAATGAACAATCTGAGCGTGGTGGCAGACACCTTTAAGGAACAAAGGACTGTATGTATGTACGTTTGAGGGCGACCTGCAAGAGTGGACTCTGACCTTCTGACCTTCGCCATGGGTTCTGAGATGGAGAGGGCAGCCAGCGCCTCCACCTGAGCCACTTTGCTGGCCCTGGCACACACCTTGAAATGCAGCAGAAATATAAACAGTCAACCTGAGAAATTAGCAGTGCTCTATCGCAAAATAAAAAATTAAAATTAAAAGGATAGATAGCTCAGCAGGTAAGAGCATTGGCTGCTCTTGCAGAAGACTCAGGTTCAGTTTCCAGTTCCCGTATGGTGACTAGAACCCTCCATAACTTCAGTTCCAAAGGATCCGATGTTATCTGCTGACCTCTGTGGGTACCAGGCACACACGTACATGTGACAGAAACACATGTCAAATAAATATTATTTTAAAAAATTTAAGGAAGGGGCTGGAGAGGCAGCTTAGCAGTTAGGAGAGCATACTGCACTTGCAGAGGCTCTGAGTTTGGTTCCAGCACCCATGCTGGGCAGCTCACAACTGCTTCTAAGTGCAGCTCTAAAGGAACCAACACCTCCGGCACATGCGTGAACCCATGCACAAACACACACATATATACACATATTAAAAATAAAGATAAATCTGGGCCAGGTATGGTGGTGCATGCTTCTGGACAAGTGGATCTTTGTGAGCTCGAGACCAGCCTGGTCTACATATTGAGTTCCAGGCCAACCAAGGCAAGAGATTGTCTCAAATAATAATATGATGATAATAATTTAAAAATAAGGATTGAAAGTGTAGCTCAATGCTAGAGGGGCTGTCTATCATACCCAAGGTCCAGGTTCAGTCACCAGCACCACATAAATAAATAACCTGCTGGACAGTGACAGGAATTACAGTTGTTGTTGTAGCTGGTGTGTGCCAGTGTCCCTCCTCTCTAGTCACCATTGCCTTAGCAGACGCTGTGAGCTCACAGTGTTCAAGGACCCACAAAACCCTGGGGAAATTAGCAGTGGGCCCAGTAGACAAAATCTACCAACTTTGTTGGGCTTATTTTCCTTGTGCGTAGGTAAAGGCGTGAGTCAACATGCCCTTATTCAGACTTCTGGTGAGTGTCACTCTGCTTGGCCTGCGTCTGTTCGTGGGGAAACATAGACAGCAGTTAGGCCTGTGCTATTCTGGTGGGGGGGGGCGGGGGGGAACTGGGCCTCACACGCTGTGGTGGTTTGGATAGGTATGGCCCTCATGGACTCGTGTTGAATACTTGGTCCATAGGGAGTGGCACTCTTTGGAGGTATGGCCTTGTTGGAGGAAGTGTGTCACTGTTGGGGCAGGCCAGTGTGGGGTAGTCTCCTGCTGCCTGCTGATCAAGATGTAGAACTCTCAGCTCCCTCTCCAGCACCATGTCTGCCTGCCTGCTGTCATGTTTCCCACCATGACAATAATGGACTAAACCTCTGAACTGTAAGCCAGACCCAATTAAATATTTCCCTTTATAAAATTGCTGGCCAGGCAGTGATGACACCTTTAATCACAGCACTCAGGAGGCAGAGGCAGGCAGGCGAATTTCAGTGAGTTGGAGGCCAGCCTGGTCTACAAAGCAAGTTCCAACACACAGCCTCTTGCTCAGAGATGTGTGGAGGCTATGATTTCTTGGCATGAAGGGAGGTGATGGGAAAACGAGGCGATGGTTGGTGCAACTAATGATACAATAGGCTCTGTTTGTGTCAGAGGCCTCTTTTTATTTTTTATAATGAGTATTTTGCCTGCATATATGTATGTATATGTACCACATTTGTACCTGGTACACGAGGGAGGCCAGAAGAGGGCATCAAACCCTCTGGGACCAGAGTCACAAGATGGTTGTGAGTGCCACATGGGTACTTGGAACTGAACCTGGGCCCTCGTCAAGAGCAGCAACTGTAGATTCATCTTTTCAGCTCCTAATGATTTGTATTTGTGTGATTGTTTTGCGCGCGCGCGCGCGCGCGTGTGTGTGTGTGTGTGTGTGTGTGTGTGTGTGTGTGTGTGTGTAAATGCACCACCTGGGTATAGGGCCTGTGGGGGCCAGAAGAGGGCATCATATCCACTGGGACAGGAGATACAGGCAGACATCAATGCCACGGGGGCCGCTGAGCTCTGAAGCTTGTCCTCCGTATGAACAAGCAGTGCCCTTAACTGCTGAACTCTCTCTACGGCCCATTTGTTGTCTTCAATCAAAGTCCCACTATATACGCAGACTGGCTCCCAGCTTGACATCTGCCTGTCTCTGCCTCCTGAGTGCTAGAATCACAGGCACGTGCCACCACACCAGGTCTTAGATTAGCTTCTGAGTGCAATCCTGGAAACCGTGGGAGGTGGTGGTATGACAGGTATCATTAGCATATCCAGACAGCTTGGCGACGATCATACCAGAATTCAGGGAGAGGGACATAAAGGAAAGGGCCTTCCAGAGGGAGGACCACTGAGACAGCACCCCTGGTGATGCAGGTGAAAGGAAGGGGATGAGAGCCCAGACTGACCTGAGGTGGTGGGGACAGGAGGAAGTTAGGACGTGGCAAACCAGGGCTGAGAGTAGCTCAGTGTAGAGCATTTACCCAGTATGTGACAAGCCAACTTTGGGGTCCAGTGTTAGGAGAGAGACACTGGAACACTGGACACTGTACTGAGTCCTCTGAAGCCCCAGCCTGCCGACCCATACACTCGGGAAAGCACGAGTGACTAGGACGTTGAGTTGCCATCCAGCGAGTGGGTCGTGGTGGACACTCTTAACAGCAACGCTGTGGTGGGGAGGGCATCAGGACAGAGTCTGCCTCCAGTGAGTGGCTGGGTAGACAGCGATGTCGCCTTTGATGGCAAACGGGAAGATGCACTTCTAGCTGCCAAGGCCGACCCCGTGTTTGGGGTCCCCTCACCACAGTGCAGGCCTCGCTCTCCACGGGTGACTGTATGTTTTGTCTCTGTCCTCTTGGCCCCGGGCTCCAGTAGGCTTCCTCTGAGGAGCTGGTTCACAGGTACAGGTGAGAACCACAGGATGAAGGTACAGAAAGGTGTGGTAGAGCACAGGGAGACCTGGGCTCCGTGCACGATGTGTCCCTGAGTGCGGAGCCCCAGCATCACAGGAAAGCTGAGCATGACAGCACACATCTGTAGCCCTGTAAGCCCCAGGGGGACAGAAACATGAAGGCTCCAGGGGCTCCTGGTCAACAGAATAGCTAAAATGGTAAACTGCCAGCCAGTGCAAGAGCCTGCCTCAAAAACAAAACGTAAGGTGGAGAGAATCAGAAGCCACCCGACACTGACCTCTGCCCTGCATGTGTGCACGTGTGCACGTGAGCGCACCTGCACACACATATCTACATAAAGTCCAAGGATTCAAAAGGAAGGTGAGAGCCTAGCCTGGCACCCAGGAGCCTTGGCTGAGGGTCACGGTGCAGAAGAGGGTCCTGGCACATGGAGGTTGCAGTGGTGGGGCAGCAGGGAGGCAAGGACACCAGCAGGGGGGCGGGGGTTACAAGAAGGCCACTGGGTTAGGAACTGTTGAAGGTCATGGATGTTAAGCCCTGCCTGGACACAGAGAAATGGTGTCTCGGGGTAGTCACTAGGTATTTGGCAAAAAAAAAGGTCCAAGTCACCCCATTAGGGGTCCAAAGCCCACTACAGAAGAAAGGAAGACTGGGTGTGTTTTTAAGTGATGAGATGGAGGGGGCAGAGTGGGGGTAAAGGGCTCACTGGACCTTCTGCAGCACTAGATTCAAGATTTCAAGATTCAGCAGAGATCTCCCTTCACAACCCTGGTGTTGGGGGATGGAACCCAGGGCCTTGCAGGCATGCTAGGCAAGCATATGCCACTGAAATTCTTGATAGGGTAGGATAAATGCCATTTTAAACAGAGTCATCCAAAATGCCAGACCAGGAGGTCTCAGCAGGTAGTGACCACCCTGTTCTCGTGGGTAGACAAGCTGCAACCCACAGGCACCAGGGCATTCCCAGGTAGGGTGAGGAAGGATGTATAGAAGCCCCACGTTCTTTTCAGCAAGCAATAGCCACATACAGGGTCAGGTTTGTTATTTCTGGTCCAAAGAGCCTCCTGCAGAGCCTAAGGGACGGGATAAAAGTGGTCCTGTGTAGGCTCACGGAGACACCCATGCATACACTTTACCTCTCCTAGGTTATTCCCTCAATTCACTGCCTTAGCCCTTCTTTCTGCTGGTCCACCCCAACCGCCTTTCACCCAGCATCCTTGTCCCTGCCTCTGCATCTCTCCCTGCTTCTTGGGCTCTGCCTCGCCCCCCCCCCGACTTCTAGGCTTCCCCTGTGCCCCTCCCGTGGGTGCCCCTCCCTGGACTACAACCCCCAGGCGCCCCCAGCCCGGGGCGCTGCGCATGCCCCCTGCTCCCCGCCCCCTCCTGCTCCCCCTCCCTCCCTTCCTCCTCACCTCCCTCCGCCCCCCTCCCCCGCGCCTCGGCTCCCGCATCCCTCCATCCAACCCTGTGCCGCAGCCGCATCGCCACCGCAGCCCAGGCAGAGCCCAGTCAGCCCAGGCCCCTGTCTCTGCCTGGCCTCAGCTCCAGTCCTCACCCCTCACGCCGCGCACCTTATCCGCACATCCCTCGGAGGTCTAGTCCGGTGCCCCCAGACCCCCGGCCTCCAGCAAAGAGGCAGGAGGCAGAGAGAAGCAGCGGAGGCGGGAGGACGAAGAAGGGGAGGAGGAGCCCGTCGCAGGATGAAGGATCGGACTCAGGAGCTGCGGAGTGTGAGCTAGGGGGTGGGAGAGGTGGGGAGGCGGGACCCTGTATTTGGGGAACGCGTTGGAATGGAGTGGGGGAGATCCTGTGACATGGGGGGGCAAATGATAAGACTAGAGGTTAGAAGCCAGGGACCGAACATCTCCTGGCACCTGATATCCAGTTACCCTGCAATTGGAGGACAGTGGCTGGAAGGAGTTGAAGGCCATTGAGACACAAGGGGGCAGGAGAGGTCTCAGGGTCTTGGGCAGCCCATATGCCCAGGAGGGCCCTGGGTCTAACCTGGGGATGGGAGAGAGCTAATGTCAAGAGCAGACTGGGGGGACACCATCCTCCCTGGAGCTGGTTTGTCAAATTGGACGGATAGAGGTTGTTACTGGCCAGGCCGGGTCCAGCAGGACCCAGATTTGGGGTGCTATGGAGGACACAGGTTGAGACTAAATGCCAGCACCTAGCAGTGAATGAAGTGTGTCGTGGTGTTGGTGATGTGTGTGTGTGTGTGTGTGTGTGTGTGTGTGTGTGCACGCAAGCGCACTAGTGTGTTGCTCCGTGGGGAGAGGGCACTGCTTACAGGGGGGGAGTGTAGGGGGGGGACTGAGTTCCCCTGGGCCAGAGCCTCAGCTGAGGTGACACCAAAGGTGGGAAAGGAGAGGCAGATCCACCCACCAGGTCACCAAATTGGGTTGTGTGACATAGGCCACATAGTGTTCGGGGGAACTGGGGCATGGGAGCAGCCGGGGCAGGCTGCTGGCGACCAGGGCCTAAGCTCCAGGAGGCCTGGAGGGCTGGGGGAGGATAGGTCAGGAGCTTGCAGGGGAGGCTGTTCTTTGGAGGGACTGCAATGGCCCCATGAAAATGATTTCGGGGCAGGGAGGGTTCAGAAACATTTGGAGAATGACATGGGCCCGAGGAGGCTGAGGTGGCAGTCTGCTGTGTGATGGTGGTCATTGGCCCCTGTGTCCTGATGGAGTGGGTTATGCCAGAATTCCAAGAGACTGTTACTCCATCTGACAGATGAGGAAACTGAGATTCAGGGAGGGAAGGGATTGCCCCAAGGTCATCAAGAAAGTGTTCTGTGTGGTGCAGATCAAATGGCTCAGGGGCCTCCGGGCTGCCAGACTGACATGACCTCTCTGCTTCTGCGATACAAGTTGGAGAGTGGAGACAAAGCTCTGTTGTCAGGAAGCCTCTAAACTGGGGGACCCCAGTTTACAGGGGGTACAAGGACAGAACATTGAGGCAGGAAACTGCTTGTGGAGGCAGGAGGAGCCGACAGTAGAGGGGGGAGAGATGAGGAAGATGGTAGTAGCAATGGCAACTCTAGTCTGCATGTTTATAGGAAATCACCTCTGATTATTATACTGGCAATACTATGTGAGTCTGGTTGTTAGCATGATCTCATCTCACAGAAAAAGGAGCAGAGGCTCAGTGACGTTAAAGAACTTGGCCAAAGTTACATAGCTAGAAAAAGGGCAGGATTCAAACCCAGACCAACAGCCTTAGTAGCCACTAAAGTAGTAGTCCAGGTGCAGTTTGCAAAGCAGGTTGTCATGGCAATCCCATCAAATCCCAACCAACTTCCTGGTAAGGTAGACAGAGAGTCTGCTATGTCTAATATTTGGGAAAATGAAAGCCCAGAGGGTTTAAAGAATTTCCCCAGGCTTCACAGCTAAGCAAGGAAGAAAACAGAATTCAAACTCAGATCCCTAGCCACCAAGACCATGCCATGATTCCTGAACCTAGAAAAATGTAATAAAGTGGGGATATAACTGTGGTAAAATTGGAAGGAGAGGGAGACAAGCGTGGGGAGCACTCCTCTGAGTCAGGGCTCCCTGCCCAGAGGTGAGGAAACCTGTGGCCAGCGCTGGGAGCGGGGACCAGGTGGCAGGGGCTGAGGGGGCTGGGCGAACACTGATGTTTTTGCTGTTAGTCACAGCTTAGGCAAAGTGGAGGTTTGGGAGGGTGCGGGTGGGGTGGGGTAGGTAGGAGCTCCAGATGTCTGGAGTGTAGGAGCCTCTGCCAGAGTTGAAAGCCAAGCTCTGGGAAGGCAGGGGAGACTCCGTAGGCCTAGGCCGGGAGGATGTGGTGAATGCAGGGCCTGGTTGTCTTGCCAGAGCTCTGTAGTCTTCTGAGGAGTTTTCAAAATCTGTTTATCCTACAGAGGGTAAGGACCCAGACTTGGAAGTGAGATTGTCTGGGCTTACGTCCTGGCTTAGTTCCTTCATGTGTGACCTTGGGCAAATTATTGACCTGTCTGGTACTCAGGGTGGTTTGCTGGTGGTGGGTAGGTTTTTGTTTGTATCCCGAACTGTGTGTGTGCATCTGTCTCTGTGTGTGTGCATCTGTGTCTCTGTATGTTTCTGTGTATGTCTCTCTCTGGTGTGTGTGTGTGTGTGTGTGTGTGTGTGTGTTGCTGGGATTGGACTGAGGTATTGAATACACCAGGCAGGTACTCTGTCATTGAGCTCCATCCCAGCCTCAGTCTCTTCCTGCGTAATTTGAGTGTAACGGTACTCCCTGGTTTCCCAGGATTATTTGGAGAATTGGAAGTTAATTAATCCAGGTGCCTAAGACAGCCTGCTGCACAGCAGCGCTGTGTGCTTGCTATTCCCAGGTGGCTTTCCAGTTTCTCTGGAGCATCACGTAAACCCACGTGGATGACACCTAAGTGCTTCTGGAATTGCCCGAGGGCTGCAGAAAAAAAGACAGACTTGCCAGAGGTGCCACAGCTGGTGGAGCTGGTGTTGAACCAGGGCTTTCTGTCTCAGGTTGCCCAGCACTTTGGGTTGGGCACTGGGAGGTACTAGGCTGGACATAGCTCCTTGCAGTGGGGAGGCCTCAGTTGAGTAGGTGTCCCGGGTCCAAGGAGGAAGCCAGCCGAGACAGAGTGAGAGAAAAGAGGAGGACATGTGCCAGCTTGGGGTGGGAGGGCAGGGGGAGGAAAGAAGAGGGGAAGCTTGTAAGAGCAGGAGGAGACTAACAGATTCATTCCCTCCCCTTGCCCGGGACTTTTCTCTGCCTTGCGTTCTTTGTGCTTGTTTTTTTTGCCCGTGAATACTGTTCCCATTGCCTTAAGTCCAATTTCTCCTGCATGGTAGCACGATTGGACTCAACTCAAATGTCACCTCCCCGGAAAGACCCTCCCTGACCACCTGAATAAAGTGCCGCATGCGTGTTTCCATCACACACACACACATGCACACACACATGTGCACACATGCACACACAATACACACATATATGCACACACGCGCTGCACACACACAAGTGCACACATGCACACACAATACACACATATATGCACACACACGCGCTGCACACACACGTGCACACATGCACACACAACACACATATGCACACACATGCATGCATGCACACGTACCACACACATACACACATATGCACATACACGCAGACACTCGCGTGCATACGTACACACACACACACACACACACACACACACACACTGTATATCTCCGTCTGCTATTTCACACTTAGGCACTATCTTACTCATTTGTCACTGTTTGCCGGTCCCCCCCCCCAACACGCATCTGCAGCTGCTTAGAGACAAGCCCTTCCTTCCCAGGTCCAGGCTTCTTTACCCCTAGTGCCAATCATATATATTTGTTAGTTGAATGAGTGACTTGGGGACGCAGGAGGATCAGGAAGGGAGCAGGTGGGCTCAGTAGCCTGATAAGAGGAAAAGAAGGAGCGAAGAGTCAGGCTGGACCAGGGAAGGTGGGGGAGGAGAGGCCCAAGCCAAGGAAGCAGATGGGCAGAATCGTGAGGGTGCCGGAGGGGTCTGATGATGTAGGGCTTGCACCTTGAAGAGCCTGGGTAGGGAATACATGGTGGTGTGTGTGAGCATGTGTGCATCTAGTCCCTCAGCTCAATCTCCAAAACCACACACATGTGCACACATGTGTGAACACACACATACACACACCAGAACGCTCTCATTGCTGATGTGAACACCTCTGACTTTAAAGAGCCAGATGGAAGCTAGGGGATTGGATCAAATGCCCCACACAGCCAAGGAGGCTTCAGAAGGTGACAGGAGCTCTTCCTAATCTCCTGAATCCTCCCAGGTGCTCAGCAGTTGGTGGACACTGACAAGCAATGCCCTGTCACCCACCAACACCTGATTGGCTGATCACCTTCAGGCAAGCTATGTAATCTTCCTGTGCCTCAGTTTCTTTATCTGTAAAATGGGAATAAGAACGTCTACTTTGTGGTGCAATTGTGAGATTAAATGTGAGGAACTGCTGGACACGGGCTTGCTCCTGTAATCCCACCACTTGAGAGGTTGAGGCAGGAGGATTGCTGCAAGTTTGAGGCTACTCTGGGCCACATAGTGAGACCCTGGAAAGAAGTGGATGGAGGGACAGAGAAATAGAGGGAAAGAGAGCGAGTCCAACAGCTCTCGTTCTAGCCAGGTAGAAATAGAGGCACTGCCACCTGTCCGTGGGACGGATGGAAAAAGCCTTGAGATCCGATGGGTCCCCTTTCCAGCTCCACCTCCAATCTTGTTTACTATGAAGCCTCAGGCAATAGAGCCACCTGTCTGAATTGTCTCCTCATCTGCCACACAGAAGGCCCAGGGCTCAGTCCACCCTCACCAAACAGTCCCCACTTGCAGCATCAGGCATCTCCCTGCCTGTCTCGTTGCTTCCCCTGCCCTCAGTGGGAGGAGACTGCCATCTGACAAAGGAAGGTACGAGGCCCAGAAGGCGGAAGCTCGCATGCCAGTGTCGCTGCAGAACCAGTGCTGTTCATTGGCCTCTCTGCCTAAAGTTTTCCCACTTGTAAAAGAGGGCTGTGATAAATCTGTCTCAGGAGACTATTGTAAGAATTAAACGAGCCAGGCGGTGGTGGCGCACGCCTTTAATCCCAGCATTCGGGAGGCAGAGGCAGGCGAATCTCTGTGAGTTTGAGGCAAGCCTGGTCTACAGAGCTAGTTCCAGGACAGGCTCCAAAGCTATAGAGAAACCTTGTCTCGAAAAACCAAAAAAGAAAAAGAATTAAATGAGTAAGAACGGTGTTGATGCAGTTTGTAACCCAGCACTCGGGGAGCAGAGACAGGAGGATTCCAGGTTAGAGGCTACTCTGAGCTACATAAGACTGTCTCAGAAAATACCAGGTGGTGGTGGTGGCTCATGCCTCTATTTAATCCCAGCACTCGGGAGATAGAGACAGGCAGATCTCTGTGAGTTCGAGGCCAGCCTGTCTACAAGAGCTAGTTCCAGGACAGGCTCCAAAGCTACAGAGAAACCCTGTCTCGAAAAACAAAACAAAAAGACTGTCTCAGAAAACCAAGAGCTGGAATGGTCACTCAGCGACAGAGTGTTGCCCAGCATGCACGAGGCCGTGTATTCCCCCCATCCCCCAGATCCATACTGAATTAAATGGATGAGCGTGTGCAGGATATACAGACAAGCACCCAGAACTTTGTAAAGCTCTGCTTGGATGTGTGTCAGAGCTGTAGTGTGTCATTGCGTGTCATTACAGACAGAGTGTGTTATATTTTTGTTTTAGATAGGGTCTCACTACGTAGTCCTGTTTGGCTTGGGGCTAGCTGTGCAGACCAGCCTGGCCTTGAACTCACAGAGATTCGCCTCCCTCTACGTAATTAAAAGTGTGACCATGCCAGGTAAATGTCTGTTCTTGAGACAGGATCTTATTCTGTAGCCAGGCTGAGCTAGAACTCACTTGCTTCAAACTCATGGCAATCCTCCTGCCTCGGCTTTCCATGCTGGATTGTAGGTGTTTACCACCGTATCTGTTACCTCACAGAGTTGTTTATTTATCTACTATGTGTGAGTGTTTTGTCTGCACCTTCACCACAGGCATGCCTGGTGCCCCCAGAGGCCAGAAGAGAATGTCTGGACTCTCTGGGGTTGCTGTTCCTGAGGGTTCTGAGCTGCCTCATGGGTGCTGGCTTGGAGCCTGGAGCCTATGGAAGGGCAGCCAGCTCTTCACCACCGAGCCATCTCCCCAGACCCTGGTCTTGTTTTGTTTTCAAGATTTTAAAGTAGATTTTATTTATTTTTGTTGTTGTTTTTGAGACAAGGTTTCTCTACTAGCCTTGGCTGTCCCGGAACTCACGTGCTGTAGACCAGGCCAGCCTCGAACTACTGCATCACCACACCAGACTCTAAAAATATTGTGTCTGTGTGTGTTTGCCTGCACTTGTGAGTGCTGAGTGAAGGAGCCTGCAGAGACCAGAAGAGGGCATCAGATTCCTGGAGTGGAGTTATATACAGGTGGTTTTGTGAACTACCCAACATGGATGCTGAGATCCAAACTTGGGTCCTCTGCAAGACCAACACACACTTTCAACAGCTGAGCCGTGGTTCCAGCCCCCTCTTACAGAGTTTTGAAGAAGGTCAGACGAGATGAGGAGAATGTGAGAGGCAGTGGCAGATGGCCCTGTGGTGGGGTTGCCGGGGTGCAGCAGGAGCCGGCCTGGGAGGGAAGGGAACCAAAGGCAAACAGTGGCCTGGGCAGCAGTTCACTAGAGCCTTGGGGAAGCAGGCCGTGTTCCTGGATCATGGTGTCCTGGTCCTACTCGGCCTTGGGCAAATCACTGCCCTTTGCCCATCCTGGCCCCGTGCTCCTTCATCGATGAAATGGGAACAGTATTTGTTTAACTGATCTCACTGGGCTGTGGTGGTGAGGATCAAAAGGGATTATGATTGTGAACATGTTTGGACACCCAGAGGGATTTTAGCTCTCTGTAATTATTAGCCCAACCAATACTCAGGTCCTTCTCAAGGGCAAGTAGGGAGGTAACTTAGATACTCTAGAAAGAGTCTAAGAAAAGAGGTGCTGAAAACAGCAGGAGAAACCGAAATCAGACTCTAGGAAGGACTTCAAGTTGGCATGGGAAGGGAAATAGTCAGAGAAGAGGAAGGTTCCCGGATACCTAGACCTGCGTGAAGCTGGTGGAGGGTGGGCGGGTGGAGGACGGGAAGGTCAGCAGGAGTCTGTGACCCTGGAGGCTGGGAAGCTGGAAAGTTCCATAAGAAACTAGTGCATCCTAAAGATGAGTGCTTCTCTCAGAGGCCTGCAGGGCCAGCATCTGCCAGGGGCAGTCCTGGGGCAGAGAGAGACTGGAAAAGCCAGAAGTCTCAGAAGGGCCTTTGAGACCCTCAAGTTTGAATAGAGCAAGACCTGGGCAGAATCACGTGACTTTCTGGCCTACCACAGAAGGTGTCTTCTGGGTTGTGCTGGTCCCAGAGTTGCCCAGGATCTGTGGATCCCGAGTGATCTTGGTGTCTTGGTTGCATCTTGGTCCCATCTGGCTCTGTGTAGGTTCAGTCTGAACAGATGCATCTGAGCCAAGTGCTGTTCCTTCTTCTCCTGTCGTCTGATCTGTTCCCGGCGGGTCAGCTCGCTGCTTCAGGTCCCAGAGCCTCCACTTCCAAGCAGCTGCTGCCTGGCTCCTGTCTTGATCTCATGTAGGCTGTCTTGGCTACATTCTGTCTGAACTCTGGCTCAGCCTGTCTGGGTGTCAGGCTGACCCCCTTAACTTTCCACTGGGGTTGATTAGGGCTCCATACTTAATGTCTGTCGATGGCTAAGTTCAACTTTGCCTTTGAGAATTCTGTCCCAAGCAAAGAAGAGTGGGGATCCCAAGGGAGCCCTTTTGTGCCTTCTGCCTAACTGGGTGAGAATGCCGTCCTGGGGCTCAAAGAGGTTGGCTGAAAAGGCAGTACCGTCCTCCATGCCCCAGGGATGTGGCTGCAGGTCTGTGTGTCCACACGTCAGTAAAGCAGCTCTGCCTGGGTCTGTATGCGGTGGATGTCAGCGCGGCAGTGAGGCTCCATGTGGGTGTTGGGAGCCTATTTCTGTGTGCCTGTGTGTCAGCTCTTCTGTCTGTGTCACCGGTCTGCCTGGAGATGGCAGTGTGGGTGGGTATATCCCTTTGTGTCTCTGAGCCCTGAGGGTGGAGGGTTGAGCAGCTTCAGGTTGCAACTGGGAAATCCAAGTCAGAGAGAGTTGGTGGGTGTGCGGCTGGAAGGGACTGGAAGAGAGAGCGAGTGAGCGAGCTAGCGACTGGTGTGGGGGAAGAGGGGGTCTCCAGCAGCAGAGTGCAGCGGGAGGAGGAAGGCATGGGAGGAAGCAGGTCAGAGTGCTGCCGACCCTGCTCAGCCAAGCCCTTGCTGGGCCTGGCTGTGCTCGCTCAGCTTGGCACCAGCTACTGGCAGCTTGGCAGCCATGCGACCTTCCATAAGGGAATGAATGGTCAGGTCGGGGCAGGAAAAGGGGAGACCCGAGCAGGCACTGCTAAGGGATGGCGGAAGGATTCAGAGCCCGGGAAAGCATTCTAGAATCCTCATCAGAGACCAGAGGCAACCATCACAAACGTGACAAATAGCTGGTTGTTGAAATGTTGCCACTTGTGTCTAGCAGTGAATAGCGACAGCCTCAACTAATGTCTCTTTCAGATAGACCGAACACCTGAGGCTGTTCTACCTCAGGGAACGCCTTTAGCTGACTCCCTTTAAGGTACCCTGCCATCCGAGACATTGTTCTTCAAGTTACCCAGTGCTGGCTCTGACTGTTGTCCTTGCCAGCCCTCCTGACTAGGACCCTTCCTAGGCTCTGAGCCTAGAACTGGTGCCATCCGTGTGTGAGGCAGGTAGAGGACCAGAGGGCAGGCGCATCAACCTTGGGGAGCGGGGTAGGACTGCTCATGGGTCTGGCCTTGCTCTGCTCCGCAGGCGAAAGACAGCGATGATGAAGAGGAGGTGGTCCACGTGGATCGAGACCACTTTATGGATGAGTTCTTTGAACAGGTAGAGCCCCCAGTAGCCCTGGCCCAGAACCGTGCCCCTCCCCAGCAACATCCTTTGCCCTGTGCACCCCTTTTCCTGCACACTCCTTGGCCTTCTGGATTTGGCCCATTTCACTGAGCACTGGCTAGGTGTCCTGATCCCCTCATCTGGCCCACCAACTTGGGTGAGGTGGCACTGAGCTCCTGCCCAGGTGGAAGAGATCCGAGGCTGCATCGAGAAACTGTCTGAGGACGTGGAGCAGGTGAAGAAACAGCACAGCGCCATCCTCGCAGCCCCCAACCCGGATGAGAGTGAGTGCCGCTTCAGAGGGACTCGGGGGGGGGGGGGGGCAGAGCCCCATCCAGGTTCTCACTTCCCTGTTTGCCCTCCCCCCAGAGACCAAACAGGAGCTGGAGGACCTCACAGCAGACATCAAAAAGACCGCGAACAAGGTCCGGTCCAAGTTGAAAGGTGAGTGACTGAGTGACGCAATCTTGAATCTGCGGAGAAAGATCTCCGCTGCGCACTGGACAAAACAGGTCCCTGTAAGCAGCGCTCACAGGCTTCTGAGGACCAGATTCCTATTCAGGGAGCTGACGGGGAAGTGAGCTGGGTAGGGTTTTCCGCCTGAACTGCACCTGAGAGCCATCAATCAGAGGAATGCAGATTTCCAGTCAGTCACGGTGGTGATGACCTATAATCCCAGCACTCAGGAGGCTGCCGTAGGAAAAGTCAGAGTTTCTGCTGTATGTGGGCTACATAGTGAGACCCTATTTCAAAAAATCCAGGGAGAAAGTGGGGGGGGGGATGAAAGAAACATCCTCCTCCAAGGTTTTAATTTTGTTCAGTCCGCATTTGTCCTGAAGAGGCTCTGAGCACGACACTGAGCACCCAGTAGGTGGCTCAGCAAATGCTTCTGAATTAGTATCCTCGGCTCAGGACAGATTGGACCGTGTGGCTGACATCAGGGGCTGGCACGCTTTCAGGAGGGCCTTGCCAAAGGCTCATGCATCCACTCTAATTTAAGGACTTGGGTGCTGGTAATAATCACCTTCCCCCAAAGCACTGTGGGCTGGGAACCTCCTCATCGGCTGATGCCAGGGAAAGAGCAGCGTTAAGGAGCTGCCACTGGCGTGCCATGGTCATTGAGCAGCAGAAGACAGTTACCAAGTGCCTGCAGCCCTGAGGCCCGTTGCTGAACTTTAGACAGGCTTTATCAAGGGCCTGTCCCCCAAACCATTAGCCTTCCCTGGGGCGATGAGGAAACAAGCTCCAGGTCCTTTTGGACTCAAGATGGGGGGGAGGGGAGGCTTCTGGGAGCCTCTGATGCTGACCTGTAAAGATAAGCCCTTTGTGGGTGTGCTCTGGGGTCATGGTCATGTAATCTGCATGGGAGGAGTTCAGCCTGTGAGGTCCACTCACTGCGGACAGTCCCTGTCCGTGTCCACAGTTTGCTCATCAGTATAGTAGGAGAAACTGAAGCAATTATAAAATGTTTTTTTTTCCTTATATTTTTGACAGCAAAATATTTTTCTCCAGATGAAGTCTTACCAAGAATCTCAAATAGAAAACATAAAAGTTGCCAGATGTGGTGGCGCACACCGTTAGGCTCAGCGCTAGGGATGCAGAGGCAGGTAGATCTCTATGAGTTCAAGGCCAGCCTGGTCTACATAGTGAGTTCCAGGAGAGCCAGAGTTGTAAGGTGACATTTTCAAAACAAACTCCATAAAACTCAGGTTGCAGAGAGGCATAATAGTGTGCCCCTATAATTTTAGCACTCGGTGGGCTGAGGTGGGTGGAAGGGTCACAGGTCCAGGACTCCATGGTTTCTTCAGACCCATTGTGTCCTGATCTAGAACACGTTCTAGAAGGCCACGAGGACAACATTGTGGTCAGGGTTCAGGAATAGTTCCAGACAGGAGACAGGAAAAGTGAAGATCGTTTAAGAAATTAACCAGACACAGAGAGGTGGTGGTGCATGCCTTTAATCCCAGCACTCAGGAGGCAGAGGCAGGCGGATCTCTGAGTTTGAGGCCAGCCTGGTCTACAAGAGCTAGTTCCAGGACAGGCTCCAAAGCTACAGAGAAACCCTGTCATGAAAAAAAAATTGAGCAGGAAAAAAAAAAATTCCCATCTTTTCCATTTTTTTTTCCAGTTGGTGGCAACAGGGTGACCTTGAAAAGTCATCTCAGGAATTCAAACCCCAGTTTCTAGTGTGAAATACCAACCAATATCACTCAGTTCCCAGAATCATTGTAAAATACCCCTCTACAAAGAGTTGGCCCTAGCCCCAGGTCTTATAACATGGCCCAGCAGGACATAGGTCCCTGGATCCCTGGTGGCGTACGCCTGGTGCTTTCTCTGAGCTGGCCCAGCTGGCAATAGCACTCAGTCGTTCCTGCTTCTGCCTACAGGAGGTGCCATCTAGCTCCATTCCTCCCGACTTCCAGGAGGACAGAGAGATGGCATTCTCAGGACTGGCCCAGAGGTCCCGAGTCTCAGCAGCCTGGGTGATTCATCCCTGCTGCACTTTCTGATCTTAATGTGAAGAAGCTGTTCCTGCAAGCTCTGCTCAGAAAATCTGAGTAATGGAGTTGGGAATCCACGGTCCAGAAGCAGTACAAAACATCCTTTACAAGTGGAAACTCGGGGGCTGGAGAGATGGCTCAGAGGTTAAGAGCACTGGTTGCTTTTCCAGAGTTCCTGAGTTCAATTCCCAGCAACCACATGGTGGCTAACAACCATCTATGAGATCTGGGGCCCTCTTCTGGTGGGCAGGCATACATGCAGAGCGAACATTGTATACATAATAAATAATTTAAAAAAAATAAATTAAAAAAAAAAGAAGTGGAAACTCAGCCGGGCAGTGGTGGCACACACCTTTAATCACAGTACTTGGGAGGCAGAGGCAGGTGGATCTCTGTGAGTTTGAGGCCAGCCTAGTCTACAGAGCTAGTTCCAGACAGCCAGGGCTACCTAGAGAAACCTTGTCTCAAAAAAACAAAAGATAAAACAAAAAAGAAATAGGAACTGACAAGACAGGCAGGGCAGGAGAGCTATGTTTTCTCTGTTAGAACCTCTACCTGTAAGCTACAGAATTCTCATGAAAGGATGGCCACCAAAAAGTCAGAAGGTAGTGGGGGTCTTGCCTGTAGGAGCAGCTACTCAGAAAGTTGAGGCAGAAGTGTCTTTGAGTCCACAAGTTTCAGGCAATGTAAAAACCACACCCTGCCTTTAAAAGCACGCACACACACAAAGTGCTGGTGGGTTTTGCTTTTTGTTTAGAGGTAAAAGGAACTGGAGACTACTTTGGGGGGTGTCCCCTCTAGCGAACGGACTATATTCCCTCCAAGGCAAAATTCTTCCATCAAAACAAAGCTTCTGTCTGGTGACCTTTTGACTCTGTCTCTTTCCCTACCTGCCTTAGGAAACTCCCTCAGATTCCTGCCTGTCTATTTGGCCGCCTGCAAAACTAGACCTCCCCACAGTCTGTTTCTTTCTTTCTTCCTTTTCATGGTTTTTTGGTTTTTGCTTTGTTTTGTTTTTGGTTTTTGAGACAGGGCTTCTCTGCAGCTTTGGAGCCTGTCCAGGAACTTGCTCTGTAGACCAGGTTGGCCTCGAACTCACACAGATCTGCCTGTCTCTGCCTCCCAAGTGCTGGGATTAAAGGTGTGCGCAACCACCGCCCAGCAACCATAATTCCTTTCGTGGAGCATGGTGTCTCTTCCCTTAGCCTGGGCCCTACCTCTTTCTACACTCCAGATCCCGGTCCCTTTCTCCGTCTCCAGCCTGTAACTGTGCCTTTTCTCCCGTAGCGATTGAGCAAAGCATTGAGCAGGAAGAGGGGCTGAATCGTTCCTCCGCTGACCTGCGCATCCGCAAGACTCAGGTAAGCTCAGCGTGCAGGGGACCAGCCCAGGCAGGAGTGGTCTCTGTCGGGGGGGGGGGGGGGGCTCTGGGCGGGGTTGTGCCAGACAGCAGAGCGAAGGATGGAGATACGGTTTTGAATTCGTGGGAAGCTGCTGCTGCATCCTTCTCAGCCTTCTGTTCATGACACCCTGCTGTGTCTTTCCCGATTCTCTAGCACTCCACTCTCTCGCGGAAGTTCGTGGAGGTAATGACCGAGTATAACGCAACCCAGTCCAAGTACCGGGACCGCTGCAAGGACCGCATCCAGCGGCAGCTGGAGATCAGTGCGTGTGCCCCTCCCCATCCCCAGACTCCCAGGACTTGACAGGCCCGCTCCACGGGTTCCTCCCTGGAGCCAGCACCTGGCCTGAGCCTTGAAGGGTGGGTCCTGGGTTCCTGTTCCCTTCACCCCACCACCTCAGACCCAGTTCCTGAGCAGGAAGTTCTTTTCTTCCACAGCTGGCAGGACCACTACCAATGAAGAACTGGAAGACATGTTGGAAAGCGGGAAGCTGGCCATCTTCACGGACGATGTGAGCCCCTGGGTCGGGTCAGGGTCTGTGGGGAAAACATTGGCCTCTCCTCCATGTCCACTCTGGAATCTCAGACAATGGACAACTTGGACTAAGAACTGGGAGATTCCATGGGGGCGGGGCAGGAAGGCATCTCTGTGGAAAAGGGTCAATAGCGCTGCGCGAGGCATTTTTTCACACTTGCAGGGTTTTTGTTTGGTTTTTGAGACAGGATTGTTTCAAAACTCACAATCCTCTTGGCCTCAGCAGGAAGTACAGGGGTGCGCCGCTGTGTCTACCCTCCTTTAATCGTCTCCAAAATCTTAAAGATAGCTCCTTTCTCAGATGAGGAAACTTGAGCCAGAAGGTGAAATAACTTGTGAAGAACTTGACTCCAGTCTTAATTTCTTTTTTTTTTTTTTTTTGCATTTTTTTTATTGATATTTACTGAGCTCTACATTTTTCTCTGGTCCCCTCCCTGCTCTCCCCTCCCCCTTCAACCCTCCCCCAAGGTCCCCACACTCCCAATTTACTCAGAAGATCTTGTCTTTTTCTACTTCCCATGTAGATTAGATCTATGTAAGTCTCTCTTAGTGTCCTCATTGTTGTCTAACTTCTCTGGGATTGTGATTTGTAGGCTGGCTTTTTTTGCTTTATGTTTAAAAACCACCTATGAGTGAGTACATGTGATAATTGTCTTTCTGGGTCTGGGTTACCTCACTCAAAATGATGTTTTCTAGCTCCATCCATTTTCCTGCAAAATTCAAGCTGTCGTTATTTTTTTTCTGCTGTGTAGCACTCCATTGTGTAAATGTACCACATTTTCCTTATCCATTCTTTGGTTGAGGGGCATTTAGGTTGTTTCCATGTCCTGGCTATGACAAACAAAGCTGCTATGAACATAGCTGAGCACAAGTCCTTGTGGCACGATGAACATCCTTTGGATATATACCCAAAAGTGGTATTGCTGGGTATTTATTTATTTATTATGTATGTAATATTCTGTCTGTGTGTCTGCCTACATGCCAGAAGAGGGCATCAGATCGCATTACAGATGGTTGTGAGCCATCATGTGGTTGCTGGGAATTGAACTCAGGACCTTTGGAAGAACAGGCAATGCTCTTATCTGCTGAGCCATCTCTCCAGCCCCTTACTGGGTCTTGAGGAAGGTTATTTCCTAGTTTTCTGAGAAATTGCCACACTGACATCCAAAGGGGTTGTACCAGCTTGCATTCCCACCAGTAATGCAGAAGTGTTCCCTTTTCCTCACAACCTCTCCAGCATAAGTTGTCATCAGTGTTTTTGATTTTGGCCATTCTTACAGGTGTAAGATGGAATCTCAGAGTTGTTTTGATCTGCATTTCTCCGATGACTAAGGATGTTGAACATTTCCTTAAGCGTCTTTCAGCCATTTTAGATTCCTCTGTTGAGAGTTCTCTGTTTAGGTCTGTACTCAATTTTTTATTGGATTATGTGTTCTTTTGGTGTCCAATTTCTTGAGTTTTTTGTATATTTTGGAGATCAGACCTCTTTCTGATGTGGGGTTAGTGAAAAATCTTTTCCCATTCTGTAGGCTGTCGTTTTGTCTTGTTGACCGTGTCCTTTGTTTTACAGAAGCTTCTCAGTTTCAGGAGTTCCCCTTATTGTTTCTCTCAGTGTTTGTGCTGTTGGGGTTATGTTTAGGAAGTGGTCTCCTGTGCCAATGCGTTCAAGTGTATATCCCACTGTCTCTTCTATAAGGTTCAGTGTGGCTGGCTTTAAGTTGAGGTCTTTGATCCATTTGGACTTGAGTTTTGTGCATGGTGATAGATATGGGTCTATTTTCATTCTTCTACATGTTGATATCCAGTTATGCCAGCACCACTTGTTAAATATGCTTTCTTTTTTCCATTTGATATTTTTTGCTTCTTTATCAAAGATCAGGTGTTCAAAGATGTGTGGATTGATATTTGGGTCTTCTATTTGATTCCACTGGTCCTCCTGTCTGTTCTTATGCCAATACCAGGCTGTTTTCAGTACTGTAGCTCTGTAGTAGAGTTTGAAGTCAGGGATTGTGATGCCTCCAGAAGTTCTTTTATTGTAGAGGATTGTTTTGGCTATCCTGGGATATTTTCTTTTCCATGTGAAGTTGAGTACCGTTCTTTCGAGGTCTTTGAAGAATTTTGTTGGGATTTTGATAGGCATTGCATTGAATCTGTAGATTGCTGTTGGTAAGAACACAGTCTTAATTTCTGAGTCAGAGCTCTTCAGTGTGGTGACTGAAGCAACAGCATTCTCCCCTCCCTGGGCCCATAGGACCCACAGCCCTTCCCCCTCCCGAAGCATGCCATTCTCTGTCGCTCATTTTTGGGGGCTTTTCACAGGGCCCTGTTCTGTTATATGTGGGCACAGGGGCTTCCCCCAAACCCAGGTTCTCTTTCTCTTTGTGGATGTGTGCTCTGGCCTGCCCAGTCCTGTGTCCATCTCTTCCTCTGTGGCCAGATGGCTTTGGGAAATGGGTGTAACCAGATATAAAGTGTTCACTGTGGTTGTCTAAGAGTTTGCAGTGAAATGTGATATTTGTTGAGTTGACCCCGGTGGGCCAGTGGGACACCCCTCCTCCTTCCAATACAGCTCTTCTCAGGCTGTCTTGTCTCTGAGACTAGAGAGGAGCCTGGTGGGCAACTCCAAGAGGTCTTACTTTAGTGGGCAAGAGCTGGCCTCTGGCCAGGCATGGTGGTGCACACCTTTAATCCCAGTGCTTGGGAAGATCTCTGGGAGTTCAAGACCAGCCTGGACCAAATAGCTTCCAGGACAGCCAGGACTACATAGGGAGACCTGCCTCAAACAAACAAACAAACAAATAAATAATAAAAAAATAAAGGGTTGACCTCTGCCCCCTGGCATTCCGTTGTGGCCGTGGAAACCACCTTTATGGAACTCACTCAGTTTCACAACGATGTCAGTGGGGTTGGGAACCTGGATGGGCTGAGGAAAAGGCAGATGAGCCCTGGATGGGCTGAGGAAATGGCAGATGAGCCCTAAGTGTTGGCTAGGATTATTAATACTGGAGTCAAGGAAGATGTTAGGAGTTGTTATTGAGATGGATCTTAAGATCCAACAGGATAGAGCTGGAGAAGTAGCTCAGTGGTTAAGAGCACTGGCTGCTCTACCAGAGGTCCTGAGTTCAATTCCCAGCACCCACATAGTGACTCTCAACCATCTGTAACTGTAGTCCCATGGGACCCAATGCCCTCTTCTGGTGTGCAGATGATGTACATGCAGACAAAACACCCATATATGGAAATAAATAAGTCTTTAAAAAAGACAAAAAGAGCCGGGCGGTGGTGGCACATGCCTTTAATCCCAGCACTTGGGAGGCAGAGGCAGGCAGATCTCTGTGAGTTCGAGACCAGCCTGGTCTACAGAGCTAGTTCCAGGACAGCCAGAGCTACACAGAGAAACCCTGTCTCAAAAAAAAAAAAAAAAAAAAAAGACAAAAAGAGACCCCAGGATCTGGGGAGAGATGGTTTAGTGGTTATGGCGCCAGAGTTCAACTGTGTCGGGCTCACAACGTCCTGCAATTCCAGCTCCAGGGATTTCAAGTCCTTCAGTCCACGTGGGCAGCTGGATTTACATTCTAGTGTAAACACGTACACATTTAAAAATCTAAGCTAAAAAGGAGAAGCAAATGAGTGTTTAGATAATGAGAATATTGGCGAAGAGCAGACAAAATGTAGACAGGAGACAGGGACACTTGCAGGACAGCTGCTGGGTGACCTTGGCGCTTACAATAGGGGCAGGAAATATGGGTAGAAAGGGTCTATTTTGGGAGTGAGCTTGGTGTGAGGGAGAGGGAGAGGGTGGGGAGGAGGGTTGCTCCCCATGTGTGGGGAGGGGCCAGAGTGGCGGTGTGTGGCCAGGGTAATAGGGAGTCCTGTAGGTACAGAGGGAAAGCAATTGCCCACTGTGTTCTAAACTCAGTAGAAGCCAATGGCTGGGTCAGGAGCTGAGGGGACGCTGTAGCTGTGAGCTGGAATTTCTCCTCCTGATCTCGAGACCGATGTGCATCTTGTTCTTATTTATCCCCTGCTTCATCTCACGAGGCTCCTGTTGACTTGCGGGCACACTGCCTCCACATCTGAGCCTCTGCCTTTGCTACTTTCCCACCTGCTGTATCTTGCCATCGCCAGTCAGCTTTGACCATCTCTCTTCCCTAGGCTTCCCTGGTGTGTGTTCCACTACAGGAAGCCCTGGGGCCAGATTGCCAGCCTTCTACAAGCTTTATTTCTTGTAATTCAACAAACTTCTTTTGATGCTTATGATGTTCCAGGGATTGTCCAAAGTTACATACACAGACACATTCAATTTCACAACAGTCTTTTGAGATAGGTGCTATTATGATCCTTCTTCCTTCCTTCCTTTCCCTCCCTTCCTCCCTTCCTTTTCTTTTCTTTCTTTCTCTCCCTCTCCCTCCACCTCTTTTTCTCCAGATAGGGTTTCTCTGTGTAGCCTTGGTTGTCCTGGAACTCACTCTGTGGACCAGGCTGACCTCAAACTCACAGAGGTTTGCCTGCCTCTGCCTCCCGAGTGCTGGTATTAAAGGCATGCACCAGCACACCCAGCCTATGATCCATATTTTCTAGGTGGTGGCTAGCAAGGTCCAGAGAGGGTAAATAATTTGCTCAAGGACTTGTACCCGGCCCCTCTAACTGTTAAGTTGAAGCCGTTACATGGACAAAGGGTGGTCACAGCCCATTCTTCCTCGCACCGCCCTAGATCAAAATGGACTCGCAGATGACAAAGCAGGCACTAAATGAGATTGAGACCAGGCACAATGAGATCATCAAACTGGAGACCAGCATCCGGGAGCTGCACGACATGTTTGTGGACATGGCCATGCTTGTGGAGAGCCAGGTACAGGCTGCACCAGTCTGGGGGTCCCCAGGAGCCCCAAGGGTGCCTTTCCCAGCCGACCCTCACTCTCCCTTCTTCATATCCCCCGTCTGCAGGGCGAGATGATTGACCGCATCGAATACAATGTGGAACATTCCGTGGACTATGTGGAACGAGCTGTATCCGACACCAAGAAAGCTGTGAAATATCAGAGCAAGGCGAGGAGGGTAAGCCAGTGGAGGTGGCCTGACGGGGGGGGGGGGGGGGGGGGGGGGGGGGGGGGGGGGGGGGGGGGGGGGGGGGGGATCAGTGGGCGGGGTGTAGCAGTTACGAAACGGGTGAGAGGGCTTATCTCTGGCTCTGACCTCTTCCTGTTTCTGTTTTCTCTCCCCTCTTTCCTCACGTCCTATACCCGACTCTCCCTTCATTTGTCTGTCTGTCTATCTGTCTCTCTCTCTCTTCCTCTTCCTCCCTCATCTTTGCACCTGCAGAAGAAAATCATGATCATCATTTGCTGTGTGGTGCTGGGGGTGGTCTTGGCGTCATCCATTGGGGGGACCCTGGGCTTGTAGGCCCCTACCCTTCTCTTCCCTCAGTCCCTCTCCAGTCATCGGGAGCAATCCCCGTCCCTCACTTTTCCCTGCTCCGAGCTCACTCCCAAAACAGACCCAGGCAGTTTCAGCTCCTGCCACCCTCACGCACACCCTGGAATCCCTGGCTCTGACTTTGCCATGGATCCCCCCTCCACCTTGCCGCACATAGATAACAGCCGGCGTGATCACACATGCACACCAACATGCATGCCGCGGGCACATGCTCAAGACGTGTGGACACCCCAGCGTGTATGTACTCGTGTAGATGTAGATCCCCTGAACCTCTTTCTGCCACCTCCATCCTGTGTGGTCTGAACTTCCCTCTCTCCCGTTGCTGTGCAGACTGTGGCCGAGTAGAACACAGCAGCCCGCCATACCCCAACCTGTCTTCTGTGAACAGACACGTGTAGTGCAGGTGTGTGTGTGTGTGTGTGCGTGTGCATAGATCTGTAGCCATACAATGTGTGTACATGGAGTTTTCTAAGTGTGAAAACCCAGTGCAAAAGCAGCTCCTCCGCTGACCTCTCTCCTATCTGCTCCATCTGGAGTGGGAGGTACGTGTGAGGGTAATTCCCAGCCTCTGAGGATCCAGGGAGGCCCAGAGACCACAGCACATGTCTCCTATGATGTAGAATTCACAAACTCTCCTGGCTCAGTTACTGCCAGGGGTTCACTTAATGTCCTGGGGACTCCCCCCACGTGTGTGTGTGTGTGTGTGTGTGTGTGTGTGTGTGTGTGTTGAGCCTTGAGTTCAGGGGAGGCAAGTGGAAGCCTGTGTGTAAATGATAAAGATCCTGACTTAGTTTGTATGAGTGTGTACTTCCTAATAGATGGTGATGTAAAGGGCTTGTGCACAGGACTCTCTCTCTGTCTCTGTCTCTCTGTCTCTGTCTCTCTCTGTGGTGTAGTGTTGATAATCTTCTCCTAGACAGAGCCATCCATGCTGTGAATCAGACACTAGTTTTGAATGGGTAGAGATAGCTGTCACTAAGCTACTGGAAGACGACTGTGTACATGTGCACCCTTATGGACTTTCTACATGTTTCTGCTTCTGTGCATCACACGCACACACGTTTCTCTTTAAGTTCATGCTCCCCAGGTTTGTTTCTCCAGACTTAGTTGCTCCCTCCCCTTCCTCAGAACAGCGGCTCACACTGCTCCATCAGGAGTGTGCCAGTGACGTGTCCTCCCTCTCCAGACCATCTGACGGGAGCACACACCCAGACTCTTACCTTTCTCTTTCTGCCTGACAGCAGTACTGAGCCTTGAACAACTAGCACGTCCTAGTGTGTTCACAAATGCCGAGGCTGAGGAAGTTCCAGAAAGGTGGTCACACACAGGGGCTGGGGCCTCACACACAAACAGCATGGTGCCCATCCTGGGCCACACCAGTTTGCACACAAACTGTCTCCTGGAAGGAGTGTGGTAGGCCTAAGGAGGTAAGATGCCAAGGGCTGCTCCAGACAGGTGGGAAACCATGGCATTTACCCTTCTTGCCTCTCAAACTCACCTCGAAGCTCTTGTTTGTCCTCACTGCCTCAGCCAATGCTCTGAACTCTTCCTCGAGGAACTTGGGTTTGGGCAGCTGGATTTTACACACACTTGAGTGGCTACTTAGGGCCATCCTTGAATCTGTCCTCACATGTACTGCTGAAGCATCAGCCATGGCCACTACCACAGCTGGGTGACAGGGAGGTTGAGACAGGGAGCATCCTCCAGCGGTGAGGAATGGAGAAAGCCCTTCCACTGTGTGCACAGCTATGTGTGCACTTTGTGGGCTCTCTGGGAGCAGGCAGGATGTCAGCGCTGCAAGTCCTGGGAACATGTAGGCACACAGAGGCACATGTGCCTGGCCTGCAGTCGGGTAGCCATGTGAAGTGTGTGTGAACACAGGTACATGTAGGACGAGGGGAGAGGGGGAGTCCCTGAAAATATGGCTTTCTAGATGGAAATGTTCTGAGCAAGCCCTGACAGCTCATCTCTTCCCTGCCTGGCTGTTTGAGCTCTGCCCACCTGGTGTGTATGCGTGTGTACATGTGTGCATCCACATGTGTGTAACCCCCAGGTTAGCTGTGCTGAGGAGGGAGCCTGCCTATCCATTTCCAGAATACTCTTCGGCAGGACAGGAGTTCGCCCAGAGCTTCGTGCCCCCATCCTTGACTTCTCTGGAGATGCCAGAGGAGGCCCCAGCATCCACCCACTTCTTCCTTCAGCCCAGCCAGAACCCCCTTCAACCTAGGTGTTTCTAACAGCCTCTCTTGACACCCCAGTCATGGTGTTCCCAAGGACAGACTGTGGCTGGCATGCTGCTTTTGCCTCTTTGAATGGCACTGGGCTCAGGGCTGCCCACCACTGGGCCTCAAGTGGATTAGCAGTCCTGAGTCTGCTGTAACCCAGCTTTCTACAAGACCTACACATCACATGATGGACAAGCTTGTTGACTGTTGTCCATATGTGTGTCCTGGATGATTGTCTGGGGGCTGGTGTCTTTTGCATGTTCTCAGATAAGTGTGTGCCGCCTGCCCTCCACACACCTAAAACCATCAAGCCCAAATGTGCCCCTGTGGTGGTCCTAGGCCCAAGCCAGGACTCAATGCTTCCATTGTCCCTTCCTTGCCTCTTACAAAGCCCACCATGTGTCTGTCTCCTGTGCCCGTGGGTCATCACGCTCTTGTCATGCCTTGAGCGTGTACACATGATGTGTTCTGTGAACTCACTCTGCCCTGCCCACCTCACAGAGGACAAGATGGCTGGTCCCTAGCTCCCCTCTCCCCACCTCGCCTCTCCCCACGCCCCGCTGTGCAGCTGTGTGCGTTGGTGTGTTTCTGTGTTGCTGGCGTGTCACGTGATGTAGCCATGTTTGCTGACATGAGCCCCTGCCCCCTTTTTTTCTCCATTGGTTTCTAGAACTCTCTCCCTCCCCTCCCCTGAGGGGACAGGACTCCTGGGGCCTGGCTCTGGTCCCAGAGCCTGGCCACCCTCCTGTTAGCCCTCAGAGTCTTATTTCTCTCTATTGGTGATCAACTTGCAAATGGATCAAATACAGGAAATTTTGACCCCTGCCCCAGACCTGCATGTCCTGTCCCCAGAGTGCCCGAACCCCATCCTGGGCCAGGTTGGGCCTGGTGGGACGGGAGAAATAGCAACCAATCCAACAGCGGGCTTGCTGTGTGCTCACTTCCTTCTGTCCCCACATGGGACAGGCGCCGTGGTGACGGGAGACACTGGGGGGAGGGGAGACAACAGGTAGACACAGACTTAGAAAAGAATTTTAATCCAGGCTTGGCCTGATACCACATGGTTGGCCCCCTCAGCAGAAAGCTAACAATATCACAGGCACTGAATGTGGTTGGAGAAGACATGGAAACTCACTGATTTCTTCAGCTTTCTTTAAAGCAAATTAAAAGATAAATGTCTAAAAGAGATACACATTTAAATAATGTTAGAACTATAACTCCTTAAGGAGAGCCAGATGTGGCTGAAGCCAGGTCTGAAGACCACCTGGAGGAAGCAGACCAGCGTGAGCCCCTTCCTGCTTGAGAAACCAGAAGTGGGAAGGGCAGTGAGACCATTTAGATCAGCTTTGCCACTCAGCTGGCAGGCCTCAGGACCAAAGATAGGCCTGTTCCTAAGCCCTGTTAGAACTTGGAGGCTGGGATAGCACCCAGGCTCAAGATCTATGTAGTTAAAACGTGGCACGGTTCCTACCACCCAGTCAGGCACCCCAGCCCCTAGCTTCAGAAGGCAGTCGTTTCTCTCCATCCAGGCTCTGAAGGTTCAGGACCTTGAGTGTGTGCCACAGTGGCCTCCAGTCCCTGGCCCTGCTGTCACCAGGCCGAACCCTCCAAGGCCTGCACCCAGTGAATGGTACGGGCCTTGCTCTCTTCCCATGAGAAGAGGGGCTTGTAGCCAAAATGGCGCTGTGCCTTGTTGGTGCTGACAGTAAAGGTGGTGTTGGCCACGGCCAGAGTGTATGGATTCAGCAGGGGTGTGTACAGCACCAGTGGGCGAAGCAACCACTGCAGCAGGGCATTGAGAGTAGCCAGCAGCAGCAGCAGCCAGTAGGGCAGCAGTGGGTGGGTGCCTATCAGCCGAAGTCCACAGGGACCCAGAAACTCCATGTTGAAATCCTCGTAGCTCTTATAAGGTGATTTATCATAGCAGAAATACACCTGGCCACCCATGAGTGCTGCCCGCTGCTCCAGCTCTCGGGCCACCAGCACGTGCATCCAAGCCACATTGCCTACCAGTAGGGAGGGAGGCAGATAAGCCCCTGAGGACCCTTGGTCCAGGCCCCTGTTTGGCCCAAACCTCACTACCAACTGGTCAAGGTGGCTCTCCTCAACCCCTGTAGCCACCCGCCCTCCCGGATATCCCGTAGCTACTGGGTTCCTGTCTGGATGCTGCCCTTGTCTTTCTCTGGAGAACTGTCTTCACCCTGCTTCAGTGCTCGGCATAACCCATGACATGTCAGCCCTCCCAGCTGGGGTGGAGACTTTCTCTTGCGATCCATGATCACCGTCTGTCTGAGCCCTCACAGGACCAGGGGGACACTCGTGACTCTGCCACCTTCAGAGCCAGCCCCCTTGCGCTGCTCTCGGGCTCCCTTTGCCTTGCTCTGTCCTTACCAACATAGACTCGACCGTGCTCCACAGAAGCTGGGACGGCTCGAAAGAGCCGACCCCCAAAGCGCAGTCCTTGGTTGTAGAAATCTCTCATGACCTGATGACCTTCACCGTAGATGCCCGTGGGTCGAAGGGCACATGTCACCAGGGGTAGCCCTCCGTTGACCTGGTGGCAAAGGGAAAATGATGGAGCACACGCCTCTATCCTGGCCACCATGGGGCGGAGATGAATGCAAAGAAGCCTGGGGGTCGGGTTCTCCTCTACCTTCAGCACCCCAAGCCCTGTTTTTGCAGCCTACCTTCCTTCCGTTGGCCTCCAGGACCAGTTGCTCAGCAAGGGCTTTGCTGCAAGGGTAGGGGTGCCTGTGGACTGCTTCATATGGGGTGTCCTCATTGCCCCTAGAGGGGGAGAAAACAGACTCAATGCTGGAGGTAAAGGGCCTCTGACATTCAGTGGGGCTGAGCTCACCTGTAGAAGGGGTGGCCCTTGATATTAGGCCCCACAACTTCCATGCTGCTTGTGTAGACCAGGAACTGAGTTCCAGTCCGTATACAAGCCTCGATCACATTCTGCGTGCCTGTGAAGAGAAGGGACAAATGCAAGCTGTCTTCTTCCTGCCTCAACATCTTTTTTGGCTTCACCCTGTGTCCAAGGTGAACCACCACAGGTCAGGAAAGGGTGGGGGAGCAGTGACGGGGCCCCATGATCAGCAGGACAGGCTCTCACAAGAAAATCACAGGATGCCCATGCTAAGGTCAGGCCACATGCTAAGGAATGACGGTGTCACACGGAAGAACATGTAGGTAGCACCTCACCCTGCACGTTCACTTTGTGGATGGTCTTTGGACTGGCCTTCCCAAACACATCCACCAGCCCAGCTGTGTGGATGACCACATGAGATCCAGCCACAGCAGCTGCCACCTCGTGGGCCTGAGTCACATCCCCCTGGATGGCGGTCACCTGCACAGGCCCTGGTGGAGAAGCCCAAGGCAGTGTCAGAGCTGAGGACTTAGCCAGCTGCTGAGTTTGGCCTGCATGCCCCTAGGGGACCATGTGTTCCCTGTGACTCACCCATCCTGTCTGCATGAGCTGGAGGACAGACATAGGAATCACCTTTTCCACAACTGCACAAATCCCAGTTTGGGGAGGTTGGGGCGCCACACCTACTGCCCCACTCAGTCACCTGTTTTCAGCTCCTCCAGCCAGGAACTGAGGTGCAGGTCAAAGACACGCAGCTCCCGAAGCCTGGGCTCCCGCTCCAGCAGCATTCGAACAATATGCTCCCCGAGGAAGCCACAACCACCTGTGACCAGGTAGACCAGTGTTGGCACCTGTGCAGATTCTGCCATGCCCAGCTGTGGGAAGAGAATTTAGCTCACTAGAATTGCCTGACACCACTTGCTTCAACTATGTGTTTTTCCTAGAAGGGATCTAGTAGGTGGGGCGATAATCTAGGTGGAAGAGGCTTAGTAGCTGTGGGTTGCAGTTGTGTGCTGGTAGCTGCCTACCCTCTTACCCTGCTAAATCACTCGGATCGGATGCAGAACGGGTTAGGGATTGAGGTGGATGGAAAAAATGACTGGGGATACTAAAGAAGGGAAAAAAGGGAAAGAGTCGTTTAGAAAGGGTGCAAGGAGGTGGTAAGGACTGAGCGAAGTAAGAGAAGGGCCCCTTGGGCTCAGTATCGTCTCTGCCTACCTGTAGCTAGTCCCAGGGAGTCCAAACTGGCCACTGGGAGAGGCTGTGTCCTGGGCTGGTGGGCCAGCTAGCTGCACACAGGCTTCCTTCCTTCCGCTTGCTCCTCCTCCCTGGCCCATTCCAGGAAGACCAGCCTAGCCTCCACCCCTAGGGGCGGGCAAGGGAGTTTGGAGGAGGGAATTCTCTTGCCAGAGTGCCCCCTGGTGGCCATTCCACTCTCTGTGGCAGAGGACAGAACCGGCCCACTTGCTAAAGACGGATTTAGGGATAATGGGGTCTAGACAGGGTGACCTCATCACTGCTACGTGACCTTGCTTCTTCCCTCCTGCTGGGTTTCCCAAGAGGCTGGAGTCCCAGCACCAGCTGTGGTTCTGGGGAGAGAGAGGAGGGAAGCCTGATCTTGGTACAGCTCTGGCTAGCATCCCTGGGGAGATATGGGCTGGTTGTTGTAGTCCTTTAGGTGGTTGGTCCACAGCAACACTGCTGTCCGCAGGCCTATTCACCCCAAACTTCAGGACACCCATTTCCGTCCTCTCACTTCACCCGCATCCCAGCCTGCTCTTCCCAAAGATATTGACCAAGCATTTTTGTACAATAAAGTTTAATCACAATTATAAAAATGTGGCGTTGGGTTTTCACTATTAACATTATATACAATCCAGCCCAACAAGAAGGGCCTGCCCCCCACCATCCTGGCCCACTGAGCCAGAGCTCTGAGACACCAGGGTGGGAGGGTGACCCACAGGGTCTGGCAGGAACAGATGAGGCAGGGTTCCAGGCACAGAGTTCCCAGGACTAGGGGCCAAAGGCCCCCCCAGGGGGAGAACATGGCCACTGCCCCAGAGACCCCTAAATTGGGGAGGGGTGCATATAGGACAGAAGGGGAAGTCCCCACTAACATGAAGCAGAGGGCTCTTCAGCCCCCAAGAATAGCATCTATACAGGCTGGTACCCCAGGTTTCCACAGGAAACAGCTGCTGGCAGCTACACAACATTTACAGCTTCTTCTCCGCAAAGAAAAAAAAATTAAGAGGGTGGTTGGGCAAAGGGTATGGGGAGTCAGAAGTTACCTCAAAGGACTGAGGCTCCCTTGCTGGGCTCAGGGCCCCTATTCCACACGTGGAGATGGGGACATGTGGGCCCTGCTGAGCCCACTAAGGCTGGGGGTGCTGGGAGCTTAGGGCACCAAGGGGGAATAAATAGGGGTGAGGGCACCAGTCCTGCCCCACCTCAGTTGAGGGAGCCACGGCAGCTTTCAGTGCCGCACAGACACGGGATCTTGTTGTCCTCTAGTGGGAACTTGTAGTCGTAGGTGATCTCCTCATCCACGCCAATGGGCTGCTTGGAGTAGATCACAATCTTCTTCTGAGACTCGATGGTGATCACTTTAGCGTAGCAGTTGGGCTGCAGGAGGGGCAGTGTAAGCCGCAGCCCCACCTCACCCTTGCCCAGCCCAGCCCTGGCCCAGCCCTGAGCGCACCGTGCAGCAGTGGTTGATGAACCTGGCGAGGTTGCCACACTTGGTGGCATCAATGATGGTATCGTGATCCACCCGGAAAAGGTAGCTGCTGCCAATGCCCTCCTGAACGTAGCGTTTCTCCCGCATGTCAGCTACCATCTGGGAGGATGAGATGCACACGTCATGGACATCAGCCACTGCACGGGCTAGACTTGCTCCCAGCAGCTCCTGGGATCACGCTGATTGGATAAGCACCTGGGTCTACCTGTTCCCACCCATTCTGACCCAAAGTCAGCCACAGAAGGACTCTGGAGAAACCAGTATTGGCTCTTCGGAGAACCTGTGGCCACAGTGGAGCCAACAGTATGCTGTGGGCTTGGGGCAGCTTCTGAGATGACAGTGCCATGCCTTCAATCGAATCCTAAGACTATCCTTGCCAAATAGACACCTATGGGCAGCTGGCAAGAGCAGATGGCAGATGGTCTGTGCCAGGACAAAGGCTTTCAGCAAGGGGCAGCCATTCCCAGGAAATAAGCAATGCATTCTCCATTCTCACTGGGTGACCTTACCCCTTTGCAGAGTTCTAACCAGCAGTTCTGTGGTGAGGACTCCTCCAGGCTTCAATCTCCAGCCAAGTCCACCTCAGTAGGACTGTGGGATGTCATCCCTACAACCCTAGGACCCTGAGCCTATGACTACACTGGGACAATCCTGATCTTATTTCTGTTCCTTTTGCTGCTCCCAATCACATTCCTAGAAGCTAATGGGGATACCTTGAGAAAGACCTCAACACCTTACCTTCATCCTCTACAGCCAACTACCTGGTTCTATCAACCACTCTGGACCCACAGGCTAGACTCATGTCATCCCTGGGCCACTACCTCTTCCACTACCTCTTCTTAATGGCTTTGATCTGCCATTAAGCCCCACCGAGACCAGCCTACACAAGCTCTTTTCTACACAGCCAGAGGGAGCTTATTAGCTTCTCAAGTCCTTGCATGCACAGCTTCCAGGACATTCCCCATCCATCCACAAGGTCACACTTGACTGATATGGTTCCAGCTCTGAGGAGTTGGCTCCTCTTGCATTTCCAGGCTCACATCTCTGTCACTAGCCCTGAACACATGCACTGGCCACATCTTCCTAAGAGGATGCATCTTCTAAGCCTTTGCACACACTGTCCCCAGAACTGGAGCACATGTATCCTGCTGCCCCAGGAGTTCACGGCCCTTTAGCTTCCAGGGCTCTGGGAGGCTCTGGGTCCCGACATCTACAACTCCCTGGTATCAACACCATTCTTGACTATCATTGCTGCCCAGTGTTCCCGGGAGGCTGGCCTACTAATGTCTACTTTACTAAGTAAGTCTCAAAGCTGAGCAGTGGCAGTAGCAGTAGCAGTAATGAGTGAGGCTTTGTAAAAGCCTCAGATGATGGCGTGAAATCTCATGCTGTTGTACAGTCGGCAGCTGGGCTGATGCTGGAGTGGAACCTTACCTGGCGGATGTTCTGGCCAACATATTCTATCACCATCTCATCAGCTGCGATGGGTTCCATGGCAAACAGACCCCACTCATGGATCCGACTCCGGCCAAATCGGAGTTTCTTCTTCCGGAACTAAGAGACAGAAAGTAGCTTTAATGGTTTGATGCTCCCACAAACTTGCACCTTCCCCTGTCCCACAGGATCACACCAGGGGCAATCTCCTTGTTGTGGATTTTTTCACTGGGTCTCCTCCCTCCTCCAGTTTCCCCTCCTGACCTTGAGCTGGTTTAGCTTTAGCAGATCACTATCCATGATGGCTGAGGTGCCAATGGCGCTCAGTAACCGCCGCTGCTCTGACCGTCGCTCAGAAAGCACCCGATTAGTCCCCTGTGAACAAGATTAAGGTGGTGGTGAGTGCTTGAAGGACTGGAAGGAGGAGGCAAGCTAGGGCTTGGGGCAGGGCCCTACCTGAGTGTCCACGCCTTCCAGCTGTCGGGCTGAGACAGGGCACACATCCAGGTACTTGTCCTTCTCCTTCTTGCTGATGGGATAGTAACCTTCGCTGCGTGCAGAGCCTGTCTGATGCTCCCGGGGCCCATCTTGGGGCCGTCGCTTGCGCTTTGGAGTGCTTAGGTTGGTGAGTGCAGGGTGTTAAGGAAGAAAACAGGTTCCCTACTGGCCAGTCCCTTGGGGCCCACACCTCCTGTCCACCCCAAACCCAGCCTACCCGGTAGCTGGTCCAACGGTGAGAACATTCAGGAGACAGACTGGATAAGGCAAGTCTAGACCTTACCTGTTCTGTCAGAAAAGACACAAGGCAGAGGGAAAAGAAAGCTGGCAGCTAGAGAACCCCAAAGCTAACCAAGGCACAGTGAGTTAGACAGACAGGAGACCAGTATACAATCCTAGGAGTGACCGGAAGATGACATTTCTGGCCACATGACCCCAAGAAAAGCTGTCCCCCACCCCAACCCCGTGTCTTGCTCTAGGGAATAAGCAGGCTCTGTGGCTCAGGATATTTGTGTGATGGACCCAGTGGGTATCATTAAGCCAGTCGGCCCCACTGGTCTGCTGCAGCAGCCGCTCATATGTGAGTCGCAAGTAGCTCATGTCTTCCAAGTCCAGGCCTGAGTTCCAAATGTCATATAGGATGGTCATCTGCTCAAATTCACTCCTTGGTTCAAAGGAAGGAGGCGGTGGGGGTGGGGGTGGAAGTGGTGGCCGTCTTCGTCGAGTGTGGGAACGGAGGCTGCGCCTCCTAATAGCTCCTTCCTCGTCACTGCTGCTGCTGCTGCTGCTGCTTTCTGAAGACTCGGACTCCTCTTCCTCCTCATCTTCCTCCTCATCCTCCCCCTCCTGCTCCGGATGCTGCTGCTGCAACTGTTGCTTTGACTCCTCTGCCTCAGCCACCACCACCTCAGGGGCCTCCAAGACTTCATCAGCTGGGGAGCTGAAGAGTGCATCCAGGGCAGGAGCTGGCTCTAAGGGCCGAGGTGCTGGTATGGCAGGTGGAGGCTTGACGGCCAGGGCATAGTTGTGTTCTAAGAGGATATGGCTGAGTAGAGGACTTGGGCGCTCAGCCTCGTCTGAGGTCTCTGTGGCCTCTGAGTCGTCACCAGTGGGTAGGATAGCTAACCCACGTCTGGCTGGGGTCAGGGCTAGATCAGCCAGCACTGCCAGGTCCACTTCTGTCCCTGACTCAGTGGCTTCTTCTTCTTCAGTAGAGCGGACACGACCTCCAGCCCGATTCCGACCCCCTCGGGTCACCTCCTCAGGCCAACTCTTAACCAGAGATGCATGGTCCAGGGGCAGGTTCCGAATGGTCCGCTCCACAACCCGGGGAACTTTTCGAGAGACTGGACCAGGAGACTTGGCCTGCAGTGGGGCAGCTGGGGGAGGCTCTGGGGTTGGTGTCTCCTCAGCGGCAGAGAAGGAGACAGTTTTCCGGCGTTTCTTAGGTGGGGGTAGGAGAGGGATAGGAGAAGAGGGACGCTCATCCAGGCGGGGGGCAGGGTCTGGAGGTCCAGCTGGTGGCTCTGGAGGAGGCTGTGGTATATTAGGAGGTGCTTCCTCAGCAGTACCTGGGGATGGAAGCACGTGGGCAAAGGCCAACTTCATCAGACAAAACTGTCAGGGCTGGAGACCTGGGCTCAGCTATACTAGCGTGAAGCAGCCTTACTTCATCAAGTTCTACCCTATTCTGCCTCAGCTTCCATATAAAGTTTTGTTTTGTTTTTTTGTTTTGTTTTTTTTTTTTTTTGAGACAGGGTTTCTGTGGGTTTTTTTGGAGCCTGTCCTGGAACTAGCTCTTGTAGACCAGGCTGGTCTCGAACTCACAGAGATCCGCCTGCCTCTGCCTCCCGAGTGCTGGGATTAAAGGCGTGTGCCACCACCGCCCGGCTAAAGTTTTGTTTTGTTTTTTTCGAGACAGGGTTTCACTGTAGCTTTTGGAGTCTTATCCTGGAACTAGCTCTTGTAGACTAGGCTGGCCTCGAACTCAGAGATCCAGCTGCCTCTGCCTTCCAAGTGCTGGGATTAAAGGCATGTGCCACCACTGCCCAGCCAGCTTCCATCTAATACACTCATGATGGTAAATACACATACCTGCTTACACAGTGGACACTCCTGCCTGCCTCTCTCCTGCCCATATCACTCTCAGCTCTGTGTGCTCCCTGAACAGGATAGGGCTCTGTACCTATTCATTATTCCAGCTAACAAGCATCTACTCTGGTCATGTCAGACATGGAGAAAACTCAGAGGAGACAGACAAGTGAAGGAAGCTTTCATTCAAATGGGACAACTGACCAAATCAAATGTCTAGTCAAACTAGAAAAACCAGGGAGGGAAGGGCTGCCACAAAAAAATTGGGCTTCTAGATTATTTATAAGACCGTTGGAAAAGAACACATTTCATGACTAGACACTTGTGGGCTTATAGCTTTTACATCTCACTGTACCATTTTCAATACTAAGTGGCAGCCAGTACCACATCTGGCTGGGCAGGCAGCAATCAGCTGAGCATACTGCCTTAAACTTGAGTGCTCCTTACTTGGGAACACTAAGTAAGGCCCTTCAATGTGTTGTATCACGTGGGTCTCAGACAATGGCAAAGTACACATCTTAGCATCCAACTCAGCTTCTTCACACAGGTTTCTTTGGTCCCTCACTTCCACAGGCTTTCATTTAGGATACAATTTTTGGGTTACCTGCTCAGGCAGTACAACTACTTTTTTTCTGGGAATTGCTTGTCCATGACCTCAATTCTTAAAGACAAGGCCCTAGAAGTCAGTGTCCCCCAGCTTTCTCCCTCAGAGCCATCACTAAGTGATACCACAAAGACTGCACCTGATCCAAGCTGGCCCAATCACAGACTTCTAAGAAGGTCTAAGATAGTAGGTTGGTTGGCCTATTGCTAGACTGGTGGTTGGTGAGTATGAACACTGTACTGGAATGAAGAAACAAAGAAAACCAATTTCCTGGGGAAAGCAAAAATAAACCAAACTAAAAGACAAAAGAAAGGCAAGACCACCGGGCTGTGGTGGCACACACCTTTCATACCAGCACTCAGGAGGCAGAGGCAGGTGGATCTCTGTGAGTTGGAGGCCAGCCTGGTCTACAGAGCACGTTCTAGGACAGGCTCTAAATAAACACAAAGAAACCCTGTCTTGAAAAACCAAAAAAGAAAATAAAAAAGGCAAGACCAAGATGTTCTACTCGTCTCTGAATTCTCCCAGTAAGCATACCATGTAAGCATACCCACACCCACCCACTCCATCTCCTGCTTTTTGAAAGAGGTCTCATGTAGCTCAGACTAGGCTGGAGGTCAGTGGAGTCCAGGATGAAGCTCATATCACTGGCTGCTATATAAACTGACTGAAATTGGCTGCTATATCTAGACCCTCAACGTCTTTTCTTTAATTAGGCTACTGGTTAGTTATTCAGCTGACAATTTCCAGAGGAACGTGTGAACTACCTTTTCAGGTCTTCCCCAATTTCCTGGTAAGCCACACAGCCCTCCTTGTATACCCTACCCTTAGAGGAAACTAGCTATCGCTGTTACCTTCCCTTGTCCCTTATTACTTGCTTTCAGCCTCAACTATTCATCTGAAGTTTGTAATTCTAATGACCTGTCACGTCCAAGGCACTTCTATCTTATTATAACTTCTCCTGTGCACAATAACATAGTCTAACCCTGCCTTTTCATTTTTTATTTATTTGTGTATTCAGTCAGTTAGTACTGGACACTGTACCTAGGACTTTATGCATGCTAGTAAATACTACCACTGAGCTAGACTGCTGGACATTTGTAAAATTCTATTTTGATAGAGGGTCTTGCTAAACTGCCTAGATTAGGCCTGAATAGTCTAAAATGGCCTCAAACTTTATATCTTCCTGCCTGACTCCAAAATCTCAGCTCTATAACCCAATTGCCAATGTTTTCAACTCAAAGTCCAGAGGCCACAACTCAACTCCAAATCATCCGTGCCTATAATCCTAGGTCACTTTACCATCTTTTTGTGGCATGTAGTATCACCAAGTTATTTATCCTCTTCTTCATCCTGATTTCCACTTAATTTCTGTCTCTGACCCACAACCTCAAGTATAATTCTTCAACTGTCCACCCTGGTTTTTGAGATATGGTCTTTCACTGGGACAAGGAGCTCAACCCAGGGATCTGTCTCTGCTTCCCCAAACCTGGTATTATAAGTGCAAGCCACCACACCTTTATGTGGGTGCTAAGATCAAACCCAAAGGCTCTCTGGTTTGTGTAGGAGAAGCACTTTACCTGCTGGGCTCTATCCCCAATCCAGGAATTGTATTTTACCTGTGTCCCCTCTAATGCTACCCTTATATCTCCTTCCCCTTTTCCAAATCCCTCTTCCCGCCAGAATGGTCTTTTGGGAATGTAGATGTGGGCCCAGAAAAATCGAAGGAGAAAAATGCCTCCTAAGTGGTCTTATCTTGCCCATAGATTCAGTATACAGTGTCAGAAGAAGTCTTCATCTTATGGATGTTGAAATTTTTTAAAATTTAATTTTAGAGGAACCCTTAAGTCCCATCTTCCCAGCCTCTGAATAGTTTTCCTGCAGCCGGGTGGTGGTGGCGCACGCCTTTAATTCCAGCACTCAGAAGGCACAGGTAGGCAGATCTCTGAGTTTGAGGCCAACCTGGTTTACAGAGTGATTTCCAGGACAGTCTCCAAAAGCTACAGAGAAACCCTGTCTCAAAAAACAAAAAAAGAAAAAGTGTCCCTGTGACACTCTGGCTCCTCTCCAACTCCTCTTTGTAATGTATCCTTTCAAATCACTATTATCTAGTAATTTCCTTTCCATGGCAAAGAAAAAAATTTTTACATAGATTCTGCATTTGCATAGGAGGGCCTCAGTCACTTCTATAGTTCTGGCCACACTTCACCCTAAATTTTCAACATACCATAGGATGAGCTTTCTTACAGGTGTTCCAATTTGTATTCTGTGCCTTATGCAGAGCCTATATATCTGCTAGTTCTCCTCAGTGTCTGCTATTCAGACCACTGTGCCTCAGCAGGATGATGTGCCCAGACCCAAAGACACTCTCAGGAATCTGAGTTCCTTGCATCTTCCCTTCATGGTATTTAATGGTTTAAAATCATAGTTATTTTATGCACTTATTGCTTGACTGGCCTGTATCTCTCTGTAGACTGAAAGCTTTATGAGGATGAGAACAGCTCCTGTCAGACACACCATCATGTCTTTGTACTGCTACTGGTAGTAGTAGTGCTCAATAAACTTCTACCGTATGAACGCACAGTCCCTACCTACCACAGGACCATCATGTGCATGTGCTACAGAACAATAAGGACCATACACATCTGCAAAGGAAAGCAAAGGAAAACTCAGACATGAGTTAGTGTTAGCACGTGACCATCTAACTGCCTCCACATACACACAGCACCTCAGGTACGAAGTGTAGGTAGACACCATTCTCCAAGACACTGACAAACATACATCTTAGTCACATGACCTGTCTGATGAAACCTACCTGTAGGCCGTGTGGGTGATGTCTCCTTTTCAGGGAGAGGCATGGCAGGGGAGTCTATCACCCTATCTGTCTCAGGCTTCTCATCAGGTGCTGGAAGGGATTCTGGGACTTCTCTGGTGGTTGGTGACACTGGGGGAATGACTGCTGACTGTTCCTCTTCTTCAGAGGAAGACTCTGATGAGGAAGATGAGGAGGAAGAGGAGGAGGAGGAGGAAGAAGAGGAGGAAGAGGAAGAGGAGCTGCTGCTCTCGGAGTCTGACGTGCTCCCGTTTTCACCATCTGAGTCAGCATACAGAGAGCACTGGGAAGATGAGTCGCTGTCCTCATCCTCACCTGGAAATCCAGAAGAGACAACCAATGGTCAAGCTGAGGGATCATTCAATAAATACTCTGGCTGTGTGGCTCTAGGCCTGGTGCTAGAAGTCCAAGAAGTCAAGAGGTTAAATAAGCAAGTGTCTGCTTACAGTGACTAACATTAGCCTAAGGGACTGAAGAACACAGGAAAGAAAGCCCTGGGTTCTGCTTAAAAGAACAAGTCTGGGAAGGCCTCCCTAAGGAGGTGCTAAAATCAAAAAGGAGGAAGAGGAGCTATCGGACCACAAAGAAATGGAGATAAACCAGGAGTATCAATAACAACAAAAAAGAGAGACCTAAAGACTGACATGTAGTCAGTTTGGACCAAAGTAGGTTTGTAGAAGACGGACTCAAAGAATTCTGCAATAAACAGTATATGCGTTGAACATAGAAAGGACGCTGGGTGTGGAGGGGGAATAGAGAGAGGTTTAAAAGAGAACAAGGAAGGTCAATGAATGTATGTGGATTAAAGCAAAAGGAGGGACAATTCAGGAGAGGATACCAGCAAACAGTAGGAAAGGTATGATTAGTGTATGGCATATAAATGTATAGCCATAATGAAAATCCTACATTGTATACTAAATTGAAGAAATTAACTAAAATAAAAAGTCAGGGGGCTGGAGAGATGGCTCAGCGGTTAAAATCACTGGCTGCTCTTCCAGAGGTCCTGAGTTCAATTCCCAGCAACCACATGGTGGCTCACAACCATCCACATAATGAGATCTGGTACTATCTTCTGCCCTGCAGGTGTACATGCAGACACTGTATACATAATAAATAAGTAAATATTTTTTAAAAAAAAGTCAGTCAGCTGGGCGATGGTGGGACGTCTTTAACCCTAGTACTCGGGAGACAGAGGCAACAGATCTCTGGGAGTTTGATGCTAGTCTGCTACACAGAGGGAGTTCCAGGACAGCCAGGGCTATACAGAGAAACCCTGTCTTGAAAAAACAAAAATTTTAAAAATAAATAAAAAGCCAAATAAATTAAAAAAAAATAGAGCTGGAGAGACGAATCAGGTGTTATGAGCACTGGCTATTCTTCCAGAGGACTAGGGTTCAATTCCCAGCACCCACATGCACATGAGCTCACAACTGTAACTCTAGTTCCAAGAGATCTGATACCGTCACACCAATGCACATAAAGTTAAATAAAAAGCTAGTCGCGGTGATAGGCACATTTGTTCTACAGGTGGAGGCAGGAAGACCAGAAGTTTAAGGTTTTGTTCATCTACATGATAAGTTAGAGGCCTGCCTGGGCTATGTGAGACTCTTCCTCAACAAAACAAAACAAGGGCCCAGCAAGATGGCTTTAGCAGGCACCTGTTGCCAAACTGATGACCTAACTTTGAACACCGAAACTTACATGGTGGAAGGAGAGAGCTGACATACATATATGTGACACACACATATATAAATACCACACTTACAGAAGATCAGTACTGGATGAGAGAGAGCACTAAGAAATCCTGAAGAGGTATGATGGAAAATTCCTATAACCCCAGCACTTGAAAGGCAATGAGGCCAGGGAGAGAGGAAGAGAGGGAGTGAGAGCAAGCAATCAGATGCATCTATGAATTCCATAATGGAGTAAATTAGAAGGTCGTAGTGGTAAACTGGAACATGGAGAGACAAAACTGAAAAGAACATATGAGCAGGGGCTAGAATGACTGACTATACAAATGGCCTATAATGTCCACTTTGGTAGAAAATAGGGAGTCAGGCAAAGACCTTCTAGAGAAGTGAGAACATTTCCCAAAATGCACATTTTACTAAAGAAAATACTATTAGCTGTTTGGAAAATGGATTGAAATAAAAGGAAGGGAGAGACACAGAAATCAGTCAAGATTGCAGCAGAGGAGTTGGGGGATGCAGGCCAACTGGTAGAGTACTGTTTGCTCCCTAGCACCGCACACCAGGCATGCTGGCATGTTTGTAATCCTAGCACTTCACTTAGGTAGAGGCACAAGAGGACTACAAAAACAGTTGAGAAAGGCAAAACAGCAGGAACAAAGACAAATTCAAGACACAAGTTAAGAGATACAGCAGATAGACAGGAGCTGTCTTCATTCTTAGCAGGTCAACCAGTCCTTTGCTTCTTCAGCAGAGACCTCAGATCATTATTGCTACCAACCCCAGCCACTGCTGAAACAGTACCTTAGAGAAATTCCTGACTGACATCCAACAGTGGCTCTTTCCTCGGGTCCAGCATATTACCAGACTTGTTACCCTATTTCTATTTCATTGTTCCTTAAAAAGTAACAAGTGTGTCCCCATAACAAGTTTTTTTTTTTCTTTCTTTTTCTTCCCCTTTTGGTTTTTCAATACAGAGTTTCTGTGTACTGCTCTGGCTGTTCTGAACTCATTCTGTAGACCAGACTGGCCTCAAACTCACAAAGATCCTCTTGCTTCTGCCTCCTGAATGCTGGGATTAAAAGCATGCATCACCACTGCCCAACTTCAAACAAGCTCTTAAAAGCAGTAACTACATCTGTCTGAATCAAGGCTTTGTCTAAACTTAATAAAACAAGTACAAGTACACACAGATTTTCAATGCATGTTTCTTTAAAAAAAAAAAACAAAAAAAAACAGGCAGTGGTGATCTACAGAGCAAGTTTCAGAACAGGCTCTAAAGCTACAAAAAAAAATCCTGTCTCAAAAAAGAAAAACAAAACAAAACAGTATATTTATGTGTATATACATACACCACATGCCTGTGGAGTTGGGAAGGCATTGGATCTCTTGGAACTGAAGTTACTGGCAGTTATGAACCACCCTAGGTGCTGGACCAAACATGGGTCCTCTGTAAGAGCAATAAGTGCTATTAATCACTGTGCCACCTCTGCAGTCCCTTCATACATACTTCTCAAGTATGTACAACCCATGGAAGATGTGTAAGCGGATAGAAAAGTGTCTGGTAATCGCACAGGAAGGGAAGAGAAAGGAAGCCTGGTGGCTGGGCCTCACAAGAAGAGCAGTGCTTGGCCGGGTGGTGGTGGCGCACGCCTTTAATCCCAGCACTCGGGAGGCAGAGGCAGGCGGATCTTGTGAGTTCGAGACCAGCCTGGTCTACAAGAGCTAGTTCCAGGACAGGAACCAAAAGCTACAGAGAAACCCTGTCTTGAAAAATCAAAAAAAAAAGACTGGCCAGAAGTCCAGCAGGAGAGCTCTATGAAGTCAGGAAAAGACAAACAAGATACTACAATCCCTTCTCCGCCAGACCTGAATCTACTTAACTTACCATCCGATGCCTCTGCCTCCTTCTTGGTGGCATCCACAGCTTCTTCCCGCTCTTCATCTTCCTCATCTTCGTCATCATCATCCTCATCCTTAAAGAAAAGGAAAAATTGAGACTAACAGGAAAAAGACAAGTTTTCATTCTTGAACCCTGCTAGCTGCCTGGGTTCCAGCTAAGTGAGAAGCTGGCTCTCTGGTGCCCAGCATCTTACCTTCTCTGAGGAAGACTCCTGGGATGCCTCTTCCCCTTCACTGTCCAGAGCAAAGGATTTCCGGTGCTTGCCTTGGGTCTTCCCTCGTTCTTCATCTCGCTTCGGAGGCTTGGTCCCTGGACGCCCTGGTTCCCCAGCTTCCTTCTCTCGCTCAGGATCTGCAAGAGAAGTCAGAGCAGTTGCAGTTTATCGGTAATTACTGCTCTCCTACGCCAGATGCAAGGAACTTTACACACACTATTGCCCACTTTACTAACATGCCAAACTTACAGGCAGGAAAGTTGAAACTCAGCACACAGACGAACACACTAACATATTACACAACTTAAGCTACGTCCCACACATTTTCTTTCATCATCTTCTAAGCTGGGTGAAAGAGGATGTTAACTTATTTTATTTGGCCCAAGAAAACAATATAGGATGGAGGGTTCTCCAGAGAAGCAAATCTGACTCAATAAAGAAGCTTCAAATCACACAAGCTGCCAACCAACAACCCAGACTTCAACAGAGTAGGAAGGCTGTACCACAAAAGCATTAGGTGGTAAACTCCAGATGTGAATTCTTTCTTTGTAAGTGGAAAAACCAAAACACAGATTCATTGAAATCAGCATAGCCATAATTAAACCCTAACTCTGGGAGAGGTCTATCTGATGCTTCCGATGCCTTTTAGAATTCCTTTCATTTAACTCTGCATAAAGGTCTCCAATTGGTGCCTGGTTCTCAGAAATACCTCGGCCCCTTCACTCCTCTTCTCCTATCAGACTCTGAACAGATCACCTTTCTCTTCTGCAGACTGTCCACTTACCATCCTCATCTTCCTCAGCTGGAGTAGAAGGCCTGGGCCTCTTTTCCTCACTGGCCTCGGAAATTTCTGATGGTTCTTTCCTCTTCACCTGGAAGATGCAGAAAAATGGGGCCCACTTACAACTCAATCAGGGAGAATGAGAGGGAGGGAAAATTTAAAAAACCCTCAACTCCCAACCATCATTTCCCCAAGGAAGGGAGGCCCACCAGCTTTCCCCACCACCACGTTCCTGGATACCTTAAATGAAGGCAACCGCAGGGCCCCTCGTAGCCCTGACCCAAAGGCAAAGGCCTCAATGCCCGTGATTCCGCCACTCTTGGCCCAGTCTACAAGGGACAGCATGCCCGGCTCTTTGAGTTTCATCTTTTCTTTATCTTCCTCCTTGGCTTGCTGTTTGGCTGCATTCTGGAAGGGCTGCAGATAGCAGGGAGACTTAGTTGCAGACTCCAGAGCAGTTATTCCTTCCTGCCCAAGAACCAACTAGGGGCCTCAAGAACACAGACATCCATTAACCGACACTATCTCTGGCCAGTTAAAGAGATTCTCAAGTCTGATACTTTAGGTCATCTACCCTTAGGAAATAGTTACTAATTTCTACCCTGTGACAATTGGTAGAACTGAAGACAAGCCCAGAAACACTTAAGAGTTCTGTCCACTGCAAGCAGCAGAGGCGCCAGGACAAAGCTCTTGTGACCTAGGTCTGTGCTTATCTTCTGCTCTCTGATTCCCCTGCCCATAATGCCCACATCCACTTCATGTTCTCTTATCCCTACTTTGATCTGGGCAATCAGGGAAAGTCAAAGGTGTATCTCCTTCAGCAAGTACTCAAGTGCCCAGCGTCCCTGGTCTAGACCTCCTCACCTTGGCCTTTTCTTCCTTGCTCTCCCACCACTGGTCAAAGGCTCCAAAGGCCACATTCTCCACCATCTTGCGGTTGAGGTCTCGCTGCATAATGCTCTTCATCTCTTGGACAAGGGTGGCTAGCACACGACCCACAGTGCCTGCTGATGGCAGGGCCTTGCTTTCTGCCATCTCTGCTTCTTCCCTGTGAGGCAGCCGGGCTTCTTCTCCAGAGACTGAGGAAGAAGGCAGGGGCTCTGCTGCCATGGGCAAGGGCAGGTGGTAGGCTTCCCGGGAGTATGCTCCGCGACCTTCTTGCCCTTGTGTGTACAGAGCATAGGGTAAGCCATAGGCTGCCTCTTGTGGGGGTGGGAAAGGGAGGAAGGCCTCGCCAAAGGCCCCACCAGGAGGACCAGCTGAGGCAGCAGTCAATCCCTTGCCCTGCCGCAGCTGGTGGAGCCGAGTTAACATCTGGGTCTGCATCTGGAAGGACATGGGCATCCCTCCCCACTGTGCTCCAAGTCGATCCATAAGTTCCAGAGAGTTCACAAAGTCATAGATGTGGGGTGGTGGTGGTGGAGGCGGCGGAGGGTACTCAGGGGGGGGTGGTCCATCTGGGTGGGGTGGCAGGAGGTAGGCAGGTTGATGGGGAGGATAACCCAGAGGAAGGGAAGAAAGGTAGGGAGGAGGAGGGGGAGGGGGTGGTGGCGGCGGCGGTGGTGGTTGCTGGGGAGGCGTTGGGGCTGGAGGAGGCGAACCACCCCTGTCATCATCAGAGATCTCCATATCTTCTCCAGAAGAACATGGAGAAGCCTGTAGGGTATGGAGGAAAGTCACAGACAGCTCCTACTAGAGCTTCCTGAGCGTCCCTCTCATTTGTTTCCTTGTCTGAGCACCTTCCCGCTCCCCTAAGACCTAAGCTTCCTTCCCCAATCCTATGGCTGGTGGCAGGCTCACCTGATTCTGTCCATTGGCCTTTGGTGACTCCCGGGCAGCCCCTGGCTCTCCACTCCCTGCAGGTGCTACATCTTCAAAGTTGGCTGGGGCAGGAGGGGGTGTGCAGGGCCCATGACCTGCCCCAGAAGGCACCTCACCCCCTGCATCTCTAGCCCCAGGGCCTGCACTGTTGCTCTCTTCTTCTTCCTCTGTATCAGAGGCCAGGAAAGAAAATTTGGAGCGCTGTTCCTTCAGCAGCATTTCAATGCGGGAGTCCAAGCTGCTGTGCTGAGCAAAGGGGACACTCTCATTGGTGGTCTCTGGGGCTGGGGAGCCAGAACGGGCAGGTGAAGGTGGGCGTGGGGAAGTCCGGGCTTCTTCTCTCTCAGGGCTGGGTGCCCCACCACCACTACCACTACCACCACCACCACCACCAGGTTCTGGAGGCTCTGGAGGTGGGGCCTCTGAGGCAGGGGGCCGGTAGTCTTGGTCAGTGGATCGGTTGGGATCAGGGGCCAAGTAGGAGGTATAGGAAGGTGGGAAGCGCTCAGGTGTATTTTCAGTAAATGGGGCCCCAGGAGGATCCTCTCTAGTTGCCCGGCGAGGTGGGTAGGAACTGTGACGCTGGTAGCGATTCCAGCTTTCATAATATGCTGGGTAGCTAGAGTCAGAACCACGAAACTGAGAGGCTGAGGAAGATGAGGAGGAGGACGATGATGAAGAGGATGAAGATGTGGAAGAGGAGGCTGCAGTGGCTGCAGCAGTTGCTGAGGTGGTAGTAGAAGTGGTTACAGGGGCTGAAGATGTGGAGAAATGGCGGCGAGAAAAAGAATCTTGATAGCTGTTCTCTGACCGCCGGGGTTTGAAGGAAGTTGAAGTGCTGCTGAAGAAGTCAGGGAGTTAGCTAGGCTCCTCCCTGGGTAACCAAAGCCCCTCTAGACAGAGGTTCGATCCCAGCACCCACTTGGTGGCTCAAACCATCTTTCACTCCAGTTCCATGTGATCCACTGCATGAGTACTAAGAACACTATATGCACACACATACATGCAGACAAAACACTCAGACACATAAATCTAAAAATGAGCTATAAAACGAAGTTTAGAGGTTAAGAGCACAGACTGCTCTTGCAGAAGTTTCAAGTTCAAGTCTCAACACCCAGATGATAGTGGACAACCATCTATAACTTCAGTTCCAAAGTATCTGTCTCCTTTTAGCCTGCTTGCATGCAATAAACATACACACATGCAGAGACACATACAAGCACACATAAAAACAGACAAATCAAAACTCCCCAACATTTGCTTCTATGATCAGGTCCCAAACTAGTATCCCTGAAAACAGCAATTTGTTAGTTGAAACTAAAGACTAAAATAGTTTCTGACTCCTTCTCAGAGACCTAGGGCTCATTCTTCACAGCTATAGCCCCAGAATCAAATGGCTCGGGTGAAAACAGGTGTGCCTTCCATACCTGCTGGAGTAGGCAGAGTCCTGAGAGTAAGGGGTGCTACCCCGAGGTGTGTAGGGTGTTCCTTGGGAGGACTGAGGGGTGAACTGGCCAAAGGAAGATGGGGTATCTTGTCGACTGCTGGAGAAATTTGTATCTTGGGAGCAGGGAGTGCCATTGCCAGGGGTGCCCCCCACAGCAGTGCCTGCTGGGTAGGCTGCCGTGTCTGAGGAAGATCGTCGGCGGGCTTCAGTCTGGAGAGAAAATGAGGCAAGGAGAAATAAAAAAAGATCAGGAATAATTTAAAAATGTGTCCTGCCCCAATCCAAGAATCCCAGTTTTTTGTTTCTGAAAGCATCTAGGCATCATTCCTTTGCCTTCCTATACTTAACAGTAAAGTTTAGGGCTTTCCCAGATGGCTCCTGCTCCTGGTGACTAGGCAATGTGTCCATGTGCCTAATACCACAGCAGCCACAAGCTTCTCACCGTCTCAGTGGCTGCACCAGAGCTCTGGAATTTTTCACTCAGGGCCTTGCCTCCAGTGGGCACAGTCTGAGGAGTGTAGGAGCCATTGACGATCAATTCATAGTACTTCATTCGTTGTTGTCCTAGATGGAGAGAAATGGAAATCCACAGTCAGAAGGAAAAACAACCTCCCTGATTCGGCAGTCTTTGTTCTTCCTCAGGCCTCGAGTTTCCTATAATTTTCCTAAGTTGTACGTTTTAGAACATCAATCCCATACTTAACTCAATCCTTGGGAATGTCTACCTCATTTCTACCTGCCTATGGTTGCTTTGACTAGATCTTGTCTTTGTATTTTTTTGAGATAAGATCTCATATAGCCAGGTTGGTCAAACTTGCTATATAGAAAACAATGGTCTTGAATTCCTGATACTACTGCTCTACTTTCCAGGTTAGGGATTACCAGGTATGTGCTACCACATACTGCTCTTTTACAGATTCATAGAACAAAGTCTGGCTCATCTTTACCTCCTAACTATTAGAAAAAAAAAATTAATATGGGTAGGCCACAGTGCTTGGCTTGGCATGAGAGAGGCCCTGGGCTCAATCCAAACACTCTGTTTCGTAAACTCATAGTTTATACACATATCTCAACTAGAGTATTTTATAAAGTTTAAGGAAAGTACTCTGCAAAGTAGAGGTCTATCTGCTGCTAAGCCCATTACCCCTTTATGTTATAAACTAAAGACTGCAGAATTGCAGCTGCAAAGGTCAATCCAGCCAGGAGGTGGTGATGCATGCCTTTTCATCCCAGGACTCGAGAGGCAGAGGCAGGCGGATCTCTGTGAGTTCGAGGCCAGCCTGGTCTACAGAGTGAGATCCAGGAAAGGGTTCAAAGCTACAGAGAAATTCTGTCTCAAAAAACCAAAAATAGAGAGATAAATCATTAATGAATAAAAACAAAGAAGTGCCAGTATAGTGTGGTACATGCCTGCAATCCTCATACTTGGGAGACTAAGTGAGGCCAAGGACCCATCCAGCTCAACATGAGCTGTACAGTGTACAGGTCAGTCAGAGACAGACAGACAGCAAGGCTGACTAATACAGGAAACTGGAATGTAGAGCATCTTCACAGTATGCACAAAACCCTGGATTTCATCCCCAACACCAGACAAGTCAAGCATAGTGGCACAAGCCTATGATCCAGGATGAAGGAGAAGTAGAAGTCAAGGCCATTCTTGGCTATAAAAGAAATTAAAGCCCAGGCTTCACAACAGGAGACCCTGTCTCAAAAAACAAAAACAAGGGCCTGGAGAGGTTCAGTGGTAAAGAGCATCTTGTGTTCTTGCAGAGGACCTAGGTTAGGTTCCTATGACTCCAATTACAGAGGATCCAGCATCCTTTTCTGTCCTCTGTAGGTGAATACGCATGCACGCACGCACAAAAATAAATCTTAAGGCAAGGCAGTGGTGGCACATGCCTTTAATCCCAGCACTTGGGAGGCAGAGACAGGTGGATCTCTGTGAGTTCAAGGCCAGCTGATCTACAAGAGCTAGTTCCAGGACAGCTAGAACTGTAACACGGATAAACCCTGATCAAAAAAAAACAACAACAACAACAACAAAACCAAAAATATTAAATAAATAAAAAAATAAATCTTAAGAGGCAAAACAAAACAAAACAAAAAAACAAATCAAAAATAACACCCATGAGGTCAAGTGTAGAATTCAAGGACAGCTTAAGCTATAGAGTGAAACCTATAAAACAAACAAAAAAGTCACAGAAACTATCATAGGCTCTTTAATCTCAGCACTCAGGCAGCAGAGGCAGGAAGATCTCTGTGAGTTCTGTGAGGCCAGACAAAGTTACATAGTGAGATTCTATCTCAAAAAACACAAAAAACAAACAAACATAAAAGCTGTGCAATTACATACAGCAGTCTAAAGTCAGAAGGACATGAGTCGTCCCCTCACCTGTAAACACTGACTAACAGATGCTTCCCTTAGATGGCCCCTGTAACTAGTCTGCCATGGGTCTCATCTCTCCCTGTAATTCCTTGAAAGCGGTTCAAAATAGCCCCATCTTTTTTTACTTTTGTTTATTTGTGTGTGATGAACTTGTGGCTATCCAAGTGCATACACATGGAGGCCAAAGGAAGACATGGATATCTCCAATTATTGCATTCCCTCGCTCCCTCAAGACAGGGTCGTGCTTAAACTGAAGCTTGCCATTTCTTAGGCCGATTGGTCAGCGAGTTTCTGGGATCTGGTTGTCTCTACCCACCAATACTGAAGCTACAGGCACATACAAATATACCTGGACTTCATGAGTGACGGAGATTAAAATTCAAGACTTTATCGTTACACAGTAAGTACTTTTATCCACTAAGTTCTCTCCCACCTCCTCTCTGGTTTTTTGAGACAGGATCTCATTATGTAGCCCCATTTGGCCTGGAATCATCTTTGTAGACAGGCTAAGCTCAGTCTTCCCATCTCTGTCTCCAAACACTAGGATTATCGGCACATGGCACCATGAAACTCTGCTTTATTTATCTTTATCCTCATAGATATGGTTTTTTTTTTGGCAAGCTACGAGTATGCTAAGTATGTCCACCACTACTGATCCAAGACTCCAGTTCCTCAGTTATCTAAAATTTCAATCATACTATATGTGCTACGAAAGCAAGCATAAAATATCTATAATTTCAAAACAAAAAAAGAAAAACCCTCACTGAGCCGGAGAGATGACTCAGCAGTTAAGTGTACTGGCTGCTCTTCCAGGACTGAGTTCAGTTCTCAGCACCCATGTGATGGCTCACAACCAACAAAACTCCAGTTCATCCATGGGCATCAGGCATACATGCTGTACATAGATATACATGTAGACAAAACAGTCATACACAAAAACATAAATAATAGAACCCTCCTGAAATCTTAGTACTTTGGAGAACCCAGTATTAAACTTACTACATATAGTTCAAGTCTTACCCTAAGTACAATTTCTTAGAAGCAGAAAAGTATGATTGACAGTGGGGTACTGCCACTACCATGCTATCAATAACATAAAATACCTTGCATGTACCTTAATTTTTCTCTAAAATTTAAAAATTTTAAGTTCAGAAACACACCTGGCCTCAAGAATTTGGGTAAAGAATCATGACCTCGATTACCTTGGCTGAGCCCAATAGGGTATTTACAGATAGAATCTCTGCCAGAGACCAAGCAAGAGACAAGGGAGCCTCACCTTTGATATCGAGCTGGGCATGGATGATATTGCCCATGACAGAGGTGAGGTGGAGGTTTTTGACAGTCTCCTTGGCACCCCGAGTGCTGGTGAAGAGCACACGGGCCAGGCCCAGGTGCTTGCGAGTGCGGGGATGAAGAAGGATCTCCACTTCTTCTACCTCACCATACTTCCGGCACATATCCTTCAGGAAGGTTTCCCGCACATTGTCATTGAGCCTTGCAAAAGTTACTTCCTTCAGTGGGATCTGTCCGATATAGAATTCATCCAGCTGTGGAAAGACAGGAGTTAGTCTGGGGTTTCCATAATGAGCGTAGTTCCCTTACCATTTGGGAAACTTCAGACTCATGAGATCAAGACTGGGAGACTGTGTGATGGGCAAGTGAGGTGGGGTCATGAACCCTACAGTAGTACAGACCTCTCTCTTTGACTTCTGCTTATGACAAGACAACAACAAGGGAAAAAAGACACATAAAATACAAGAATCAACACACACAAGAGAAAGCAGTAGGAAGAAATAAATAATCTATTAGCTCAGGTCTGATGATCACAGGCTAGATAGTAGAAACACAAAGGTAGGAAAATTTTTCCCATTTAGAAGAGACAAGACAGTTCTGAGTGTAGTGTGCACTTCTCTAATACTAAGCACCTGGAGGCTAATGCACAAGGATCCTCAGTTCAAGGCCAGTCTGAGTTACCTAGGGAGACCATGCCTCAAAAAAGAGAAAAAGATAAGTCAGATATATATATAAAATCTGAAGATGATGCAGTGGTAGCAGAGGTGTAGACAGGGTGCCTGGGAGCCAAGAAAAGGATCATTCACACAGAGAAAAGTCAGGAAAAGATTCACAAAGATGTTTCCTATCATTCTCACCGGGCTTTGTAGAAAACTCAAAGTTTACCAAAACAACAGAACCCATCTTGATGTTTTGTAACACTGAAGAGGGTCTGGTCTGGTTTGGATATAACAAGGGTATATATAGAGTCAAGTAAGTGATTAGGCCTGCCCAGATCAATAACCACACATGCCAACGCTCCAAAACAGACCTAGCATGCCAGCAAGATGGCTCAGTGGATATAGGCACTTGTCACCAAGCCTGACCAGCTTGAGTTTGATCCTTGGACCCCATGGTGAAAAATCGGTTTCTACAAGCTGTGCTCTAATTTCAACATGTGCACAATGGTGTGTGCAAGCTTGAGTGTGAACACATGTGAGTTCCAGGACAGTCAAGGCTACACAGAGAAACCCTGTCTTGAAAAGAAAAATGAAAAATTAAAAAAAAAGGGAAAATACATACTTGTAAAATAAGAACAGAACCTGAGACAAATAACAGCAAAAGAGCCTAAAACTGAGGAAGAAGCCACAGACAACAAGTGCAATAAACATAAGACTCCGCATGAAGAGAAAGATTAAGATGAACAGGAAAGAACTAGGTGACTCCTAGGCTTCTAGGTTGTGAGCCCGGGTATCTGGTGTTGTAATTTATCAGCAGAGGAAGAATGAAAAGGGCTGAGAGAATAAAGATAATGTGTTCAGGTCTCTGGAGTCTGGGTTTATGAGGCTGGAAGTAGGTATGGGAAGTAAACATTCAGGCCAATAGAGCTTAAGTAAGACTGCTCAGGGAAAGGGAAAGAGGGGGGGAAACACCCCATAAATTACTTTAAAACTCAGTGGGAAATAAAACAAAACAAAGAAACAAAATTGGAAGGAAACAAAGATCCACCAACGTTTCTAGGCTCAGTGCAAAGCTTGCAGAGTATCCACCGTGGGAAAGGGAGCCATTCTTACAGACCAGCTGGGGGAGGACATACCCAAATGACAGTGAGAGACAGAGGACACCAAGCGGGCAGTGGCCTTAGCGGTACCCTTAACTGCTGAAGAATAAGGGTATCCCAGTCACGATGTCTCTGAACATCCACCCATACCTCATGCCTCCAGACATCAACACCCTTGTCACCAGCGACATACTAGAGACACCTCAGCTATTTAAGTACACCTCCTGCCTCAGACAGCTTAGCCTCACAGACTCAAAAGCAAGGAAATGTGGTTGCCAACGTTGCACTGGGCCAGTCACTCGGGGAGGCTACATGAAGAGCAAGGTGCTAGGACCCTTGCCGCGCTCCAAGAACCAGCATGCTGAGAGAGCAGCAGACACGTACCTTAAACTTAGGGACTGGGAGGGAGAAGTCTCTGTTCTTGGACCTGACATGGCAGCGGGGATCTTGGAGATCTTCCACTGGTGTGTACTTCGAGTCCTAGCACAGAAAAGAGAGCGATGTGACCAGGACGAAAACTTAGCAGGCTGTCGACTCCGGGAAGCCAGTGGAGACGCACATACGGAAGAGCTGCCATAACCTGCTCCTTCTCAAAGGACAAGCTACAGGTCCCGGAGGTCTAGGTGATGAACACCGGGCAGGGGGGAGGGGGGAGGAGGGCAGCCCAGAGGTCCAGGGAAGTCCGGAAGCCATGAGGAACTCACGCTGACACTGAAGTGGACTCCATCGTAGCGGTACACCTTCTGGGATGGCCTGCGCAAGGCAGGGTCCAAAGCCGGATCCACGATGAGCTTGTAGTTCCGCCACTGGAAGCTCGGGGCTTTCTGCCCATCTCCCCCACCTTCCTGGTCCATCCTCGCTCATTTACACTGTCATGAAAAGAGGGATACGCAATGGGGGTCCGAGCCTCCGGCCTGACTCCCTTGCCGTCCCCCTCCATGGCTAGCCCGAATTCCAGGTCCCCCCCATCAGTCCAGTTCCCACACCTCGGCATGACCCACGGCTCCCTCAGATCGGGCCCTGAGGACCGGGTTCACTATAACACTCCGTTCCCCCTCCACCCCCCAAGTCTACCCTCAGGGCCCAGGCCCAGCTCGCGCCCCCAGACCTTCCCGCTCTCCCTAGCGCGCCCCACTTGGCCTCCACACAAGACCCCTCCCCCGTCCCCTGGCAGGCCCCGCCCCCTCCCGCCTCCTCACCGGCCAGCGGCCCGGGCCGAGCCCCGCTCCCGCTCCCACACGGCCGCTCGCGTCCCCGCGCCCCAGTCCTCTGGACCAGAGGTGGCACCTCTCCGGGGCGTTGGAAACACCGCGAGACCGAGCCTGAGCCCCGGCTTCGGTCCCTGAATCCAGGCGGGGAGGGGGGGGGTAGGATAACGCGCGCCGCTGCCCTCTCCTCCCGCCCGGGCGCGTTCGGTGCCCCCCCACCCCGTCTCCGCGCACGCGCGCCAAGGCCCTACTCACCCGCTCGTGGCGAGCGGCTCACCCTCCCCCCACCGCGCGCAGCACCTCAGCGGCGTGAGGCGGCGGCGGCGGCGGCGGCAGCGCGAGACCCGGCCCCGCAGCGGTGGCGGCGGCGGCGCCCCCCCACCACCACCTCCCCGGCGCGCGCACCAAACACCACCGCCACCTGCACGAGGCCCAGCGGGCGCGGCGTCTGCATTCGCACTTTCGCTACAAGGACTGCGGAGCGATCCACGGGGCCGAGCGGAGCGGCTCTGCCTCTGCCGGGGCCCTGTAAGGCTCGGGAGTCGTAGCCCAGGAAGCCTGAAGATCGGCCGCATCCCCCGGAGAGTGGACTGTACCACCCTCATCCAGCTGCCCCGGCCTTGGGGTTCGTGACGAATCGGCGGCGACGAAAGCTGCGACGAGCCCCTGAGGAAAGAGGGGCGGAGCGAGGGGGAGGCGGCCAGCCGGAGCTCGGCAGATTTGAGTGGTGCGTCGAACGACGCAGATTCGCGAGGCGGGCGGGGCAAATGAGTGAACAGGATGCGCGCTCCTTTGCTGCTCTTCCCTGCCCCTTCCTTGCGCAGCTCGAATGCCTACGAGGCTGCAGTGCAGATTCGCCACCGTTCTGGGCTGTGGCCGTCACCTCCTCTCACCTGCACTGGAGTCGAGAAAATGACGCCCGGTTAGCCAAGCCCCGTTGGCAGTGTCGACTGCTATTCCTGCCTCTTTCTTCCTAGCCCAACTCAAGTAGCAGCCCACTTCCGACTTAGGACGAAATGGTTACAAGGGAGAAGTCTTCTCGGAGCTTCCTGAAAAATTTCAGACCAGGGAAGTTGCCCAAATAATCCTAATGTGTCGGGTAACGAATCTGCGGATCCCGTTGTGGGTGGGGCTAGCGCGCCGCGCAGAGAGGCGTGGCCAGGCGTGCGGAGCCCGGCGTAACGGGCTGCTTCCCGTAGAATCCACCAAAACCTGGGCGGGATGGGAGGTGGAAAAATACAACCAGGAGCGGTGACTCAGGCACTTTCCCTGCCCTCGCACATGAGGTGATCGGTTTCTTGCCGCTCTTCTACTGGGGCCCCTGTTGTATTTCGGACATAGTAACACCGAACCTGCTGTGCACCGGAGGATGGCCCCGAACTCCTGATCTTTTTGCTTCTATCTCCTGAGGGCTGGGATTACAGGTGTGCGCCACCATAACCGGTTTATAGGATGCTGGAGAGCTAACCTAGGGCTTCTTGCATGCTAGGCCAGCACCCTAGTTACACCTCCCTTGGGCCCGTTTTAAAATGTCCGTTTGACAAACGGGGACGAACAGGCCGAAGGGAAGTGTAGCTAAATCTAAAACTGTGTTAGGGTTCACTCTGATAAGTTTAAGAGAGGCCTAAAGACCCTTAAGTGCGTCCTATGAAAGTAAAAGTCTCGAGGCAGGCAGATCTCTGTGAGTTCGGGGCCAGCCTGGTCTGTAAGAGCTAGTTCCAGGACAGGCTCCAAAGCTACAGAGAAACCCTGTCTCGAAAAACCAAAAGAAAAGAGAAAAGAAAGAAAAAGAAAGTAAAAGTCCTATAGCCCAGTTAGCCATAGGCACTTCAGAAGCCCAACTAGGGCTTCACTTGGGAGCCTGGAGCTGAGATTGCCCCAAGGTTGATCACCCTGGCATTCCCACCAGGTCTACCTGGAGCTGAGGATGCCCTAAGTGGCCTCTCTACAGCAGTCCCTCATTAAATTGACCTCCCTTAGTGTCAAGTTATCCAAGAATGGATGTGTATTGGTCATAAGACTGCAATCCTCACGACAGTGTAGGAAAACTATTTGAGTCTAGTTTTTTTTGTTTGTTTGTTTGTTTTATTTTATTTTATTTTATTTTTTTTTTGTTTTTCGAGACAGGGTTTCTCTGTGGTTTTGGAGCCTGTCCTGGAACTAGCTCTTATAGACCAGGCTGGTCTCGAACTCACAGAGATCCGCCTGCCTCTGCCTCCCGAGTGCTGGGATTAAAGGCGTGCGCCACCACTGCCCGGCTGGAGTCTAGTTTTACACATTTTAATTAACTAAGTAATAAAGACTGTCCAAGGTCTCTCACCGGAAGTCTAATGACAGGAATTGTGCTCTAAAATTATTGGGCTGGGGGGGGGGTATTTTGTTTTTTTGTTTTTTGAGACAGAATTCCTCTTTAATAGCCTTGGCTGTCCTGGAACTAGCTTTTGTAGATCAGGCTAGCCTTGAATTCACAAGCTATCCACCTGTCTCTGCTTCCCAAGTGCTGGGATAAAGGTGTGCACCACCACCGCCTGGCAAAAGAAATCTTTACATGAAGACACAGGAGATGATGTTTCTTTTTTTGACCCAGTTGAAGGGTACCAAGTCCTTTTTTTTCCCTTCTCTCTCATTTCGCAATCTCTATATAATGGTAATTAAGGCACAGACTATGTGACTGGCCTTCACTGCCTCTCTGAAATGGGAAAAACAGACGTGTTTATTGAGATGGCTGTGAGGGCTAAACCAGATAATTTATGACTAGGCCCACAGGATTAGGTGATGACTGGAGAAACTCAGATGAAATCCCGAGTGTAGGAACCAGCTAGAGGCCTTGGTCTCTGGGTGACTGTCCGCCCCTGATGGACTTGCACCTGGCCCTTAGGACACGTAGCCTTACCCAAGGTTTCCCCTCCACCCATTCACAGCCACAGAAACACGTGAAACAGTTTATTAACAAAAGGTGCATCGGAAATGCAGCATCTGGAGCGCTCTGCGTTCTAAGGGCTGAACTGTCTGCCTTACAAACCCTGACCCTTGTCAAGGAGTCGAGCCGGCAGCAGTCAATCTTCAAAGGTTCCTCCTCCCCGAGCTCTGGCCAAAGACGTGGGAACAGATGAGTCTAGGGCTGTGGGACAGGCACCACCACAAGTCACCAAGTGGGAAGTGGCTCATTCTAGGGACAGACACCCAGGTCACCTACAGCAGCCCAGTCGGGAAAGGGGAACCCATCAAAACCATGACCGGCAAAAACCCCTCCCAGGATGTCAACTGTGAAATAGATTGTAATAGATTACACGTAAGCAAGGGTTGACTGCCTTGGAGGACAGGTGTGCAGGCATGTCACCTTCCTGCGGAGGAGCAAGCAAATGCTCAGCACCACTGAAGCCCCCGCTAGGGCCTCCTCTACTGAGGCCATCCTACTTCCTCTCCTTTCTCCAGCCAGGCAAGGTGCAGCTTACAAAATCCACTGGACCGTGGTAACGGGATATCCCTGGGAGTGTGGGACGCTGTGCAGGAATTTGGCCTCTACCTGAGAGTAGTTTACAGTACATGGCTCAAGTCTTGGGCAACGAATGAGGTCTGTAGATCCCTGGGATCCCTTGCAGATACGGGGCATCAATGTTTCCAAGAGTCTAAGCCAGGCTCACACAGCCTGCAGCTCCCCCTGCAGGCGACTGAGTTCCTCCAACTCCTGCTTGTGACGGTCTGTCTTGTGGGCCACCAAGGATCGGTAGAAATGCAGGGCAAAGGCCATAAACACAAGTCCCACCGGTACCATGATTGCTGTGGAGGCCATAGCTGCCTGCCAACCTGGCCCATGGGCACCACCACACACTTGTCGGGGTGGACAGGCTTTGGAAGGCTGCTGTGGTGTGGCTACAGAAGCAGAGGACGGAGTGAGGTTGGAAGGTAAACTAAGGGTCACCGGTGGCACCTGGGACATAGGTACCACAGGAGCTGGTTTGTTCATGGGTGCCCCAATGGGCACAAACTTGACCCAGCCCACCAGAACAACTTCAGCTAGGAAGAGAAAGGTGCCCAGGGCAGTGGAGAAGCCCCAGGCCAGCTCCACATATCGGTGGAGTCGCTGGTGCGGTGACTGGTGGACAGAGTTGAGATTGTGGATGTTGCTCACGGCTTCGATGTGGGGCAGCAGGCACGTGGAGACCATGAGTGCAAAGAGGTGCACGGCTACCAGCACGGTGGTGCAGGCACTGAAGGCCACCAGCAGGCCTGGGGGGTATTCATGGTCACTCTCCAGCTGCACCTCCACCATGGCCACCTGTGGGCACAAGAGGGAGACATGAGTCCCTGTGACAGCCTCGTCAGGTGTTTCCTTTTGCCTGTTGAGCAAACTTAGAACAGTGCCTAGAAGAAGATACTCAGCTGCCCCTGCCCACTCCACCCCCTTTCTTTGATTAGGGTCTTACTGGTTGTGTGTGTGTGCCTATGCGGGTTTTTGGTTTTGTTTCGTTTTGTTTTTTGTTTTTTCGAGACAGAGTATCTCTGTGTATCCTTGGCTGTTCTGGAACTCACTCTGCACAGCAGGAGGCTGGCCTCAAACTCAGAGATCCACCTGCTTCTGCCTTCCAAGTGCTGGGATTAAAGGCGTGTGCCACCTCCGCCCACCTGTTTGAAATTTGCTAGGCAGGGCTGGAGAGATGGCTCAGAGGTTAAGAGAACTGACTGCTCTTCCAGAGGTCCTGAGTTCAATTCCCAGCAACCACATGATGGCTCACACCCATCTATAATGAGATCTGGTGCCCAGAACACTATATGTAAAATAAATAAAAAAAAAATTTGCTAGGCAGCCCAAGTCAAGCTGAAACTGATCCTCCTGCCTCAGCTTCCCCAAGTGCTGGGATAAGTCACCATGCCTTTCAGTTACTCACAGCCCTAACTAAAAGGCTCTGCTGTGTCCTGTACTTTGAGCTCTCCACCTCACCATCAAGCTAACATTTTTCTGAGTTTTTCCTGGTTATAACATACGGGTTAAAAAAGCACAGACTCAGGTAGGAGAAATGGCTCATTGGTTACGAGCACTGGTTGCTCCTCTAGGGGACCTGGGTTCAATCCCCAGCACCCACATAGCAGCTCACAACTGTAACTCCAGTTCCAGAGGATCCATGACATCACGCAAGCACATGGTGCAGGCAGACAAAACAGCCATACACATGAAAAAATCTTCAACAACAACAAAGCATAGACTCAGAGGCTGGGGATGCACTTTAGTGGTAGGGCCTTGCTTAGCACTCACAAGACTCTAGGTTCTGTCCCCAACCCACAAAAAGTGAATGAATGAATGAATGAATGAACAAAGAAAGCGGACTCAGGCTGGTGTGGTGACACATTTATTAGCTCACCATGTGGGAAGCTAAAACAGGCCGATTTCAGGCTTGAGCAGTCTATGCCACATATTGAAACTTTGTTTCCAAAGAACCCAAAAGTGCCTTTAAACTCAGAGCTAAAGAGACGCACCTAGGGCTACTCATAGACCCTATCTATATTAAATAAATAAATAAATAAATAAATAAATAAATAAATAAATCAGCCAGGCAGCGGTGGCACAGGCCTTTAATCCCAGCTCTCAGGAATCAAAGGCAGAGAGTCAGAGGCCAGTCTGGTCTACAGCATGAGTTTTAGGATAGCCAGGGCTAAACAGAGAAACCCTGTTTCAAAATCTCAAAAAGAAAAAAAAAGTTACAAAAGCCCACAACAAAACCTCTCTGGGCTGCTCGGATCCATTCTTAGCTCTACAATCTGTAATCCCCACATAGACTTGCCTCAAATTCACTAACTTCCTGCTTCAGTGAGTAGGATTACAGTTATGCGCTACCTTGGCCAGCTGTGTAATCTTTGAGCAAGTGCCTCCCTCAATTTCCTACCTGGAAAAAAAAATGTGGCTAGTAGGCTCGTTGAGAATGTTCAGATAATACACATTAGCTGCCACAGAGAGAGCCAGGCACGGACTGAGCTCTATTAGAGCTGATGCTAGCCTCCAAGGCATTCAGAAAAAAGTTACCAACTCCTAAAACTGACGAAGCTTCTTAAGTTTCCAAGTCAATCTAAAAACTTGGCAGATCCAGTGACATCAGGTCCACATTCAAAAATTTCAACTATCCAAACTGAATCACAGCTGCTCATTTCTGACAGGCCAGGGGTCGCCTGGCTGTGTGACTCCACCCAGCAGGCCTGGGCTTTACAAACATTAGAGCTGATGTACAAATTTGGGCTCTAAAGCCAGCCTGCTGAGTCCAAATCCTGTCCCTAGCTGGTTGGGTCCCAACATCTTGGACCTTGTGTCAGCTGAAAAGCTGACAGTCTAGTCACACCTACTCCACACACATTGGACCTGCTAGAGTGTTGAATGCTTGTTGAAAAAGGATTTTGCCGTGAGCCCAGGTTAGCCTAGAAACTCTCTGTATAGCCCAAAGCCTTGCTTTTCCTCTCTACCTCAAGTGCTGGGATTATAGGTGTGTTCCACCTATATTATGTCTAGTTTCTGCTGGAGATTGAACCTAGGGTGCCCCGAAGGGTAAACACTCTACCACCTAGGCTACATCCATAGCCTTTGGATACAATTTATATACTGTTAATCTATCTCAGGCCACCTGGGGGTTAAGAGGATTTCCCCTCATTTCTGTGTAAGGATCTGGAGATTTGTACTGGGCCTAGAAGAGAAGGTGCAGGACAACAGTGGCGTTAAGAAATAGTGGAATATTTTGGGAAATTGGGCCATGGCAGACAGTAGGCAGGGGTTTTCACACACAGGGATCTGGGCCAGCCTTAGTTCTGGTTTCTCCCAGGGGTCTGACCCAGTCTTCTCTCCGCAGGACTTGGGCAAGTCCCTGCTCCCAAACCCACACATCCAGCCTGCTGATCCTCAGGGAAGGCTCTGACTCTTCGGCTGCCATCCCAGTGATCTCTAAGATCCGCAGACTGAACTGTTCTCTAGACAAGGGCTGGGCTCCCTCAAATTTTCCAGTGATGACGGGGAGTCGATTCCTTACGTCAAATGTCATCTTCACCAGACACAGGGGGCTTCTCTGGGGAGTCTGAGCCCCTCAGAAACAGCACAGACCAAGAACAACCTTTAGGTTAGATTTTTCATTCAGTTACCGAGGTTGCAGAACAAAGGGAGGTAGTAAGCCAAGTTACTTCTTACATGACCTCACCTGAACTCCCTCCAATGTCTTACACAAGGATACATTGAGGATGCCCTCCCTCCAGGCCGGCTCTCTCCTCCCCGCCCCTCCAATCCTGTGAAGAAAACCTAGAAGAGGTTCACTCTACACCTTTCCCCTGCTGAGTGCCCTGTCAAAACATCAGCTTCCCCCCAGGCCACTTAGCTCGTGGCTCTGAAGTTCCTCTGGTAAGCGGAGCTCGTCCCGACACACCTAGCTCTAGGGGTCTCTGGAACACTTCCAGCTCCTCCTGGACAAGTTTGGCAAACCAGGGGCAGCAACCTCAATGATCTCACAACTTCCTACCGACTGCAACGGGAGTGGAGGTCGGCTCAGGGTCGCACAGCTGGCCCGAAGTAGGGAGGAACCAGGACACATCTGTGTTCTGCACCCTGGAATCTTCTTCAGTCCCACTTCCTGAGGCCGCTGCTGGGACCGTTAGTTGATATTATCCTTCCACACCTGCGGTTTATCAGACTACATTCATCGTTAGCTCCCTGACCAGCTTCCTTCCCCAGCAGCTTCCTCGCCGGCTTCTTACTTTTCGGGGCAACCCTAGCATTCCTCGAGCCTTCTGAGAGGTGGGGGCATCTTCCATGCCCCAGCCCTCTTCCCCTGACCTGGCTGATAACAGTTCTCATTCAGCTCGACTTGCCTTTCAACTCTCGCGGACTTGGTAACTAAGCGACTTCTGTGAGAACAGACCTTTTCCCCCACCAGTCTACTCTCGCAGGCCTCTTCATTCCCTTCTTCCGTGACACCCCTGGGATCGATCTTCCTCAGCCGTTTATATTCTTAAGGCCGTGCCTACGACAACCCTGTCCCTGACATAAAGGGCTTTTCCCAGTCTCTTGAGATTTCGCTCTTTCCATGACGCTAAAGAAACCCTTCAATTTCGTCCCGCACTCCCTTGGGATCCGTTTTCTTGGCTCCTCGACCCGGAGCCCACCCAGTGCCTCGCCCACCCCGTGTGCCCCTTCCCGCCCCTCACCATGGCGAAGCCCGACAGCAGAGCAGACGTGCGGCTGGAGGCTTTGAGTTTAGCCCGGCTGAGGTAGAGGCGGCGCCAGCTGAGCGCCCGCAGGGAGTGCTGGCTGGCCCCCATAAGGTCCAGGTAGCCGCGGTGCACGAACTCCCGGTATGTGGCAGAGCCCGCAGGGCTGTCCACCTCCGGGTTCAACGGGGCCTGTTCGCCCGTGTCCCCCTCGCCGCCCTTCATCCTGAGAACGACTACTCCACCCGCGCCGACCGTCACGGAGGAGCCGAGGCGCCTTGGGACCCCAAGAAGGGCTGGTCCAAGCGCGGGCGGGACCCCATCTCTGCCAGCCCCAGCGGGAGCAGAAGCGGGTGTCTATAAGGCCCTGGGACCGAAGCAGGAACTGGGGCAGGGGCGGAGTCCCACGACCACATGATTGGGTGGAGCCGAGACCGAACCTCAAGCAATCTGGCCCGTGGGCAGAGATCCCGAGGGAACCCCACGACCCAGGCCACCAAAAATAGCCCAGTGCCTTCGAGTTACCAGGGTGAACGCCCACAGCTTCCGTCTGGGAATTCTCCGACTTCAGACCACCCAAAGTACACCTGGGCAGTCCCAGGTTCCCAAACGTCCAGTCTTTCCTTCCACGGGCATCTCAGGGAAGCGAGCCCCTTCCGTCTTCCTAACCCACCAGACTCTACACCGCAGACAGACACAGGAAGTCAGCGGCCCCGGCTAGAAGATTTTGAGTTTTATAGCAAACCATATTGTACAGACTTGGGGGTTCAGGGGGGTCCAGCCCGGCTGGGTACCCCACTTGCCCCTTGCCGGGGTGCATCCTCCCCTCCCTCAAGCTGCCCCATCGTCAAGCCTTTCTCCAACCCCAGGCCCCCCTCCCTCCTGCCTTTGGTCCGCCCAGCCCCCGCCCCCAACCCGCGCACCTTCCTGTTACCTGAGGTATGTGGATAGATTCCCCTCCCCCCACCCCCATGTGGTACAATCCAGTTCCCCCTGGCCTAAGTTGAATGGGACCTGGACCCGACTCCTCCCTCAGGCTCTTGAGACCCCACCCCCACACTGAAAGAAGAAAAGGGGTGGAGAGAGGGGAGGTGCCAAGGGTCTGTTACTAAGTTCCCACAGCAACTAAGAGGGACCAGTTCCAGTCTTAGCACTGATTTCCGGAGGTGTCCATTGGCTGCTATTTCCACGGCAACCAGGAATGGCAGTTCCCTGGGCAAATGGGACACAGTTTCCATGACGATGAAAGAATGGGAAGAGCCAAACTGGAGAAGTCCCATCTTGCCCATCTTTAAGCTGAAATCCCCCACCCCAACTCAGGTCGGAGGGGTGGAGCTGTTCAAGACAGTAAAGCAAGAGAGCTGGGGGTGGGAAGTCCAAACTGGGTACCCACTAGCTCAGTCTTGGTCAAGCCGGTCCCCTCACGTCACACTCCCCCAGGTCCGAGGTTCCCCCGGTTCAAGTAACACTTCAGTACAGATGAATGTTCAAGTATTGTGTAGAGAGCCAGGCAGGGGTCTGGGCTACCCCTCGCCACTCCCCTGGGCCATGAGCAGAACAACAGGTAGGCCCATGGCCCCTACTCCTTGCAATAGCTGCCATTTTCAGTGACGTTCAAGGAGTCCGGGCGAGGAAAAGAACTAAAATCTGGGTGGAAGGAAGGGGCGAGGGGTAACCCCACAGAGAGGGTACTATCCCCCTATCTGCTCCTCTCCCAGGCCCATGTCCTGGCATTTCCTGGCTTCTAGAGCCCCCTATCCGATACCTGGATCCTCAATTGCTCCTCTGGTTCCCCTTTTTGGCCCCCCATCCCACCCAACTGGTCTTTGTTCCATGAACCGTTGTTGGTCTGCTTTCTGCCCTCCCCACACCTATTCTTCACCTCCCCAGCCCCCTGGCTCCCAGTATCCTGTGTGCAAGATACCATTTACCAAGATACCAAGATACCTCATTCTTCCCTACTTGCGCCTTCACGGCCCCCCCACCATCCCTCTGGCTCAGCACCTCCCCAGTACCCCTTGACCCACTCTCCCAAGGGGACGGACAATGAAGCAGGTGGAAAGGAGAGATGGGAAGCAAAGACCCCCAGAGATATCAGTGCAGGTGGGAGAGAAGGGGAAGGCTGGCTCAAGTCCCTGGGCAGGAATCCCAAGTCATTAAACTTAGCGGAGAGCCAAGTCATGAAGAAAAATAACCTGGCCTCCCAACAGGGGGTGAAATGAAGGCGCCAGGTCCAGGCGCTCGTGTGGAGTCCTGGGGGAAGGGAATACAGGCACCCAACTAGCTGTCCTTGAGAAGTAGCTTCTCTTCTGGGCAGCGAAAGGGGCCAGGGGGTCCAGCAGCTGCCAACCGGGCACAAGCTTCAGGTGAGAGCTGGCGGCAGGAGCGTAGGTCCAGGCGGCGAAGACGTGGGCAGCGACGGAACAGTGGAAGGCAGTGGTCCGTGAGGCGGTGGCATCCTGGGATAAGGTGGTACCGCTGAGACTAGGGTCGGTAGTAGGCAATACACAGGGAACCCACACCACCAGGCAAGCAAGGCATACAGGGGATCCCACTTACCAGCGAGATTGAGGTGCACCAGTGTCTCTCGGAGAGGGGAAGTGGGAGCCGTGAGGAGGTGGACACTTGGGTCCCCGACATGGGCGCAGTGACTCAAATCCAGGGCACTGAGCTGGGGAGCATGGCGCAGCAGGAGCCTCAGGGAGGCATCAGTGAGCTCCAGGCCAGCTAGGCGAAGTTCTGCCACTCCCTGCAGTCGACCTCGGCTCTCCGTTTGCCCTGGGCAGACAAAGTAGAATTTAGTACCCAAGGTTCCTCCTGCCCTGGCCATTACCCTCATGCTCTCCACTGTCTGCCCCACACCTGCCCCCAGCATGAGCCGCCCCCCTGCTGCTCTGCGTGACCTGCTCTTCCCAACACCCATAGCACCCAACGTCAGATGACCGCTGCTCCTATCTCCCCAGGGAGCCTCCCGTGAGAGCTAAGTCTTAACATTCCTCTCATGACCCCCACCCCAGTATCTGATGCACTGAATACATTTTTTTCCTCAGGGATCTTTTTCTCCCTACATAAAAATGTCAGTTCCAAAAAAGCAAGAACTTTTGCCCACTGCTCTGTCCCCAGTAGGATGCTCAGCAACTTTATAATAATCCAACCAACAGCACCCCGCCACTCGCCCCATGACCAGTGAGGTCAGATTCTGGCTCAACAACAGTCGCGCTTCAACTCCTCTCGTTTCTTCTCCACCAGGAACCAGGTCTGAGGGCAGACATCCTCCCACACCCTTGCTGTGTTTCACTCTGGCTGGCCGGACCTCCCTGGCCTCAAGCTAGCAAGATTCTGCCGCCTCTACCTCCCGGATGCTACTATGCCTGATTTACTTTCTGGTATCAAGGAACCATTCTCAAACACAAAAGGGATAATATTGCTCTCTCCTCTACTCGAAATCTTCTTGGAGGTATGTGCTGGTTAGGTTTTTTTGTTTTTATCTTTGTCAGCTTGACACAAGCTAGAATCATCTTCAAAGAGAGACTGTCAACTGAAGAATGGCCTCCATGCAAGTCTGTGTGGTGTGTTCCTATGAATGGCTGATGTGGAAGGACCCAGTTGGCTGTGGGCGACACCACCTGGGCAAGTAGACCTGGGTATAACAGATGCAAGCTGAGCAAGCCATGGAGAGCAAGCCAGTAAGCAGTATACTTCTAGGGGCTCTGCTTTAGTTTCTGCCGTGAATTTCCTACTCTGACTTTATAATGAAAAGAAATGAACCCTTTCCTCTTCAAGTTCCTTTAGTCATGATGTTTTATCACAGCGATAGGAAACTAAGTAGGACAGGATAACTTCCTGATAGAACACTGATTCCTATCTTTGCTTCCGCTTTGAACCTAACTCTATTACCGCACTCAGAAGCTACATTCCAAAAATGGCTCTGTCTACAAACCCTGATGAAATGACCTATGCTCAAAAGACTGCAGGCCACTGCAGAATGAGTCCAGAGGCCCCCTGTTCTTCTGTCTCCAGGGGAGAGGTCAGTGTTCTCCCACTCCACACGGCTGCAGGTCTAGCATGAGGTCCAAGATTTCAGGTTTACTTTTCTTTCAAATTCTCTTGTGGTAACACTGCTGGGCCTGAAACTACACTCTAAGAAGTCAAGCCCTGGTCAGGCGGTGGTGGCACAGGCCTTTAGTCCCAGCACTGGGGAGGCAGAGGCAGGCAGATCTCTGTGAGTTCAAGGCTAGCCTGGTCTACAGAAAGAGTTCCAGAGCAGGTTCCAAAACTACAGAGAAACCTTGTCTCAAAAAACAAACCAAAACCAAACAAACAAATAAAGAAGCCAAGCCTTGGGACTTCAGAGATGGCTCAGTGGTTAGGCATACACACTCTTCTTCCAGAGGACCTGAATTCAATTCCTAGCACCCACATCAGAAGGCTCCCAGCCACCTGTATCTGAAGCTCTGGGGGCACCTGACACCTTGACCTATATGAGCATCTGCACTCATGTGCATATACCCATCAACAGATATATACATATAATTTTAAAGAAGAAAAATGAAAAAGCTTTAAAAAGGAAGCCAAGTCCCTATTTTGATCACCTCTATCACCAGGTGAGAACCGTAGGGCTCGGATCACAACATCACCTGTCCAAGAGCACATGCTTAAGAAGTCACACGGCCAGGACCCTGATCACAAGGCCATCACCTGCCAGGCACCAGCCTGACTCTGAGAAAAACATCATATGTCATAGACTAACAAGGCAAGTTTCCAAAACTGTCCTGTGGCATCTGCACACTGCTGAAAATTGTGTGTGTGTGTGTGGGGGGGGTAATCAGGGTCAAACCTACAGCCTCATGTACGCTAGGTGAACATTCTCCACTAAGCAGTGTGTGTGTGGGGGGGGGGGGAGTCAGGGTCGAACCTACAGCCTCATGCACACTAGGTGAACGTTCTCCGATAAGCAGTGTCCTTATTTACTTTCTAAGACCACTTTCTAAGCTGCCTAGGCTTGCCCTGAATTCCTGATACTCCTGCCTCAAATTCCTGAGTAGCTCAAATCACAGGAATGGACTACTAGGCTTCAGTTAGAATTATTACTCTTTATTTAAAATTTATTTTTAAGATAGAATCTTAATTTTAGCTTAGGCTGGCTTCAAGGGTACATTATTCCCTGCTTCTGTCTCAGAAGCTAGGACTACAAGGTGGGCCACCACACCCAGCCTGGCTTAAAGCTGTCAGAAAATGACTAACAATACGAAAAGGATATCTTTTGTTGTTGCTGTGTTGTTTTTCAGACAGGGTTTCTCCATGTAGCCTCACTGGAACTCACTCTATAGATCAGGCTGGCTTGTCTCTGCCTCCCGATTGCTGGGATTAAAGGTATGTACCACCACTGTTCAGCTAAATGGTTTAATAAATGTATGGGTATTTTGCTTGCAGGTATGCTATCTGTGTACAGTGCCGAAGGAAGTCAGAAAAGGGTACTAGATGCCCTGGGACTTGAGTCACAGATGGTTGTGAGCGACTATGTGGGTACCAGGATTCAAAGTTCCTGTGGAAAAGCAGTCACCGAGCCACCTCTTCAGCCCCTAAAAGTGACATTTCAGTATAGATCAGAGGTTTTTTTTTTGTTTTTTTTTTTTTTTTTGTGAAAACCCACGCTTACTTTACCCTGACAATGAATGGCAACATCAAGGCTGTTGGTGCCACTAAGGTCTGGCACCCAAACATTGCTTCCATTACTTCCTCTGTGGGCATTCAACTCGGCAAGCCCTGAGTTCTCCCCTCCAAATAGCTCACAGCCTAGAGGAGGAACACATTTACAGACTGGCCACAGGCCAAGTCCGCCAGAGGGAAGAAAGGTCATTTAGAACTTGTGGGGAAAAGGGCAGGGCCCATTAGTGTATGTCATAGAAGTGAGCCTTTAGCTAAGACAGCTCCTGAAATGGAAGAAATGATCAGAAAAAGAAGGAAGACGAAGAGTAAAGAATCTGGGTTCCAGGCTGGAAAGATGGCTCAGAGGTTCAGAGCACTCACTGGCTGCTCTTTCAGAGGTCCTGAGTTCAATTCCCTGCAACCTCATGATGGCTCACAACTATCTGTAATGAGATTTGGTACTCTCTTCTGGTTGCAGGAATACATGCAGACAAAACACTGTATACATAAGTAAGTAAATCTTAAAAAAAAAAAAGGAATTTAGGTTCCATTGAAGACCCAGCCTGCCCTGCTCTGCTGAGAGTCAATAGAAAGAACCTGTGTGTGCTGAAACCTCTTCCCCATGAATTCATGGCTTCAGAGATGTAAAATGTAAAACAAAACAAAGTGTCATGTCTTCTCCTCTAAAGAATTTTGAAAAGACGCTGTTAATTAGATGAAGAACAAAGTGTCATGTCTTCTCCTCTAAAGAATTTTGAAAAGATACTGTTAATTAGATGAAGAACGGTCCGGCATAAGAGGTGAAGATGACAGGGGAAGGAAAAGGCCCCAGGATTGGAGAGAACTTGGCCAGGCTGAAGTAGCCAACATACAGGGATGGTATGAGGCAGGAGATCAGTTGAGCCAGCCCTCAGCTACCACAGTGAAAAATACTGGTTTTATTCAAGGATGGTGATCCACGTGTATGAACCCAGTACTCAGGGGCAGACTATCACAGGTCCAGGCCAGTCTAGGCTGGCCTCAAAACCTGTCTCAAAACCAAAAACCAAGAAATGGTCAAGTGTGGTGGCTCACACTAATTCCATCATGGGAGACAGAAGCAAGCTGGTCCCTTGTGAGTTTGAGGCCAGCCTGGTCTACATAATAAGACACTGTGTAAAACCACAGTAACAACAAAAGCTGTAAGCTCAATGGTAGAGTGATGGCTTAACATGCACAGGGTGTTGTGTGCCCTAGGCATGGAAAACAAAAAAGTGGTCTTTATTCAGAGCGAGAGAAAACAAGTTAGAGCATGGGACCGCTGGGTGGTCTTCTTGGCTCTGGTAGGAAGAGTACTGGGGCGGGAGGATGTCTGAGCACCACTACTCTCATTGGGCCTTTCCTTCCCTGTGCTTTTGAGACTCAGCTCCTGGCACACAGCAGCATCTCGAGGGAATGAAAATGGGAAGACAGGCCTTCCTATTCAAAGTCCTCTTTTCTTCCATTCCTGTGCTAAGGCTTGGCATGTCACAAGGGCCTTCAGAGCTACCCTCCCCCTCCACTTTACCTAAGCCATCTACAAAGGAACACGTGCTGGTCAGACCTGGTTTAGTGTCTGGTGGAGGCAGCAGCAGCTCACGAAGCTGGGAGTCTTTGACATCTTCAATCCAACGGAGATCCAAGAGCCGCAATGCCGGCAGTGGGGCTGAGCCCAGGGCAGAGACGGAAAGCCAGGAGCACCCAGAAAGCACCAACTCTTGCAGGCCTAGGAACAAGGTCAGGAAGCAGGTGCTGGAACTCCATGGGGCATCCTGCTTTGTGCTCACCCCATCCTGACTCACCACCAGCCCTCCCTACCTTGCAGTCGGTTCAGAAGCCACATGAGCTGCTTTTTGGAGACACCTGTCCAGCTGAGGTCCAGAGCTCGGGGCTGGCGGCGGACAACCCCACTAAGCATGGGTGGGGTCAGCGACTTCCTCCTGCTTAGGTCCATCCTAGGCCACAGACGCTTGTCATAGCACCTGCCAGCCACAGGGAGGAGACAGAGTCCTCAGCCACAATTCTCAAGGAACCCACAATGTCAACACTCACCAGAGCTAGTCCCATGGATGACAAGAATCTTCTGGCTCCAGCCAAAGGACTGGACTTAGGACCCCACCTCATTGCTAACTGGAAGCAAGACCCTGGGCAAGTCCACTCCTCTCCCTGAGTTAGGAAGACTTCAGTTACAAACGGAAGATAGTGATTCAGGCTGCTTGCAGGGCTGAGATCAAATGAAGTAATTACAGTTCATGGACCTTACAACCTATAAAGTGCTTGCCAGATAGCTACAAATTCCATACACATTATTTGATGTAATTAATGCCAAAGGGATCTGAGAGCAGCCCCCAGACTCTACCTCTGGGCTCCTTGACTTCTCTCCCTAAGTTATGATAGCTCACAGGAACTTGGCAGCTTACTCTGTCTGGACTTACAGCCCCGATATTTTCCGTCTGTTGGATTATGGAGTTTGCATCACTAGGATGTCAAGGCATAGATTTGGCCTTTTTCACCTCTGGACCCTAGCATCCAACGCACTAAAGGCAGGTGTGAAGTCCAGGTTAGTTACTGCACGTGTTGACATCAAGCCAGGCTGCCACTACATGCGCTCCTGCAACAACTCATCTGCCATTCTGCATTTATTCACTATTTACGGAAGGCCTAGTGGGTCCCAGGCACTGGGAAACAAACGCAAACACACAGACTCCAAAGGCAAACAAGTCCGACTCCAGCATTCCAAAGATTCGACAAGTCCACCACACAGCGAATGGAAGGCTCGCCAATTAAGTAACCTTCCCCAGCTCTCCTGAAGCTCCTCCACGAGACTCCACTGTCTTCTGTAGTATTCAAAGGCAAGCCAGGGAATTCCCACTGAACTAGATATGCAGGCAGAGCCGCAGGCTGGGGATGAGCACTGGGAGCCTTAGGCTGGAAGAGGGATTACTATGTCCTTGATCTATCTTGCTATCTGTCTATTTCTGTGTATAACATGGGTTTACCTTTTTAGGTTTGTTTGAGAAAGGATATCACACTGTAGCCCAGGCTGGTCTGAACTCACTTTGTAGCCCAAACTGGTTTGGAACCCACTAGTCTAGGCTACTTTAGAATTTGAGGTGGGCCAGGCATGATGGCGCATGCCTTTAAACACTCAGGAGGTATAGGCCGGTGGACCTCTGTGAGTTTGGTCTATATAATGAGTTCCAGGACAGACAGGGCTTTGTAGAGAGACCCTGCCTCCAAAAACAAAAGCGGTGGCATACACCTTTAATCCCAGCACTCAGGAGGCAGAAGTAGGTGGATCTGTGAGTTCGAGGCCAGCCTGGTCTACAGAGTCAGTTCCAAAACAGCCAGAATATAAAGAAACCCTGTCTTGAAAAACAAAAACAAAACCAACCAATGTTGTGCTGGGAGTAGAGATGCATGCCTGCAATTCTAGCACTTAAGGTAGGAGACAAGACTCAGGAATTCAAGGCTGGCCTCAGCTAAACGAGACCCTGTCTTAAACAAAACAAAAAACAGACAACAGTGGTTCACAGAAATGTGTAACTTAAAATAGACACAAAGGCTATAGCTGCTTGGTCAGTAAAATGCTCGCCACGCAAGCCGGGTGACCTGCTGAGTTCTGTCCCCAGAACCCACGTGAAGGTGCAGAGAGCTGACTTCAGTCATCCTCTAAAACCACACCTCTTCCCAAATAAGAAAACATTTAAAGGCCAGTGGGACATTGTCACCAACCAGTGACTCAGAAGGTGAAAATGCTGGTGACAGGCCTGATGACAGAATTTGGGTCCCAGCATGCCACCTCGTCTACTTCACCCACCTCCAGCCCCTCAAGAGACAGACAGACACACACACCAAATACACACACACACCAACAGATAAATAAATAGAATGAAAAAGTCAGTAAAGAAATGAAATTTAAATAAATACAATGAAAACTATTACATTCCAGTCAGGAATTGCTATGACTGTAAAGTACTTAAAAAAAACTATAGCCAGTTAGCAGGTGTTGAAAGATGCAGCGGCACCCAACAGACTTCCTTTGGAAAACCCAACCGATTTAGTTTTGCTTTACTTAAAGGGTCAGATAACTGGGCACAAAGCACATGCTGGTAGCCCTAGCTGCTCAGGAGGCTGAGGCAGGAGGATCACTCAGCTAAGGAGTTTGCGGTCACACTGAGCAGTGGAGCCAGAGCCTGACTCAAAATAAAAACAGAAAACAAAACCTTGCCAGCACTCCACAGCAACTGCATTTCAGCAAAGGTTCCAGTCGGTCCTCCACCTCCCAGTCTTTCCTCTCCTCCCCGGCCTCAGCCACTAAGCACACCCCTCCAGTTCAAAGAAGAAACCAACAGCACATCCATCTTCTAGCCAGCCTCTTCCCCTGCTGCTCTGCCCTCCTGCTACACCAGAAGCCTTGAGTCCTAGCTCAACAGCTCCTCTCCTTGAAGGCCTCCTGGACTGACAATACTTGGAAAGAAAATCCCAATTTGAGGGTACTCAGAGGTCCCCAGTTTTGGTTCTGTATTATATTCCACAAAAGCCAGCCAGCTACGGCCAGCATACTCTGGCACCTTCTTTGTTGCTAGAAAGCCAACTCTCCCAGGCCCTTCAAGGCTCAACTCTGAACTTTAGGAAGTCTCTTGGCTGGAGTCAACTCATCCCCCTGCAGTAAGGCCCAGGACACCGAGACTAGACCTCAGTGTGGCAGCCAACAACTGCTGAGGTCCTATTGATAGGAGTATCCACTGGGGAAGACCAAGATGGTCTCAGCCCAGAGACCAGGAGCAGGGAACATCCCGTAAAAACAATGCTGGAGCTGAGGCTGTGAAGAAATATTCTCACTCCAGAAAGGGAAAGGTGGACAAAGGCAGGACGACACGGCAGCTCTGGAAAACTCCAGAATGAAGAAAATTCCCCCTAACATAATGGTGCTGCTGACTACAGGCCTGACAGCAGGTGTTTATTCAAGGATTACTATGTATCACGTTCTGTTCTTTGCACTACGCATCTAAGTCCACACCATCCCTGGGAGATGATTATCACCCCCTTTGTTCGGTTAAGAAAAATAAGTCCCAGAGAGGTTAATAAATGTACTCCAGAGCCAGAAAGAGGGCTTAGCAGTAAAAAGCACCTCCCGCTCTTGCAGAGGACCTGGGTTTGGTTCTCAGAATCCACATGGCAGCTTACAACTGCCTGAAGCTCTGGTTCCAGGGGATCCAACACGCTCACGCACGCCTTTAGTGCATATAAACGCACACAAGCACACACATACACATAAATAAATGAAAAACAAAACCTCGTTCAAGGACTCACAGGTATTAAGTGGATGGAGCCTGGATCCTGAATGGAAAAAGTCAGGATGGAGGCCACCAAGGAAGCCAGGGTGGCAGTAGGGAAGTCACAGGCACAGAACCAGAGGTGAATTGTTTAAGCTGGGGAGGGCTAAACCCCGGGCCTTCCACCTCCACACTTGGGGAGACCTCTCTGGGCCTCTATTTCCCAAGCCATAAAATGGGGTAAGAGTTTTGACTTCAAAGGCTTGTTACAGCAGCAAAGGGAGCAGCACAGGAAGGGTTCCCTGGGGCCCGGCACATGTCCAGTGGAACTGCGGACTGGTTGGAGGTGACAGAGAACCATAGATGTCTTTCAAGCTGGGGAGGTGACACTGAGAAAAGTGACACTTAAGAGAGGAGTGACACTTAAGAGACACACACGTTCTATTTCTTTCTCCTTTTCTTCTTCGAGACAGGGTTTCTCTGTGTAGCTCTGGCTGTCCTGGAACTCACTTTGTAGACCAGGCTGGCCTCGAACTTAGAGATCCACCTGCTTCTGCCTCCTGAGTTCTGGGATTATGAGATTAAAGGTGTGTGCCACCAGCGCTCAGCTGAGGACTCTTGAATAGGTAAGCATGGATAGCCCTGTTTTGACTCCAGCCCAGCCCACACTCCCCTGTCCTCCACTGCAGTTTCAAACTTCATCTTGCAGAAGGTCCTGGGGATAGTGCTGGGCCAGCCCCGAGCGCTCTCTCAGAGGACACAAGCCACAGCTAGCTTTCCCTTTCTAAAAGCTTTCTGGGATTCCTAAACTCCACTGTCCTCCAGTCTCCCACCAGCCAGCCTTGACCACGAGCCAGTCCTTCCTACTTCCTTCTCTGCCCACGTCCTTGAAAACTGCAATGTCTACCTGGTACATCAACACCTCCTCCACAACTCCCCTGCCCGCCCCTTTGCTTCCCAGTTCTAAATAATCAAAGCCACCAGACAGGAAAGCCTGCAACTGCCTGCTCTCCCGCTTACAACCCTCTCCAGCTACACCCTCTCTACCTCTTCCCACACCCATTCTTCCTTTATGCTCATTCACTCCGTGCTGCCTTAGCAGCTAGGGAATGCCAGACACCTTCTGGGAAACCAGGGGCTAAGCAGGATCACTAGACCAAGTCCCTCACTTGAAGCTAATGGCAGACTCTGGCTTTGGCTCTTCCGCCTCTAAGCACAGTCAGGAATAGCAAGGTTTTGTGTGTGTGTGTGTGTGTGTGTGTGTGTGTGTGTGTGTGTGTGTATGGATGGAGACATCCAGATCTTTTGCATATTAGGCAAGCAGTCCACTAGCCCTCCACTAGCCCTTCTGATAGCAAAGCCAATTGTCACCTTTGGTCACGGATCTCCTGTGACCTCCCATTAACACCCACCACTGCTCGGCATCCCTTCCTTCCTGGGTCTCCCTTTCTGTAGGACCCACCTTGATCTCCCAAATTCTTGGGTTGTTTTCTCTAGCTCACACTCATGTCCCGCCTCTTGCTCCCTATCACAGCAGATCTCAACCTGTGGGCTGAGACCCTTTCGCAGGGGTTGCTTAAGACCACTGGAAAACAGATATTTACATTGTTTCATAACAGTAGCAAACCTACAGTTACAAAGTAGCAGCAGACATAATTTTATGGTTGGGGGTCTGCAGCATCAGGAAGGTGGAGAACACACTGCTCTATCTAAACTCTCACGGCAGCGCCAGACCTTACTTCCTCAGCAGTGGCCTCTGACTGGTTCACAAGTTTTTCAACCAAAGAGATCAAATCTGAGTTCACTCTCCACTGAGATACCAAGCTTCAGGAATCCCACTGCCTCCTGCCCAGGCTTCTGGGTCACACTGAGTTGGCACTCACAATGGCGTCTTCACAGCCAATGAGTCAGCACGTCCAAGCCGCTCTTCTGCAGTATGAAGGCTTGATCCAGGACCGCGATAAATGAGCGCTCTACCCTAAGTCACAACTCCACACTGCTGTCCTCTGCTAGAGCCATGCTTGCTCTTAACTCAGGAGCCATCTCTCCAGCTGCTCCCCCACCCCCCTTGTTTTTCTGACACAGGGTCTCTTCCCAGAACCAGGGCTTGTTGATCAGGTTATGCTGGCTGGCCAGGAAGCCCCAGGAATTCTCTTGTCTCATGCTGGCCTTTTACATGGGTTCTGGGGATGGAACTTTGGTCTTCACAACAAGTACTTTACTAACTGAACTATCTCCCCAGTCCCCACCCTTTCCTCCCCCCCCTCCCCCTCTCTTAAACGTAGGCTGTTCTGGAACTCACTGGGTAAACCAAGCTTGCCTCAAGTTACAGAGATCTACCTGCCTCTGCCTCCCGAGGAGTGCCCCACCACACTCGGCTTTTCTAGTCTTTTTATCTTGAGAAATGTCTGATAAATTGCCAAGGCTGGCCTGGACATTAGTCTTTCTGCCTCAATCACCCAAGCAGTGAAATTACAGACCTGCACCCCCAAGCCCAGGTGCCATTCCTTCTCACTTAGGTCAGGCATGTTGGTGCAATACAGAGGCAGGAGGATTCTGAATTGACGACAAAACTGTCTCCTCACCTCTTCCCCAAAGTCTCAATCTGTACCCCTCTCCCTACTGCTCCTGCTTCAGAGCAGAGATCTGGCAGAGCTTCCTGATAAGGCCCCCACTGTGGTCCCCACAGGCCTCTGCTCTGTCCTTACAGGTTTTTCTCACCTGAAGGCACCATTTGCTAAGGCTCAGTCCCCTCAGGCACTCTGCTGAGCGGTCTGCAGGAACCGCCTCATTAAGTCCCACAAGGTAAGCAGGACTTGGCTTCTGTATCTGAGGTTCCGCATTTAAGGAGTCAACCACCCACAGATGGAAACATTCAAAACAGAAATTGCTTACGTACTGAAGGAGACGTGTTTTGTTATTCCCTAAACAACACAGTAAAGTAACTATCTATATATTATTCGCTTTGTATTAGATACTGTAAGTCATCCAGAGATTGACTAGACTATATACAAAGAGGGAGCTGTTTGGATTTTGGTATCCTGAATCACAAGGGCATCTTGGAGCTGATCCTTCTTGGGACCTGAGCTCCAACTACGTTAAAATATACTTCCCAGACTACAAGTGAGAAATAGAGGCCATAAGAGATATAAGTCACCATGGACAAAAGCCATGGGCTAGGCTGCAGGGCCCAAGATGGGAAACACTATGACCTCAATGGCCTCCCTGCTTTTGTCCATTTCCAGCCACAGGTCTCTTTATGGATCCCATGTCAGCATAGATTCAGTCAAAAAGGCACGGACAAGCAAGTACCACCCCAGTAACTACATCTCAGAGGGTGTGGGTACCTTCAGCAACGCCTGTGTCTGCCTGTATGCAGTCTATGGACTCTTCCCGAACACTGTTTTTTTTTTTTTTTTTTTTTTTTTTTTTTGGGGGGGGGGGAATGTTGAGACAGGGTTTCTCTGTGTATCCCTGGCTGTCCTGGAATTCAACTCTATAGACTAGGCTGGCCTCAAACGCACAGAATTCACCTACCTCTGCTCCCCGAATGCTGCGACTAAGGGCGTATGCCGCCACCACCCAGTTATCCTGGTTTTATACAAAAAAGTGAAGAAAACGACGCCAGGCCTGGTGGTGCAGACTGGTAATCCTAGCTACTTGGGAGTAAAAGGATCATAAGGCCAGTCTATGCAGTTTGGAGAGCTCGTCTCAAAAATAAAAAGCAAGATGGCTCAGCATATAATTTGGTGGTGGGAGGACTGACCTATGCGCCAGTCCCTGGGTTCAATTCCTGCTGCAGAGAAAGGAGGGAAGATAAAAACAGAAAACAGGCAGGCATGAGGAAGTTAAAGAACTAGCCCGAGGGCATAAACTCAGGGGAGCAAACAGTCGACCAGAGACATTTGCCTCCGGCTCTTGCATACCAGCCTCTCTGGCTCCACAGACACCAGAAGGCAAAGTCCTAGCTCTCCAGATCCTGCCCCAAAGGAAGAGGGTGGGATTTTTAATTTCGCCCCTAATTTAACTTACAAGCCTCAGTGAGCCTCAACCCGCATGGTGCTGCCAGGCCACGCTTTTTATTTTTTTTAAGACAAAGTATTATTATGTAGCCAAGACTGGCCTCCAACTCAGGCTCCTCCTGCCTCAGCCTCCCAGGGCTGGAGATGCAACATTGTTGAAGCCCCGACAAGAATCCCAGTCCTGGGAAAAAGTTTGAACTTACTTTGTAAAACATCTCTTGAACATCAATCTATACAGCCTTTTTGTACTGTGCTGGGGATATGGAGATAAAAATCAATATTCAGTATGTGTCCCCACCCCCAGAAACTGATAATAAATAATGAAAGCTTGTCCACTTGCCAAAGGTCTCTTTGTGCTCTATTAGGGAACAGCACACTGTGGGAGCCTGACAGAGGAGGAAGCTTGTTGGGAGAGGGTCAGAAGGGGGGGCCAGGTTTTGGAGGATGGGGTGGGGGGGCTCAAGAGGGAAGGGATGGGCTGGTTCAAGAGGCCCAAGTGTGGCTGCTTTAGAAGGCAAGGGCTACCTTAGTAAAGCTGGGACCAAATTAAACTGTTCTCAGGAGACGGATCTCAAATCGTGAGAAGTGGACACCTCTGGACACCACACTTGCACATACTAACTCTCAACGTATGTAAAAGCTAAAGGGAAACAGTTGGAGTCACAGGGTCCAGATTCACACTCCGGGCTCCACTATCTCTTCTCCACTAAGTCACTGGGGGAGGGTTAAGGGAGCTCAGTCCCGGTGAAAGGGTCACATTACAACAAACACCAAGGAAGGCCAAGATTCAGAGAGAATCAGACACCCAGTAAGCAAGACCCGCGGCAGCAAAGGAACTCAGGCCTGCCTGGACACTCACCAGCGGCTCCAAGTCCGGCAGACTCGCATGCAGACACACAGCTCTCGGGGTCCCAGGTGCTGGAAGACACGAAGCCAGGCAGCCCGAGGCAGGGGGTGGTCGGATCCAGCAGCCAAAGGCAGAGTGTCAGGCTCGGGACTTCGAGGAGGGGGGCGTACCACATGCCGCTCTAATTGTGGAGGCCGTGGTGGTGGAGCAGGACCCAGGGGCCAGCTGAGTAGTGGTCCCCCACTGCCAGGGCGTATAGCTCGCCGACCCCCACGGTTCTCCTTTTCTCCGGAGCTACCCCGGGCTGGCCTCCGCCCGTTCCGGGCCTCCCCCGGAGCTTCATCCTCACTCAGCGAGGTACCAGATGAGTCTGAGTCAGAATCCGAGTCCGAGGAGGAAGAGGAGGTATCGGGCACCCGCTCCAGCAGCTGGCACATTCTCTTAAAACGCTCCAGTTTCTCCCTCTGTGGTGATGGGGATGGCGCTGCGGGTCCCTCAGTCGAGGCCATAGGTGGCTTTGGTTTCTGCAGAGAGACAGGTTAGGCTGTACAAGGGCCCAGAATGATTCTCCCAACCACTCACCCAGAAGGAGTCACCAGAGGATAAGGAGCCTGGGAGACAGCCCTGAGTTCCTAATTGTTCCTAAACAGTCCCTCTCTGGACTTCAGTTTCCTTATCTACAGTGGGGATTCAAAGTCCAGGCAGCCTGGTGGGTTAGTCAATTGCACATGAACCTCCCAGAGGAGACCCTGTGTGGAGTGTGCTGGCTTGCCTTCCCATTCTGTGACATGGAAAGTCCTGCTGCACCATCTACAACACAGAACAGCTAGACTAGACAAGCCCACACGTGGGACAAACAGTAATTCTTTCTTAGTGTAGAGTCTCCTTGCTCTCTGAGTCAGGTCCTCACGGTGACCTAATATAGAGACGACTTATACTACTCCTTTTAGACAGGAGGAAACGGAATGAGGCTCAAAAAGACTAAGTAGCCGAGCAGTGGTGGCAAGCACCTTTAATCCCAGCACTCAGGAGGCAGAGGTAGGTGGATCTCTGTAAACTCAAGGCCAGCCTGGTCTACAGAGGGAGTTCCAGGACAGGCTCCAAAGCAACAGAGAAACCCTGTCTCGAACCTCCCCGGCACATAAGACCTTAAGTGACTTGTCCATGGTTACAAACTGATGTTTGGTAGAGGATCTGGACAGTCAGGCAGAACCTTGTGTTCAGATTACCAGAGCAGAGTAGTATCAGAATTTTAGCTTTGCCGTGTGACCTTAGGCCCATCTTTTAACTTCTCCGGGCCCCATTACTTTTATTTGTATTTATCTAGTGCTGAGGGATGGGAGAAGAGGCAAGGTAAGTAACTGTCTTCATCTCACAAATTAGAAAACTCATTTGTTAGCCTAGAGAAGCTAACAAATTGCCAAGACCATATAAAGAATCAGTGATCTGATAGAAATATAAATTCAGTTCTTTACACTTAGGCTTAGAAAACTGAGAAAAGTGGGTCAGATGCCAGTCCAGTGGCTGCTGAAAACCAGGGGTTCCTATGACCTGGACCCTGTCTATTTTCCCACCACCTCTTTCCAGGGGTCCGTAGGGACCATGTGGGGTTCGGGCAAGAGAAAGTGAGCAGGAAGGGACAGATCTTAGTCTCCTACGGAGAGTGGGGCAAGGAAGGGTGGGAGGGGGAAGGAGGAGGTCCCCGGCACACCTCCCAGTTCTCGGGAGGGAGCCCAGGGTGGCAGGATGAGAATGCCTGGCTCGGATTCAGAACCCTGGGGGGCAGAAGGCCGGGGCTGCCTGGGTCCGCTCCTCGGAGGAGGCAGGCATCTCCACCCACCTTCTTCAAGTGCCTCTCTCGGCCTCCTTTCACCTACCAGGGCAAGGAGATAGACACGGGGAAGAAAGAAACTCCATTAGAAACCATTACTGACTACCAAACTAAGGTCCACGACCTCTTCTTGGACCACAAATCCCAGAAGCCCCCATCCCAGGAAGACTGCTCAGCACACTAACCTTGTAATCAGTGTGTTGGCTTACTGAGCATGCTCCTCAGCTCCTTTCTTCCCCCTCAGGCTCTTTCGGGCCCTTCCCTCCGCCTCTGTAGTAGTTTGAGCATGCTCTGTAGCTCCTCCCTAATCCTGCAGGTCTCTCAGATTCCTGGCCTGTACCAGTTACCCCTCACTTGCGTTTCTTCTTCATAGTGAACATGTTCCACCCACAGCTCCCACTACAACTCCCAAACATCTCTGGGGGAACCCACAAAGCCTCGCTTCCTGGTCAATCAGGGCCTGGCTCCAGAACCAAAGCACATGCCAGACTAAGACTACAGCTCCTAGAATCCCATGTGCTGGACAGACCTCACCCTTCCGCTCACCTTTTTCCTTGGGGTTGGGGGCTCATTCCCCGCCTCCCTCTCCTTCCGTTTGGGGGGCCCAGGCACATCATCAGCGGGAGGGCCAGCAGGTAAAGGTCCCTTTCTTCTGGGCACGGGTGGTGGTGGTGGTGGCTCCTCTGTCAGCTTCCATCCACCCCCTAGGTTTGCGCCTTCCTCACCATTGTCAGCCCTACGGCGCCCTGGCCCCTCACCTGCATCCTGGAAGGTGTAAGCTGGGGATGAGGCCCCACCTAGCTCCCGATCCCCCACCTGCCCTTATCCCAGCCCCTGCTTTACCTTGCTTGTCCGTCCTTCCTGGGTACATCGGGGGCACTCCCAGCAGTTGGGAATTTCTGAATTGATAACACCCTCAGCCTTTCCCATCTGTAGGCAAGAGATCAAACAATGAACAGAAGGTGCCAATATACGCCCAGATATACTGGCCTACCTCTTTTCTCCCCATAGTTCAGCCCACCCCAGAGTTATCACCTTCAGGCAGCCAGGGTGGACGATCTCATTGCAAATTGTACACTCCATGAGGCTCAAAGCAAATTTCTCTTCCTCTCCCTCCACTGTATCCTCCTTTCCTGCCTCCCCACACAAGAGGCATACAGCTGTGTGTGGGAGCACGGGCTGTTGGGAAAGAGGAGGCATCAGAGACCCCCAAAACCAAGCCACAGGGTAAATTTTCTTCGGTGTCAGCTGTAGGTAGGTTCAGATCCTGCAGCCAAATCCTTAACTTGGTCCTATTGCCAGGATGACCTTTAGCATCTTTAATATGAAGTGAGGGAATCTTTCCTTTGTAGCTCATTGTAAAAAACAAGACAAAGCATGAGGGGGTTGGAGACATAGCTACTGCCATTATTGGAATTTTCAGCACAGGAGCCAGACCAAATGTGATCCTGAAACTTAACTGGCCTGGAGCAGAAGAGGCCACAGGCAAATGACGATGCTGGGAATGGGTTACAGAAAACAGAACTGTAGCCTGGGGGTAATTCTAAGGTTGTTCAGTGGGCAGTCCAAAGAGTGATCTGGAGCCCACAGTGAGACCAGATCAGGAATGAAGGGGAAAAGGCGGCAGTCTCTAGACAATGTAACTTCAGGGCGGACATTGGGAACATTGAGGCCTATCAGGGATGCTGAAGGCGGAGGATCCAGATCAAGGAAGAAGGATGAGAAAGTGGGGCAAAGGCTTGGGGGACAAAGGAAGAAAAGGGTGAGAGTGCAAGCCGGAAGGAGAGGCTGGACCAGGAAGAGAAGGAGCAGGGATGTGTGCCGAGGATGAAGCCTGTTCTCGTGGCTCCTGAGGTACGGCCATTCTGGTGCCCAGGGCTGCTTCAAAGGTGAGGGAGGCATGGAAGACACCACGTTTCCCAGATAACTGCTGTGTCGTGGGCCTTTCAATAGGGCATTCACAGCACACTACGGTCTAATCTGTACAACTGGGCAAAAGAAACATTTTACAGAGAAGGTACTTGAAGTTCAGTGATTTGCTCAAGGTCACAAGAAGGGGGTCCTGGCCTCAAGTTCAAGAAACTTGTGGTGTGTGAAAGAGGCCAGACAAAGGCAAGAGCTATTCTCTGGCGGTAGAGATGGGTTCCTCTTGCACAGATACCCAGGCAGGGGTTTATAGCAGGGGTTTATAGCAGGGGTTCAGCTTTCTATAGACCTGAGGCAGATTCTTCCGGGTACCTCACTTTGTGAAAAAGACAAAATCAGACATTTAAATAAATTGGTGAAGGAAGACAGGAAGTGGCTGAATGAGCAAATGGCGCCTCTAAGGTACATTCAGGGATGCAGCCCAGTAGACCCCCTCTGGGTCTATACCTGGGCTCCAAGATACCAGGAATGGGGGGCAAGACTCACCGTGTGTACTGTACATCCCGGGGGGCAGTCACCAGACACCCCAAGAGTACTCGGACCAATACTACTAATGGTGCTCTGGGGTTCGAGGTACCTGGCACGGGGTGGGGGCAGTACTCACCGCAGTGCACTGCCGAAGCAGGCACGACTGCTTCATGCGCCCGGGCCCCCCAAACTTCTTCATGTCTCGGCAGAAGTGGCAATCCCCGCACTCAGTTCGCACACAGGCCCGGCAGCGACGGCAGCGGGTTCGGCGTCGGCGCGCTCCGGCCCCCGGCCCCCGGCTGCTCGACGACATTGGGGGCGTCAGCAACGCCGAGGGCTGTGGGCAGATGAGGGTAAGGTCAGACAGGCCCGCTTAAGCTGGCCTGAGAGAATCCTGGACGCAAGCTCCCTGCACTTCTGGAGGGGCAGAGCTTCTATTTCTACCCTCCAAGAAGGTCAGCCCTCTAGTGCGTGTCCTGAGCAGAGGGCCACTCCCACTCCTCAGGACCTCCCTCCTCTAACATTCCCTTGGCCTTACTATTCCCAAGCCCTGGAAGGAGACTCACTGGGGCCCCTCCTCTAACCTCCCAAGCCCAGGTTCCCGGAAAAGGCTTTCCGTCTGCAGCATGACCTCAGGGAGCTTCCAACTCATACCTGTTAGCCACACATCCCATGCTGTCACAGATTTACCTCCAGATGGCAGGGGGCAAAGACCACACTTTTCTTTATCCCTCTCCTTTCTCCTTCTCATGGGTCCCAGTCATTCAAACCTTTCAAATCTCGGTACTCTAACGAGATTCTCTCCATTTCTAATGACCCACTGTGTTCTCAACTTCCCAGGGCTGGCACCCCAAGATGCTTAAGTGACCCTTCTCAGCCAGCACAGAAAGCCTTCTGCTCCAAGATATCCAAGAGGATCCCCTCAAGCAGCCTGGGTAATCTCCCGGGTTCCCTGGGATTCTACGAGCCAGCCTAACATCTCAACAAAATTCAAGGTGGGTTCGGTTTTAGATACCCCCCCCACTACCCCACATCTTACCAGGCTGCTTTTCATCCCTAATTGTCTGGAATCCCTGGGGCTCTCCTGCCCATGGAAACCAGATCCTCTGAAATCCCACATGGACTCTGCAAGCCTGGAGGGGTCTCTTCCCAACCAGTCTTAGACCTGCTTCCCCCAGGCTTCTCCCTTTCCAAGGACTTCCAGACCATCCACAGGGTATGGGGCCCTCCAGCACTCCAGGGGAGGGGCCTAGAGGGCGGCGATGGGAGGCGGGGGATGGAGGGGGAGGTCTGCAAGGGGCAGCAGGGTCGGGGAAGGAAGGCCAGTTCCCTAGGGTTGGGAGGTTATAAGGAAGGAGGTTGGAGAAGAGTTTGGAGCAAAGGGAGGGTGAGGCTGGGGGCGGGGAAGGCAGGGAGAGGCCAGGCTGAGGATGAATGGGAGTGGGAGCTGCCCAGGTCTGGGGGTGAGGAGGAGCCGCATGAACCCACCTCACACGTGTCCCGGGAGCCATCTCTCCCTTCTCGGCAGCTCCCGGCGGGTCGGCGGCCATCGGCGGCGGGGGGGCCGGGCGGCGCGGGGCGCGGAACGCTCAGAACGCCGGGGTCCACGGCCCCCCGAGGGCGCTCGGCCCCTCCCTCCGGCGGAGGCCGGGACAGCAGCGAGTGGAGATGGGGAGCGCCGGGGGCGAGGCCCTCCCACGGACTGCGGCGCGGCCCTTCCAGGGGGAGGTCCTGCTCTGGGGGGCTCAGTCCCTCAGCCCCCCCAGGCCAACGGGGGCTCCTCGGGCGCAGGGTGCTCAGCTTCTGCCCGGGCCCCACTCAGTCCCGGGTACGAGTCTCAGCTCCCCACCCCCACCTCTCCCCAAGCCCCCGACCCTTAACTGGCCCCTTCCCAGCTCCAACTGACCAGGGGTCCAGGGACAGACCCGGGGCCCCCCACCGTTTCCGGGGTTCAAACCCCGCCCACCGCCGGTTCCCGGGGAGGGGGGGGTCGCTGCAACCTGCCCCCCTCCCCTGGGTCCGCCCCTGTACTGCGGCCCCCTGACCTACAGAGACAGGGCACGCAGAGGGGGGGTGAAGGAAGCTGCTCCGGCCCCGCCCCCCCAGCTTGCGCGCGCCCCCGCCTTCCCCCCTTCAAACGCGCGACCCTCAAGATATAGGGATTTAAATAAAATTTGAATAAATCCTCTCCTAAAATGGGAGGGTGTAAGGAAAGGATGAGGCAGAGGCAGAAAAGGGGTGGGGGCAGTTGGGGTGTCTCAGCACCCCTAGTCCCCTAGCCTCGCGCTGCTTCGGCCCCAGGCCCTGGTCGCCGCTCTCATCCCTCCTCAGCTCCTTCCTCCTTCCTCCTCTCCTCCCTCTCCCCTCCCTTCTTCCCACCTCCTCCTTTTTACTCCCTCCTTCTCCCAAAGGAACCCCGCCCCCTTCTCCCTCCTTCCTCCACCAGCTCTACTTTCCAGGACAAGCACGTGCAAAGCACGACGGGAGATGTAGTCCTGTAAATTCTGGCGCTATCGTGGGAAAAATGGGATACTGGGGCCAGCCGGCACTACAACTAAGATGGCGAAAGGCATGCCATGCTGGGAGCCGAGCATGGCGGGAATTATAGTCCAGTTGACCAGAGACTCCCCGTAGCAGGACATAGAGAAGGAGCGGGAACGATGACTACAAACAAGATGGCCTTTTCTCCCGACCCGACCTCCTTTCCAGGCACTCACACGCCCTCTGGTCCACAACCCTCCGCGTGTGTGGTACCTGACGGGAGTCGCAGTCCATCTGCTGCCTTCCCGCTGCCATTTCTACTCGTCAGGAACAATGGAAAGGTGAAAAGGAACAAGGACTACAAGCAAGATGGCGAACGAGGGGCGTACACCTAATAAATCGGTTTTTATGAAGTGGGATGGGAATAGTAGTTTTCTAGCCTTCCTGTATTCCTTAAGAGTGCCAGAACCAGGAGGATAAAGAGACTACCATAAAGATGGCAGGCTACCTAACCTTTCCTGGTCGCTTCATTCTACCACTTGGAGCGCCTCGCCTGCCTGAACTATCAAAATCCCGCACTCGGCAGTGCAAAGCCAGCCGGGAATTGTAGTCGTCCCCGCTCCCCTCTTTTATCTTCTGTCGAGACAATGGAAGCGAGAGGGGCGGGGACTACCGCAAAGATGGCGGGTGTAGGAGCAGACGATGCTATGGGACTTGTAGTCCAACCGCTAAGGCTAGTCTCTGCGGATAAGTAGGAAAGGACTGCTGTAGAGATGGGCAACCTAGTCACTTTCCCTCGGTGCCAGTACCTGCTGGGGTATGAAGTCTCTTCTTTAGCTGTACAGAGAAAAGACTCTAGCTGTTGAAATATGTATCACCGTGAACACGCCAAATTGCAAGCGAACGGAAACGGAAAGTCTATTTCCTTCTGGCTTTCTTTTCCAAAGGCTTGCAGGGAAATGTAGTCTCAGGCTTTCATTCTCCCGTGGAGAATTGATGTCACCTGTGAGAATCAGTGCGGGTGATAGAGAAACATCGGGGTGATCAGGGAGTCTAGAATGTCGGCCTTCTCGGATAGTGAGGATTTCATGTTTTAAAAGAAAGCAACCGTAACCAATATTGTTGCACCAAGGGAGGCGTGGTTCTCGCCGGAAAGTACACCCACGCTGTTGTCCCTTAGAAGCCTGGGCTTCTCACACACGATGCTCCTTCTCCCAGACCTTTGCAAATCAATACCTTACACGTCAGACGGACCAAAGGAAGAAGGCTTTGGAATGTACAAAATCTCGTTCCTGCCTTAGGAAGTCAACAAACCACAGTTTTTACCCGAAAGGGGGTATGATAATACTCACCTCCAAGCAGAGTTAGCGTTAAAAGTGTTCAAGAAAGTAACCAGCTCTGGTACGGAGCATGTGACGGTACTTATTTTTTCGAGGCCCCTTCCATCCCCGTCGTTTAGGAAGCCCAGGAATCCATCATGCCGGACAGTTAGCTTCTGTGGGAAGAAAACTGACGAGTAGATTACCCCCATCTTAATCCCCACCCCTCTCCTGTCCTCGGCTGGGTCTTCCCACCATCTCTACTCAGCACTGTTCCCAGGGGGCGCCCTCTCTCCTTTTAATAGAGGACGCGCAGCACACTGACCAAATTTCCTCAACCCGAACTGGTAGCGTTTGTGTGCTGTAAAGCCTCGTCTTTTCAGCCTGGGAGCCTCCTCTGAACTCTCAACTGCCAATGGGTCTGCTTTATGCCATCCTGATCTTCCTCCTGCGCCCTGGAAAATTCGCTACGACGAACCCACGCCAGTCCCACCGCTTCCTTGTCTCCTCCGACTTTTCCAGTCCTGCTGAAGACTTGGTGGGTGTGGTTTTTCTGGCTGGGAAGTTAACTCTGGCCAAAACTGAGTGAAGTAGCAGTTAGCCAGGACTACTAGCCTTAGGGTAAAAAGGCTCCTTGAAGCTCACGCTTTGCTCACTGTTCCCTAGGAAGTGTCCGTCCTAAATCCACTCTGCTTTTACTTCCGCTGGCAAGGACTGCTGTCTGGTATTTTTCTAGTCCACACAGGCTGCAAAGTTGCACTTTTTCACCATCCCGCGTCTCTATCCCGCTGTTTATCCTTCGAGTTCCTACTAAAATCCCACTGCCCCAATAAAGTCTTCCAGTAATTCCCAAATGAGATTTCATTTATTGTCCTTTCCACTAACTTGTAAACTGAATCCACCTCACAGGTTTTGTTTGGTTTTGCTGTGCTAGGAATCAAAGCAGGGATCATCGGTGCGAGGCAAGCATTCTACCACAAGCTACATCTCATTTCTGCCTCAAATACTGCTAAATGCTTTCAGCGTCTCATTTGATCCTCTGAGAATCCTGTAATAGTCGAACCTGGCAGCCCGTACCTTTAATCTCAGCACTCCTGAGGTAGAGGAAGGCAGATTTCAGAGTTTGAGTCCAGCTTGGTCTACAGAGTGAGTTCCAGGACAGTCAGGGCTACACAGAGAAACCCTGTCTCAAAAAAACAAGAAAAAGGCCGGGCGGTGGTGGCGCACACCTTTAATCCCAGCACTCGGAAGGCAGAGGCAGGCAGATCTCTGTGAGTTCGAGGCCAGCCTGGTCTACAAGAGCTAGTTCCAGGACAGGAACCAAAAAGCTACGGAGAAACCCTGTCTCGAAAAATCAAAAAAAGGGCTGGAGAGATGGCTCAGTGGTTAAGAGCACTGCCTGCTCTTCCAAAGGTCCTGAGTTCAATTCCCAGCAACCACATGGTGGCTCACAACCATCTGTAATGAGATCTGGTGCCCTCTTCTGGCCTGCAGGAATGCATACAGGCAGAACACTGTATACTTAATAAATAAATAAATCTTTAAAAAAAAAAAAGAAAAATCAAAAAAAAAAAAAAAAAAACAAGAAAAAGAATCTTCTAAGAACTCTTATGGGTGTGGTAGTGCAAACCTGATCTCCCAGTATTGGGGAGATTGAAATAAGAGGATCTCACATTCAAAACCAGCCCTTGCTACATATGAAGACATTGTCTCAAAAATAAACAATGTGAGTTATGGGGCTCAAACCTTTAGTTCCAGCACTGCCGAGGTGGAAACAGGAGAATCAAAAGTTCAAGGCCATCCTAAACAGCCTGAGACTCTTACTTAAAACAAAACCACTAAGTGAGAATCCCACTTTATAGATGGAAGCCGAGGTTCTCAATGTTGGAAATAAGCTCAGAGTCACAAGGAAAGGCAAACCTTGTTGTTTTCACTCTTTACTCTTCAAGGACCCGCCACCCAGTCCCCAAATAAATACAGAGTCTTATTATTACTTATAAATGCAGGATCTTAGCTTGGCTTGGCTTATTTTTAACCAGCTTTTCTTAAATTATCCCATCTACCTTTTTTCCTCCGAGCTTTTTTTTTTTAAAGATTTATTTATTTATTTATTTATTTATACAGTATCCTGCCTGTAGGCCAGAAGAGGGCACCAGATCTCATTATAGGTGGTTGTGAGCCACCACGTGGTTGCTGGGAATTGAACTCAGGACCTCTGGAAGAGCAGTCAGTGCTCTTATCCTCTGAGCCATCTCTCCAGCTCCTCTTTCTCTATTTCTGAATACCTTACTTTCACTCTTACTTCGTGGCTGGCTGGGTGACTGGCCCCTAATGCCCTTCTCCCCTTCCTCTCTTGCTTTTTGATCCCTGCTTCCTCTTACTCTCTCTTTTTCTCCTTCTGTCTATTCTCCCTACCCACAAGCCTTTTCTATCCTTGCTCCTTCCTGCCTTGCTATTGACCGTTCAGCTCTTTATTAGATCAATCATGTACAAATGCAACATCAAAGAATGCAACATGGGCTGGAGAGATGGCTCAGAGGTTAAACGCACTGGCTGCTTTTTCAGAGGTCCTAAGTTCAATTCCTAGCAACCACATGGTGATGTACAACTATCTATAATGAGATCTGGTGCCCTCTTCTGGTGTGCAGGCATTCATACCAGCAGAACACTGTATACGTAATAAATGAAAAAATTAAAAAAAAGAATGCAACACATCTTTGCATCACTACACAAATGTTCCACAGCATAAACAGATGTAACTCATCTTAAAATAGTATTCTACAACAGCTCGGGCCTTTAAACCCAGCACTCAGGGGGCAGAGGCGGGCAAATCTCTGAGTTCCAGGTCAGCCTGGTCTACAGAACAAGTTCCAGGGCAGCCAGGGCTAACAGAGAAACCCTGTCTCCAAGGGGGGGGGGGGAGTAGGGGGTAGGACTTGAAAGTGCAAGCACAAAAGGAAAGGTTTGGGTTTTTATTCTAGTGCATATGGTGACCGTGTCTTCCCCATTGGCTGGGATCTGGCCTCACAATCATATTCAGTTAGCTAGTCTGAAAAGAATTGAAGCACAGGAAATGGAGGGGGAGGGAGGAATCACTGCTTCAGGCTATCAAATTCCTAGACTAGAGTAGTGGGCCTTTGTGTGAACAAAGGTTTTACAGGGGAGGGAGAATGAAAATATTTTGCATAAATATCTTTCTTGGAGAGAGAAATTAAAAGTATTTTAATTTCTTGTCCTAAACACATTTTATAGTAGTTGATAGAGAAAAATCACATTTGGTATTTCTTTTTGTTTTGGGTTTTTTTTTTTTTTTTTTTTTTTGAGACTGTATTTCTCTGTAGCTTTGGAGCCTGTCCTGGAATTTCTCTGTAGACCAGGCTGGCCTCGAACTCACAGAGATCCGCTTGCCTCTGCCTTCCGAGTGCTGAGACTAAAGGCATGCACCTTACTGCCCGACTCATTTGATATTTCTTACACTCAACTATACACAACAGATAAATAATAGAAATAATAGAGTGGAATTCAAACTCAAGTCCAGAGCCCAAGTTCAGAACTACTGAAACATCCTCGACTGATCAAAACCCAGGTCTGTGCGTGTGACATAAGTACAGGAAAACTCATGCAAACAGACTTCTTCGAAATTTCTCAAGTCTGGAATTCCGAGTTAGTTTGTGTTATTTGACAAAGGAACTGCTAGAGTCAAGTACCTGCTTCCTCTTTTGAACAAAACAAGGGCTGGAGAGATGAATCAGCAGTTAGAAGCACTTGTTGCTTTTTTGTTGTTGTTGTTGTTGTTGTTGTTTTTTGGTTTTTTGTTTGTTTGTTTGTTTTTCGAGACAGGGTTTCTCTGTAGCTTTGGAGCCTGTCCTGGAACTAGATCTGTAGACCAGGCTGGCCTCGAACTCACAGAGATCCGCCTGCCTCTGCCTTCCAAGTGCTGGGATTAAAGGCATGCGCCACCACCACCCGGCTCCATCTTTCTTTCTGGTCTCCTCACTGGGGGTGGGGGTGGGGGCTGGAAAGCCATCCCGGAGCATTGGTATCCTTTAAGCCTGGGCTTTTTCTAATTCAGTTTGATTTAGTCTGATTCAGATTATTGCGGCGATGGAGAGGCTTATGGGGTGCAGAAACTTTTCAGAAGGAAAGAAAAAAACACTTACCTTTACCTTTGCAGTTAAAGCCTGAGTTAGGAGCTGGAGGGACAACTCAGCGGTTAAGAACACTGGCTGGGGGCTGGAGAGATGGCTCAGTGGTTAAGAGCATTGCCTGCTCTTCCAAAGGTCCTGAGTTCAATTCCCAGCAACCACATGGTGGCTCACAACCACCTATAAATGAGGTCTGGTGCCCTCTTCTGGCCTGCAGGTATATATGCAGGCAGTACACGGTTTACATAATAAATCTTAAAAACAAAAACAAAAAACTCAGTAAATTGAGCCAAGGAAGCCAAGGAGGAAGCATGTCCTGAGCCCAAGAATTTAAAAACCAGCCTGAGTAACACAGGAAAGATCCCATCTCAAAATAAATAAATAAACAAAACAAGGGAAAACAAAATGTGAATTAAAAGTCAGTAATTTACCTAGACTGGCCTGGTACCCGTTCTAACAGCCCGGCGGTTTGAAGACTTCAGTGAGAATGGTCCCACTTTTCGGATGTGTGAACTTATTGGGGGAGGAGTGTCGCTGGGAGCAGGCTTGAGGTTTCAAGAGATTCCCACCATTCCCAGTGAATTTTCTTAGCCTCCTGCTTATGGATCAAGATGTGCGGCTCAGCCACCATGGACGCTGGCCTCTGAACCTGTAAGCCTATAACCCTTTCTGTAAGGCATGCTGGTCACGCTTTTAGCACAACAGGAAAGGAACTAAGTCAAGTTGGTGTTCCTCCTGGGCAGTCGGTGGGGTCACAAGTGTGTGTTCCCTGCTGCCATGGCTCGTGAGGCCTTTAATCTTCTCTTCCTCTTTCCCTTGAGACAGTTTTACGATGAAGCCCAGGCTGGCTTTGAACTCATGACCACCTGCCTCAGCCCCCTGAATGCTGACAGTACAGATGTGTGGTGCCAGTGAGCGGCTTCGCATGTGCCCTCACGCTCTCGACCAAGAAGCTATCTCCTGGAGCCCTGTTGTGCTAGAGACGAAACCCAGGGAGTTCAGCATGTCACATCCCTCCTCCTTTCTGCTTTTCTGAAAAATGAGATACGTGGCCATAATTCTAGTTGGGATGATTTTGAGAAAAAAGGGTAAGTGAAAAAGTAAAATAATGGCCGGGCGGTGGTGGCGCACGCCTTTAATCCCAGCACTTGGGAGGCAGAGGCAGGAAGATCTCTGTGAGTTCGAAGCCAGCCTGGTTTACAAGAGCTAGTTCCAGGACAGGCATCAAAACCCACAGAGAAACCCTGTCTTGAAAATCCAAAACAGAAAAAAAAAGTAAAATCATTTACAGAACAATGTAAATGGTCTTCCATCACTGCTTCAGAAAGAAAAAAAAACAAACCTAACAACAAAAAATCAAATATACATAAAGTATACATAATCAAATATACATAAAATCTCCCCAAAGTATCCAGGAAAAACAAGTAAGCCACCTTGGCTGAACAGTGAGACCTGTTAAAAAGAAGATTTCAAGTGTGTGTGTATCTGTGTGTGTTGGTGCGAATTTATCTGCTTGCAGGCCCATGGAGGGCAGAGAGCAGCAGATGGCCTGGCCCTGGGGCTATGCTGTCGCCACCTGCTGTGAGAGCAGGGAACTACACCCTGGTCAGTGCTCTTTCCCATCCAAGTCTCTCCAGCCCTCCAGTACAGCAGGCTTTCTTGTCAGACTGTCTTTGGACCACCAGCCTGCAAATAATGACCCAGAGACTTATTATTAATTATGAAAACTTGGCCTTAGGTTAGGCTTTCTCCCAGCTAGCCCTTAGAACTTCATTAGCCCATATTTAAATCTCTGTTCTGTCACTAACTGACCCAGGCTCACTCTGTAGCCTAGACAGATCTTGAACTTAATATTCCCCTGCCTCAGCTTCTCTAGTAACTAGGATTACAGCCCTGCGCCACTAGGCCCAAACTGTATTTGTTTTGGGGTTGTTTGTTTTGAGACAGGGTCTCAAGTAGCCCAGGCGGTCCTTGAATTCACTGTTGTCTGAAGGGTGACTTTAAACTCCAGATCTTTCCCCCAAGGGCTTGAGAGGTAGAAACAGATGCTCTAATGAAGAGCTGAACAGATAGCAAGGCAGAGGAACTGCTGAAATTTCTGGGCCAGCCTCTGCTACAGAATGACTTCTGGGCCAGCTCAGGCTACAGATAAGCCCTTGTTTCAAAGTAAAAAAGACATTTAGCAACTTTAGAATTTATATACCCTTTCACCTTTCTTTCAATTTTCAGAAGTGTTTTGGATTGTTATGATTCAGAGAGAGCGATGAATTCTCTTATGCAAATCTAGTCATACATAACATAATTCATGTTATGTAACAGGTTTTTCGTCGCACACGTCTGTTAGTACACACAGAGACTAGTCCAGAGCAC
>NC_022015.1:20513621-20518114 GCF_000317375.1 Microtus ochrogaster | reverse complement strand
GATGTCTTGAGATTTTCATATATTAGCACTACTGATACAGTGTTTTTAGTCTAATTTTGTTGTTGTCTGAAGTCAATACCATGGAATCCACAAATATGGAAAGCTAGATGTGTTTACCCATTCACAAATAAAACTCAGCCTGGGTATCTGGCAATGCCCCAATGGCTTACCCAGACACCTTCACTGTTGATGCCCAGGACCTATACCCTTGCCAGTATATACAATACCTGTCTTCATAGGATGCTCACGAGGCCGCCCAAGAGACAAGGAAGCAGCTACAGCTGGAGATCTAATGAAGACAAGCACTATGAGTTTCCGTTGAGTCGGAACTCAAAAGTGTATAACTTCCACTTTTTCTTTGTCTTTTCCTCATTTCTTTATTCTTTTGGCTTGATGAGGCAGGGTCTCCCTTTTATGTAGCTCTGGCTGTGCTAGAACTCACTATGTTGCCAGGCTGCCCTCAGACTCACAAAGGTGCCACTGCCCCTCCCAGTGCTCCAAAGCGTTGATTTATCACATCTCCAGTGTTTATGCGCATGAGTCTGTTCCTCCTTAGACTTAGTTGGTATTTATTGGACAGTGTTCTGCTTTGTGTGTGTTGTGTGTGTTTTTTTTTTTTTTTCGAGACAGGGTTTCTCTGTGGTTTTGGAGCCTGTCCTGGAACTAGCTCTTGTAGACCAGGCTGGTCTCGAACTCACAGAGATCCGCCTGCCTCTGCCTCCCGAGTGCTGGGATTAAAGGCGTGCGCCACCACCGCCCAGCGTGTGTGTTGTGTTTTGTGGAACCCGTTGTCTATTTCTATATACCTTTCTTCAGTTCTTACTCCGTGAATGGCTGTGTAACTGGGTGGCTGCTCCCTCGAGTCCTCCTTCTCCTGCTCATTGATCTTTTCTCTCTCTTTTTCTCCTTCTGTTTATTCTCTCTGCCTGCCAGCCCCTCCTACCCTTTCTCCTGCCTTGCTGTTGGTCACTCAACTCTTTATTAGACCAATCAGGTGTTAATTTAGTTAGGAAAAACATCACAACTTTACACTGTTAAACAAATATATAAATAGTTTAACAAAGAGTTAAGGTAGTATTCTACAACAGAGTGAACTGGGTGCCCCCTTATTATCCCCTTTGCCCTACTACTCCACTGAGAGGAGGCACTGGCAGCCCGGAAGTCTTCCCAGAGCTCAGACTCTTGGGTGCAGCTTGCTTTAGCCCCAACAAGAACAGTTCATTCTGTCCAAAGTCATCCTTGGTTTTTGTTTGTTGGTTTAAGACAGGGTCTCAAAAGCCAGGTGGTGGTAACACAGGCCTTTAATCCCAGCACTTGGCAGGCAGAGGCAGGCAGATCTCAAATGAGTTCAAGGCCAGCCTGGTCTACAAAGTGAATTCGGGACAGCCAGGACTGTTACACAGAGAAACCCTGTCTCAAAAAACAAACAAATAAATAAATAAATGGACAGAGTCTCAAAACAGGCTACTAGCCTGATTCCAGGGTAGCCTTGAACACAACTAGCATGTGTAGCCAGAGCTGGCTTTGAAATTTATATACTAAGCATTTTTTAATAATTTAATTTTGTTTTATGTGCATATGTACAGTTTTTTGCCTGCAGGTATGTCTATATGAGGGCATTAGATCCCCTGGAACAGGAGTTACAGACAGCTGTGAGCTGCCATGAGGGTACTGGGAATTGAACTCGGGTCCTCTGGAAGAACAGTCAGTGCTCTTAACCAATGAGCCATCTCTCCAGCTCCTCTTCCCCCGCATTACTCCTCTTTGTTTCCAGTTGCCACAGGTGAACAGTTTTCCTCCACTATGCCCTTCCACCTGGAGCTCCCACCTTGCCATAAGTCTAAGCGCAACGGAGGCACTGAAACCATAGGTAAAGATCCATCTTTCAGCAGGGCAGTAGTGGCGCACGCCTTTAATCCCAGCAGTCACGAGACAGAGGCAGGTGGATCTCTGTTCAAGGCCAGCCTGGTCTACAGAGTAAGTTCTCCGGGACAGCCAAGGCTACACAGATAAACCCTGTCTTGAAAAACCAAAAACAGGAGAAAAAAGAAAGAAAAGGGGAGGGGGAAGCACCTCTGAAAGTTTTTTCCCTGAAATGAAAGCCTAACTCACAGGCAGTGAAGCCTCTCTATCTCTCTATTGTGCATGGCCCAGTGGCAAGATGCAGAGAATAAGAACAAATACATTTTAAAACAAACCGAGCCGGGCGATGGTGGCGCACGCCTTTAATCCCAGCACTCGGGAGGCAGAGGCAGGCGGATCTCTGTGAGTTCGAGTCCAACCTGGTCTACAAAGGGAGTTCCAGGACAGGCTCCAAAACCACAGAGAAACCCTGTCTCAAAAACAAAACAAAACCAACCAACCAACCAAACAAACAAACAAAAAAAAACGAAAAAAAGAAAACAAACCGAAAAGACTAGGGTCAGCTATGATGGCATGTGTCATTAGCCCCAGGCCTTGGGAGGCAGAGGCAGGAGGATCTTGTGAGTTCCAGACTAGCCTGGCCTACATAGTGATTTCAGGACAGCCAGAGCTACATAGTGAGACCTGCTTAAAACAGCAATCCCCTGACAAAAGGGACACTGGCACAGAATGCAGGGTCTTTCATACCTGAAGGACTCAGACTCAATATGAGACATACTTCTTCACTGATGCCATGACATCAACTTAGGTGAATGTCAACAGACGAACACACATACATTGTATGTATGTATGTATGTATGTATGTATGTATGTATGTATGTATGTATGTATCTATCTATCTATCATCTATCATCTATCTATCTATCTATCTATCTATACACATATCATGTATGTGTGTGTGTGTGTGTGTGTGTGTGTGTGTGTGTGTGTGTGTGTGATGGAATTTTATTCAGCCATAAGGAAGGATGAAATCATTCTGTTTGAAGGAAAATGGATGCAATTTGAGATTATCATTTAAAAACATTGAATGTGGCAAGTATGGTGGTGTCGAAGGTAAGACAGGACATGCTACCGAGAGGGAGCTAGAGGCCCCCTCAGCTACATGCGCAACCTGCCCCGCCCGCCCCGCCCGCCCCGCCCGCACCTGCTGGGGACTGTTGGGCTACAGTGTTTGCTCTGCTCTGGGCATCCCGGCTTTGCTTTCTGGCTGCTGGAGAGTAATGAAGAGGAACCGTGAGCACAGGCTCCTGCAGATTGAGGATTTGGAGATCCGGATCACTCCCACGTCGCTTTTCCATGCAGAGAAGGACCCCGCAGAGTCTTTGGAAGGACCCGGAGGAGGAGGCCATTCATCATCATGAAAGATGTGCCCGTCCGGAAGATGGACGAGTTTGTGTTCTGCACTGTGCGCTAGGTGCTGCCTCTCCTCGGCGAATTGGAGCGGTCGCTCTACGGGAAGAGATGCACAGCGCCAACTTGGGCCTCACCTGCCACGTGTTGGGCCCCAGCCGACACCCACATTAAAAAATAGTCAAATAACAGGGCAGTCAGACCGCATGCCTTTAATCCCAGCTCTCAGGAGGCAGAGGCAGTCTGGAGTTCGAGGCCAGTCTGGTCTACAGAGGGAGTTCCAGGACTGCCAGGGTTACACAGAGAAACGATGTCTTGAAGGGAAATGGATAGTCAAATAACCGCCGGGGGAAAAAAACTAATTGTGTGTGTGGGTCTATGCTCACATGCACACGCAAGTGGAAGTCAGCGCACAACTTTCATGAGGTGCTGGGATGTTGCACAATTGGTAGAGTGTTTGTCTAGTGTTGAAAAAGTCCTGGGTTAAATCCGTAGCCCTATATAAACCACACCCATAATCCCAGCCCTGGAGAGGCTATGGCAGAGACTCTTAACTTGGAGACTAGTCTAAACTATAGGATGAATCCCTGTCTTTGAAAAAAATCTAAATAGGGGGCTGGAGAGATGGCTCTAAGGTTAAGAGCACCAATTGCTCTTCCAAAGGACCCTGGCTTAATTCCCAGCACCCACACGGCAGCTCACAACTGTTTGTAATTCCAGTTCCAGGGGACATGACACCCTCACACAGACATACATGCAATCAAAACATTGATGTTCATAAAATACGAATAAACAAAAATTTAAAAAACTGATAGGTCGAGGATGTTCTATCCAGAATTCACCAAGGCCAGCTGGCCTGGGTCTGAAAAAAGCATGCGATAAAACCGGACTTGCTGAACATAGCGGACAATGAGTACTACTGAGAACTCAAGAACAATGGCGGGCTGGAGAGATGGCTCAGAGGTTAAGAGCACTGACTGCTTTTCCAGAGTTCCTGAGTTCAATTCCCAGCAGCCACATGGTGGCTCACAGCCATCTGTAATGAGATCTGGTGCCTTCTTCTGGCCAGCAAGCATATAGACAGAACACTGTATACAAAATAAATAAATAAATAAATAAATGTTAAAAAAAAAAAAGCCGGGCGGTGGTGGCGCACGCCTTTAATCCCAGCACTCGGGAGGCAGAGGCAGGTGGATCTCTGTGAGTTCGAGACCAGCCTG
>NC_022015.1:20507049-20512506 GCF_000317375.1 Microtus ochrogaster | reverse complement strand
TCGAGACCAGCCTGGTCTTACAGAGCTAGTGCCAGGACAGGCTCCAAAGCCACAGAGAAACCCTGTCTTGAAAAACCAAAAAAAAAAAAAAAAAAAGATCTGTTGATCCTCCCCAACACCAAGACAGTCACTTTGGACAAAAAGAGCTGGCCCTAGGATGGGAGGCAAACCCTCCAGCTCAGAGGGGAAAATGAGCCCTTTGATGGGGGCAGGCAGCGGCGAGGCTGGTGGGGGCTGGCCTTCCCTCCTGGGTGAGGCCCACGTCCACCTTCACCTGTGAGCAGTGCAGATCGTGTATCTGTTCCCCTCCCCCCTCCCTCTATTCCACTGCCATGGCCCTGGCCCACGCCTCAGTGCACCCACTCAATGGGCCTTTCCTAATCCCCTGACATCATCGCCTGCCTATCACTGGCCCTACTTGCCAATCTAGTGGCCCCCATCCTTGGAGATGCTGTTTAGAAACCCCCTACCCAGAACTGTCTGTGGCCTCTTCCTCTTTCCTGTCTGAGCCTACAGTTCTGCTCTGGAGACCCACTTCCATCCCCAAGCCCGGGACAGGGCCTAGGATTTGCCCCAGCTATGCTGTGTGATTCCAGGTAAGCCGCTCACCCTTTCTGGACTGGGGCTCCTTCGTTGACTGTGCCTCACCCCCACCCCCACCCCCAACTAATCACTCTGAACCCTTTTGGCTTCTCAACCACTTGTCACTTGAGGAAACCTTGGATTGTTTTGTTTTACTTGATTTTATTTTGAGACAGGGTCTCATTCAATAGTCCAGGCTGAACCCCCCCCCCCAAAAAAAAATAAAAATCAAGATTTCCCCTTGCCTTGGCTCCCTTAGTCCTGAGGTTACAAATATGTACTGTCAAACCTGTCTGAAACGTTAGCTCTTGTCAGCTTACGTTTATTGTTGGCCTTCTCCACCGGGGGTAGCTGCCGTTCACCCCAGGGCCATACACAGTGGGTGCTGTACTGTATCTGCTGTGAATGAATTTGAGTTCCTCTCCCACATTACCCTCTGCCGGAGAGGGGTGTGGACTGTCCCCCAACCCTGTAGGGAGTAAGGACGAGCATCTGGCTGACAGTCTGACACAGACGGAACACAGCATCATCACCCCTTGGTGAGCAAGTTCCCAAAGCGAGGGGGCGCCAGAGCTAGATTTTCTGCCATCCACCCCCCCACTTCTCCAGGTGGGAAGAGGGTCTCGGGAGAATGCATGTGTGTCCATGTATACTGTACCTGTGCAGAGGGACAGGCTGAGATGCGGCCGGATGAGGACCCCGGACAGCTGCGCGTGAGTGTGTGAGCAGCTTTAAGCACACATTCGCACCTATGTAGGTGCGTCAGCTGGGATTTCAGGTGTTTGGGGTGTGTTTGTGTGTCTGTGTGCATCTGTACAGATGAGTTCTTATCTGTCTAGGACTCTGGGTATGTGACATGTGCAAGTCTAACATGATACGTGCATATAGAAATGCCCGAGAGGGTCCGCTCCACGTGGGCAGGGATTCTACACCAAGCACCTGGAATTGGGACCGGCATTCAGTCCACGAGTACTTGAACAAACGGACATGTGAAATTGCCAGCACAGGGCATGCTCCTGTATTCAGGAGTCACACCTGGGTCCACTCCTCCGGCTCCTTTTCCAAACTCCTTGAAAGCCAGGGTCCAGTGCCTGGGTCCCCATGGGCGGAGCAGGGGGCGGCCTCCTCCTGGGAAATTGGATCCCAAGACGTGCAGAGCAGCAGGGAGCAGAGCTGCCCCTTTGTCCCCCATAATCCTGTCCCCGCCCTTGCCCCCTCCTTTTCAACCACCAGGGTTTAAGGTCAAGGTTGGGGGCTTGTAGGGGTCCAGGTTGTCACCTTAGGGTCCCCTTCACTGACTGTTCCATGCTCTGGGGCTTCTGGTTGACCTGGAATATATACCTTCGTCTTGGTCTGTCTCAAAGCTCTCTATCCTGTCCCCTGGCTGGGTCTGTCTCATTTTCTGTCAGGGCGCTGTACACCGCCTGCCCTCCTTTCCTAGGGAGTAGCTCCCCTCCCTACTGGGCGGCCCTAGGGCTCAGTCCCAGGTATAAAGCTACCCAAGGGACAGGAGGTCAGGTGCCCTGGAAAGACCCAGAGACTGCAGAGGAAGGAGCCGAGGAGGGAGAATGTACTGCCTGCTGGGTGAGTGAGGGTACAGGGCAGCAGGGCCAGAAATCAGGACGGAAGGGGGCTCTGCCAGTGCCTCCCGCTGCTCAGTCTCGGGGCCCCGTGCACATCCTTACACATAGAAGGATCTACTCACCATCCATCCAAGGAGTATTTATTGAAGCCCCGCTACGTGCTGGTACAGTTGTCTCTTGGTATCCACAGAGGATTGATTCCAGGACTTCCTCAGCGGAGACCAAACTCCAATGCGGCTTCATTCCCTTATATAAAATGTGATATTAGCATGTGGCCTATGCACATCTTTCTGTATGCTTTATACCCCCTCTAGATGATTATAACAGTTGAGGCAACGTCAATACTGTCTAAGTAGTTGGTACGTTGTATTGTTTAGGAAATAAGGCAAGGAAAAAAAAAACTTTGTATGCCCAGTACAAAAGTAAATTTCCAGACCCAGGTGGTGGTGGTGCACGCCTTTAATCCTATCACTTGGGAGGCAGAGGCAGGTGGATCTCTGTGAGTTCGAGGCCAGCCTGGTTTACAGATTGAGTTCCAGAACAGGCTCCAAAACTACACAGAGAAACCATGTCTTGATAAAAACAAAAAACAAAGAAAGAAACAAAAGTAATTTTCCCTCTGCAGTTGCATGAATATAGGGGTGCAGACACAGAGAACTAACTATATAGTTCAGAGATTTGGGACAGGCAGGAGGGGACTGACAGCGTCTACAGTGGCATGGTGATTACCTGGTCAGATTTGTGCTGCAAAGAAATGAATCACACTGGGGATGCTGGTACATGCCTGTGATCCCAACACTTGGGAGGTTGAGGCTGGAGGATGGTGAGTTTGAGGCTGGAGGATGGTGAGTTTGAGACTAGCTTGGAGTACATAGCAAGTTCCATCCTAGGCTCCATAACAAGACCCCGTCTACAAACAAACAAGTGAAATATAACGGTGCATGAGAAGAGATGAGCTCACTCAAACTTCCTGACTAGGTGATGAAAGCTTTCCACTCTAAGTCTTCCTGTCTTACCTGCTCATTCATTCATTCATTCGTTCATTCATTCATTCATTCGTTGTTGTGTTTTTTTGTTTTTGTTTTTGTTTTTTTTTTTTTTGAGAAAGGGGTTCACTGTGTAACAGACCTGGCTGTCCTAAAACTTGCTCTATAGACCTGGCTGGCCTCAAGCTCACAGAGATCTATCTGCCTCTGCCTCCCAAGTGCTGGAAATAAAGGTGTGCAACACCACCAGCACTCAGAGATCTGTCCCCCTGTGCCCGCCCCCAGTGCTGGGATTGAAAGCTTACACTGCACCTGTCCCCTTACTTTCAGTTCTCTCCCAACTGGTTCTGAGTTTAGGGACCTAAATGAACTAAGGGGACCATGTGCACTTACCTTCCTCCTACCGGGTGGGTGAGCCTCTCACACTGTTGAGGGGAGCACAAGCTCCATCAGGGATTTGGGAGGACGATGATTGTCAGCACATATTCAGTGGGAAACAATCAGCACAGATGCCTGCACTGGAGACTGAAGCAGGAGGATGGAAGGAAAGCTTGGGGCCAGCCTGAGCATTTAGTGAGACTGCATGTGAAAACCAAGCATGAAAGGCATGCTGGGGCCTGGGCTGTCAGGCTCAGTGGGAGAATATTCATACTGCATGCACGTAGCTTTGGGGTTGTCTCTAGCCCCGCAGAGATTGGGTGTGGTTCTGCACAGAGACCCTGTCTCAAATGAACCAGGAGGTTGGAATACCGCAGAGATAGCTGCACATCGTATTGCGGGACTAGTCACAATGGCCAGGGCCTGGAACTCGCGTAGGTGCCCATCAACGTACGAATGGAAAAAAGGAAATGGGATACTTACACACAATGAAATTTCATTCATCTATAGAAGAGTGAAATTATAACATTTTCAAGCAAAATGAAGAGAAGCAAGATCATGGTGTTAGGCAAAATAAGCCAGATTCAGACAAATATTGCATGTGAACCTGTTTATATGCATGTGCAGGACATAAATGTGAAACGGGGACTATGAGAGGGGACAAGAGGGGGCAATGGACATGTGACATGAAAACAGAGGGGGGACTTTTTAGGGGAAGAAACCTTAAAAAGGGGGAGAAGGATAGGAGAGGGTAAGAATAAAGTGTGTGTGTGTGCATGTGTGTGCACATGCGCAATGCATGCATGTTACAATGAAACCCTTCCTTTGTCTGGTAGTCAAGATATTAAATAAATAAATACTCGCTACAGAACTCAATAGAGAGAGAAAGGGAGAGAGCGAGAACCTGGAAATAAGACTGTTGTACATTCACTCAACAAACGCTGATTGTATGGGAGGAGCAATGAACCACGTAAGGGTTCTCTTTCCTGGGCGACATTAGGGAGCTATAGTAACAAATTGTAAATAAACAAACAACCAAATGAATGAATGAATGAATACATAAATAAATAAAACCAGGCAGTGGTGGCACACACCTTTAATCCCAGTCCTCGGGAGGCAGGGGTAGAGGAGGCCTCGGTGAGTTCGAAGCTAGCTTGGTCTACAGAGTTCCAGGACAGGAACCGGAGTTCCAGTACCAAGACTACACAGAGAAATTCTGACTTGAAACAAACAAACAAACAAACAAAACAAAAACAAAAACAAAACGGGCTGGAGAGACGGCTCAGTGATTAAGAGCATTGGTTGCTCTTCCAGAGGACCCAGGTTCAATTCCCAGGACCCACATGGCAGCTCACAACTGTCTGTAATTCCAGTTCCAGGGCATCTGACACCTTCACACCAATGCACATAAAATAAAGTTGTTTTAAAACAAAACAAACACATAATTGTAGGCAACATGGTCTCTAAAGATGATAAATCAGGAGAGGGACACTGTTTTCTAATACTGTATTACTGTTGTGTGAGCCATGTGTGATGTGTGTGCAGATATGAAGGGGCCAGAGGAGGAATTTCAGAACTTGTTTCTCTCCTTTCCACTGTGTGTTCTGAGGATCAAACTCAGCTTGCCAGCCTTGCTTGGAAGTTCTTTTACCTGCTGAGACCAACTGTTGATATGGGGGCCGGGCTTTGCTGAGCTGAGACCCAAAGAAAAGGAAGGACACAGCCTTGGAAATGTTTTGGGGGTTCCTGTGGTCCTCCTTCATGCAAGGATGAGGTCATGAGGGAGGAAATGTGGGCGAACATAAAGAGAGAAAATGCTGAGGGAACAGAGTCTTTGCAGGCCACCTGGGGACTTCTGTCTACACTGGATGAGGAGGGACCATGGGGATGCTGGAATAGTAGAGGGACATGTTTGGATGGGAGGGACC
>NC_022015.1:20498415-20506295 GCF_000317375.1 Microtus ochrogaster | reverse complement strand
GACTGCACAGGAGGCCATCAGGTGGGACCAGAGACCAGAGGAGAGGGGAGGTGACAGGGCTCAACCCGAGACGCTACAGGCAATAAGGAGTGAGGCAGTTAGATTCTGGGGACATCTTTTGATTTTTTTTTTCAAAGTTTGTTGTTGCTGTTGTTTTTAATTTTATTGTTTTTAGTGCCCGAGGAAGCCAAAAAGAAGGCATTGGATCTCCTGGAACTGGAGCTAAAAGCTGTAGGCCACCATGTGGGTGCTGGGACTTGAACTTGGGTCTTTTGGGAGAGCAGCCAGTGCTCTTAACTGCTGAGCCATCTCTCTGGACTGTTTCAAAAATTTTACTAAAAATAATGAATGTACAGAAAGATACACATTATACTTGTAGGTGGCCTAGTACAGCTGGATTTTTGTTTGTTTGTTTTTTTGTTTTGTTTTGTTTTTTCAAGACAGGGATTCTCCGTGTAGCTTTGGAGCCTGTTCTGGAACTAGCTCTTGTAGACCAGGCTGGCCTCGAACTCAAAGAGATCCGCCTGCCTCTGCCTCCCAAGTGCTAAGGTTAAAGGCATGTACCACCACCGCCTGGCCTGGATGGGTTTTTATAAAGGGAACATTTCTAACGAGCATTCAGATAAGAAACACTCCCACAACTGCATATGGTGGTACAGGCCTATAATCCCAACACTCGGGAAGCAGAGGCAGGTGGATTTCTATGAATTTGAAGCCAGCCTGGTCTACATAGTGAACTCTAGAACAGTCAGGGTTATACAGTGAGACCTTGTCTTAAAGGTGACTTCTGGGCATGAAACAATCTGCCAACCAGGTAACTTTGCTCTGACTTGAATAGACAAGACATAAGTCCACAAAGGCTGTCCTCCTCAAAGACACTGTTGGAATGAATGCCTGACGAGGGGACCAGGGACTTAATGTGGACTCTCTTGTGTTCTGTACCAGCTCCCCTCTGCCTCCTGAGCCTGTTGCCACCCCTCAGTCCTGCAGCCCCCATCTCCCCATCAGAGCCCATCAGTCAAGCGTATAGCCTGGCTCTCTACATGCAGAAGAACACATCAACACTGCTGCAGACCTATGTAAGTGACACTGGGCACAGGCAGGGGTCTGGGGGAGGAGGTGCTGGCCTGGACAGGGCAAGCAGAGCAGGTCCAGGAGACTCCCCCTCCCCGCCCCCCCGTGAGCCTCAGGAAACCAAAAGAGGGCATCAGATCTCCTGAAACTGGGGCCAAGGGAAGTTGTAGGCTGCCATGTGGGTGCCGGGAATCGAACCCGTGTTCACTTCACGTGTGCTGTCCTGGAGCCACCTCTTGCCCTGGGTTTGTTCCATCCCATTGGTTCCTGGACTCTTCAAACTTCTCTGAGAGGTGGAGCTAGAATCCGTTTTGCAGGTGAGAAGGTGGAGCTGTAGAGAGGTAGGTAATAGGCCTTCAAGTACTGAGCTAGTGAGCGCAAAGCCAGCGTCTGGGACCAGGTCTGCGGAGTTCCTTACTAGAAGCTCCCACCCACACACTTACTGTCTAGATGTAGAACTGGCAGCTTGCTGAGTCTTGGATGTTGGTTTGCTTGACCCACGTGTGCTGGTTTCCATTCTCAGCAGCAGGGACAGGGATCCCGTTAGCCTTATCTGAGCCTGTCCCTTTCTAACTCACACAACTGTCTGGCCCTGACCCTGGAGTTCACAACTCGCCCACTGCGGTTTTCCTTTACATCAATGTGATTACAAAATCCAGGCTCTAGGTTGGGCGTGTTGGCTCATATCTTCCAGACCAGCAACAGGGGAAGAGAGGCAGGTAGAACTCTGTGAGTTTGAGGCCAGCCTACACACAGCTAGACAATGAAATACTATTTAAAAAATAAAGAACCAGGCAGTGTGGTGCAAGCATTTAATCGCAGCATTTGGGAGGCAGAGGCAGGAGGATCTCTGTGAGTTCGAGGCCAGCCTGGTCTACATAGTGAGTTCCAGGACAGACTCCAAAGCTACAAAGAAATCCTGGCTCAAAAAACAAAAAACAAACAAACCAACCCCATGAAGAAGAAGGAGGAGGAGGAGGAGGAGGAGAAGGAGGAGGAGGAGGAGGAAGAAGAGGAGGAGGAGGAGGAGGAGACGAAAGAAAGAGAAACATCAGCTGTTACATTTTAATAATGTGCTTGGGCTGAACATACAGTCATAGTGCTCACTGGTATTCCTATATCAGTATGTGGTTCTCCCCTTATTGCAGGTCAGACACTTATGTGTATTATTTCCTACCACTGTACAGTACTGCCTTGTGGAGCTATGGGTTCTTGCGGTTCAGTGAGGCACTGTTGGTGCACAGAGGACGTAATGGAGCCCACAGTGCGCTTGCTTACACTTGCAGCTCCCAAAGGGAGGTGGATGGTGGCTTCTCTGGGGAAATACCAGCCTCAGAGGGAAGATGTCCCCCCCAGAAACTCCTTCAGTCACTTCCCTTCTATTTGTCTGTCTCTCATGCAGCTCCAGTACCAGGGCAGCCCCTTCAGTGACCCTGGCTTTTCAGCCCCGGAACTCCAGCTCAGTAGTCTGCCACCGGCTGCAGTCTCCTTCAAGATTTGGCACGCTATGGATGATGCAGAGCGGCTGAGGCAAGCCCAGGGAGCCTTCCTGGCCTTGACCCAGCACCTCCAGCTTGTGGGGGACGACCAGAGTGATTTAAATCCTGGCACTCCCATTCTGCTGGCCCAGCTAGGAGCAGCAAGACTCAGGGCCCAAGGCCTATTGGGCAACATGGCTGCTATCATGACTGCCCTGGGGCTGTCCATCCCCCCAGAAGAGGATACTCTGGGACTTGTCCCTTTTGGGGCCTCGGCCTTTGAGAGGAAATGTCGAGGCTACATAGTGACCCGGGAATATGGTCACTGGACGGATCGGGCTGTGAGGGACTTGGCTCTACTCAAAGCTAAGTACCCAGCATAGAGGGTCGGCCTTCTGTCAGAAGTCTCAAGGCTTTTTCTCTCAGAGGACTCATTCGACATGGAGAACACATCACATCTCACTTAGCAGTCAGGACCCCTGAGCCAAATATTTGAACTATTTTCTGGAAGCCAAGCCTCCACTCCTTATGGCCTGGGTCTTCCTGCCGGGTCCTAGCAACTCCCTTCCGGATCTGGGCAGGACTCCATGGACCCATCTGATGGATCAACAAACAGAGTGTTGATAGTCCTACTACCTGGTTGGAAAGAAGAGCCCTTCTGAAGAGGCTTCACTTCCCACCCTAGGGAGAGGACAGCTGGCCTCCCCCCTGGGCTTGCCCTGCCCTGACTTTGCTCTTCCTGTATTTGAGGAAGTCCTGGGGCTTGCTTCCTGTCTCTGTCTACCTCAACTCCCAGGTGAGAACATGACCTTTCTGAACACAGGCCTCTTTTTGCTAGAGTTCTGGTTCCCACTCTGCCTCTCCATTGGCAGCTTCTGTTGAATCGTCCAGTGGATGGAGGCCCAATGCCCAGCCACAGTCACCAGGGCTCTTCCTGCTGAGGACACCTACTTCGTGGTCAGGACTGACAAGTGGTATCCCTGGCCTGGGCCCTTCGTGGATGCATTTGTGCTGTGCCTCTGTGGGCGGGTGGAACCCACCTCCTGTACGCGAGAGATCCCATTCTCAACTTTCACTCCCCATAGGCAACAACTGTGTTTCATTAGACTGTGGTTTTATTGTTAAACATTTATTTACAAATATTAATTTATTCTCAAATAAAACTCTCGTAAGATGCTTTTGACTTTCCCTCTCCATAGACCAGGCTAGGGCTGGGGGCCCCTGGGAACGGGATGTGGAGGTAAGAAAAGGAAGGGCATTGAAGGGGGAGGGGTAAGGCTCTAAAGGATCTGGTGGGAGGAGAGAGGCACCAGGGAGATAGATGGTCCTGAGGGTAGGTGGTCTTGCACTTCTGGTTAGGAAAGGACAAAGGAACTAAAGGGATAGAAAGTGTCACCTCCGTGTTACACATAGTCATATGGACCGTGGGGAGACAGATGGAGAAACTGGGAGTCAGAGGCAGGTGGATCTCTGAGTTCTAAGCCAACTGGTCTACATAGCGAGCTTCTTCAGGACATCCACGGCTACCTAGTAAGACCCTGTTTCAAAAACAAACAAACAAACAAACAAACAAACAAAGAGCAAGAGACATATAACGAGAAACAGAAACCTCCTGAAGAAAAAAAAATTCAAAACGGGAGAAAAAGCGTAAAAAAAGAGAAACTGGTAGGCACGAAACTCCCTGAGGATACAAGATCCAAAGAGAAAGAGACCACAATACTGAAGAAAGACAGGGACAGGGCAAGAACACAGTGACACAGATGGAGAGAAAGAATTGGAAGCCAAAGAGGTGGGACACAGTAAGCTTGCAAGTACTAACTCTCAGGCGACGCCTCCAGGCACCAGCTGGCTCAGGTCGCCCTCGGTGCGGCTCACCCACTCGCCATAGAGGCCGCACACGTGGAGCCCCAGCAGCTTGGCTGAGAAGACGCCCGGAGTGCCGTTGGCGGTGGAAAGGGTGGTGGTGGCGGGGGGCTCAGCTCCGGGCCCGCGGGCTGCTGCGCCCAGAGCGGCCAACACCGTCTCCAGCGCGGCTCCCAGGGCGCGAGCCTGGCGCGCCGCGTCCTCCAGGCTCCGCAGCAGGCGCGGGGCGCGCGGGTTCAGCTCCGCCTGGTGGCGGCGCACAGCATCCAACAGCGCGGGGAGCGCACCCAGGGCGGCCGCGTCCAGACGCAGCCGCTCGGACAGCGGTAGCCCCGCGTGGCTCGGCGCCGGGCCGCTCAGGCCGGCCAGGGAAATCCGCGGCGGTGAGAAGCCCGGCAGCCCAAAGGGGTCTCCCTGCTGCTGTACCTGTGGAGATACGGCCACCGGTCAGCCGGGCTCCTGGGACCTTGTTGGGGGCTCGTCCACTCCTAACAGCCCTCCTCCCCTCTCCTGAGGCCTTAGTTTCTTGCAAATGATTGATCCTATTGTGTTTGAGATTAAACTAAGAAATTACACGGTCTTTGTTTCTCTAACAGCTAATAAGAGTTAAGCGTTAGAACCCAGGAAGAACTCAATAAATATATTTTTTTAATTACTTTTTTCTGGGAATACTTTTGAGAAAAGAGTCTCACTATGTAGTATCCCGGAACTCACTCTGTTGACCAGGCTGGCCTCGAGCTCACTGAGATATGCCAGCCTCTCGAGTGCTGGGATTAAAGGTGTGCACCACCACACCTAGCTTTCCTTGTTTATTTTGAGACAGGGTCTCACTATAGCTTTTGCTGGCTAGGCTGGCTTCAAATTCACAGAGATCAACCCGCCTCTGCCTCCCAAGGGCTGGCGTGTGCCCATGGTGTGCTGGGAGGATGGCACCATACTGCACAGGTGACAGTCAAAGACAACTTCATAGAGTCAGTTTTCTGCCACCTTTATGTTGGTTCTGGGGATCAAAGTCTGGTCACCCAATTGCCTGGCAAGCCCCTTTACCAGTTAAACCATATCTCCAGTCCCAGCCGTAGGTTTAACTCCTATCTGCTACTTACTAGCAAGACCATTGCCTTCTTTTGGCTTCAGCCTTCTCGTCTGTGAGAGTAAAGAATGCTCCCTGTTCTGTCTTTCTGTCTCGAGGACCACAGAAACAGTGTAGGGACCAAGTCAAATTCACTTCCTCTTCCCTACTCGATTGCCACCAAATGAAAGACAAAGGGGATTTGTAATTTGTCAAATGTTTTAACAATAATATTTATTCTTTGCAAATATCTTGCCTCAGATGCAGGCCTTGTGGTTGCTGCTTTGAATACAGTGTCTTCCTAAAAATGGGTGATAATGACGAAGATGGCTTTGTAAATAAGAAAACCGAGGCCCACTGAGATGGTTGCCAGTCTGACAACCTGAGTTTGATCCTAGGAGCCACATAGTAAAAGAGAAAACCAAGTCCCTCAGTTGCTGTCTGACTTTCATATACACACCATGACACTTGGGTGCCCACACACATGCACACAAAATAAATGAATATAATTTAAAAATGGGTGGAGCACAAGCCATGATTGGCAGTAGGTTCCCTGGGAAGCAGCAGAGACGGAGTTTGGTCTGCCTACAAAGCTGGCTGAATCCTCCTACTGCCAGTGTTAGATTCCTCTTTAAGGTTTACCGTTATATCCCAAGGTTTTCAGGTAGCAACCCTACAGTCTGAATCAAAACACCAGCCTTTCCTGCTACACCTGGTAATCTAGAAGAGTCTTTTTTGTGTTGGTGGGCCCCTTTTGCTCTGGAAAGTCCCCTCATGGGTAGAATTTTTGCCCCTGACTGAAACCCCTTTTTGGCTTCTCCGAATGTCCCAGGTGGAAATGGTCACAGTTCACACTGTTCAGCTGCTTCATCTGACAGTGCAAAGAGTTGAGACCTCAAGAGTATACTGAGCTCAGATCTAGGTTTCCTGACTCCCAGAGTTCCCTCTGGTTCCTCACACTGGTTCTGATTTCCAGCACCAAGGATGGAGCCTCCAGGAGGCTCAGTATCACTGGCTACTGGTGGGGTCCTCCACTTTACTGTGTGGCCTGAAGATAGTTAATGTTCCCCTCAGAAACTCTGATTGCCACTGCTGGGGATGAGGTGGAAGAAATGGGTGAAGACCTCTGTGGGGCATGCTCCCCCACTCCACATCCCAGTCCCTACTCACCTATTCCTCCAGCAGCTGGAGGTGTGTGCTCCCCACCCCACACCCCAGTCCCTACTCACGTATTCCTCCAGCAGTTGTTCTGAGTATTTGGTGAGGAGGCGTGCAAGGTTGTGTGTCTGGCGGATCTTGGCCTCCAAATGGGGAAGGAAGGAGATTGGGGAGTCATCCTGGGAATCTTCTGGTGGGAACGAGGGGGGGGGGATGAGGGGTTATGAGTGCAACCCAATCCCACTCCTTGATTATCTTTCCTAAACTGGCTCTTTCCAAACCCAGAGGTTCTGCTCTGAAGGCTAACATTCAAGCTAGGAGGACCATGTCCCATCCCAATGGAGGGAAAACCAGGTCCCAAGTAGTTTCTCTATGTGAATTGTCTCTCCTGTCTCCAAATCACTGCAGAAATGCTATTAAGAACAAATTCATAATCTGCCTCCTTCAGGTTCTCACTGCCTCAAATCAGTTTCTTCTTCCACTTTAGGTAATTTGTTCATACTTCCAAGGTAACTTCTTTTATCCGTGTGAATCTGCCTTATTCCAAAACTCCTTAGAGGGCAGCTATGCTTACCCTATACCACCAATGCTATCCTGAGACCCTTTAAGGACAAAGTTCATATATCTTTGGATTTCTGCAACTGTTGGTTGAATTCAGTCAGCATCACTGAAGCACAGAACTTCACCTTGAAACACGTTTTCCCCGCCTGTTCTACAGATAGAGAAACCGAAGACCTGTTCTCTTCCTGATGCTTCCAGGTGAGGTGCTAGGCTCGACAGCATCAATGTATCAACTCAACAACAGTCTGACCTGTCGCTGGCACAAACCTGAGAGCGGTGCCAAATGAAGACGACTACATTTCCCAAGATGCACACCACATGAATTCTAATGCATGCTGGGGAATGTAGTCCCGACCCGACAATCCCTTCCGTCTGAGTTTCCACAGCGGGCCAAGATCTCAGAAGCCCGTACTTTGCCCTCTTCCTGTCAGTCATAGATCCTCCGTAGGAGTTGTGAAGCTTCCTTAACTAGCCTCTCCCTCCAATCCTCCAGCTTTGATTCTCTCCTAATACTCTGATAGGCACTGTTATCCGGCCCCAGCCCGACCCCAGCCCTTCTTCAGGGTGTACTCACCCATATAGTCGGTGCTCTAACCCCTGAACCCAAGACCCTGAAGCTTCAACTCCAGGCCTCCTCTAAACCCTTGCTCCTGCCCTTTCTCCCAACTCACCCGCCG
>NC_022015.1:20488415-20495915 GCF_000317375.1 Microtus ochrogaster | reverse complement strand
GGGGTGGCCACTGCCCACAGTGGTCTGGGTTCTCCCACATCAATTATTAATCAAGAATATGCCCCACAAACTTACCTCCAGGGCAGCATAAAGTAGGCATTTTCTCAATCAAGGTTCCCTCATCCCAAATGACCCTAGTTTGTGTTGAACAGACAAAAAAACTAGACAGCACACATTTTTCTTCGGTTGGGCGTTGACAGCTTGGGACTGGAATTGCTGGGAGACCGGGTTGGCATAAGTTTAGCTTTACTGAAAAACTGCCAGTTTCCCAAAGTATCTCTACCAAGTATGTTCCCTGATTCAAGGAATGCCAAGTTGCTCTGCTACCTCATCTACACGGTCTGTCTTTTTCACTTCCGCCATTCTGGCTGAGGAGGCCCGCTCCCCACTCGAAAGTCTGGCACGCACTTGGCACTGTCCATGAGACTTGAATGAATGGATGAACAAGTGAAGTTGGGCAGCGTAGAATCCAGCAGCCTGGAGAGGGCAGACGCGCGCGCACACAGCATTTCAGGGACGCCCACCCGCCGCGGACGCACACCAGGACAGTCCCTCTCGCGCACCCCTGTGCCCACGTGGCCGGAACGCACCGCCTCGCTCGGGCCGCGCGCGTCCAGCCGCACAGCTGTCCCCCGGCTCTCCCTCTCCGCGGCTGGCAGAGGGCGCTGTGCGTCCGTGCGCCCCGAGGGGCGGGCCCGGGCCGGGGCGGGGCGCGGTCGCAGGAAGCCAGGCAGGGACGCGCGGAGGCGTTGGGGAGCGAGGGAGGGCGCGGCCAACTCCCGGAGGGCCGGCAGGCCGAAAGAGCGGCGCCGGGGCCTGGCGCGCAGCCTGAGATCGCCGGACCGCAGGCCGTCCCACCACGGGCTCAGTCCCGGCCCCAGCCCCGCCAGCATGGCCGGCCGGACCGTGCGGGCCGAGACCCGGAGCCGGGCCAAAGATGACATCAAGAAGGTGATGGCGACCATCGAGAAGGTCCGGAGATGGTGAGCGCTGCCCCTGGGCCAGGGACACAGCCGAGCCACCTCCTCCAAACGCGTCCGCCCTTTCCTGGCCAGCTGCCCCCGCCCACCAGCTGTGCTCAGAATCGCCTGCCCCCCCCCCCTCCCCGGCAATTCCCAGAGGTCTACAAAGCGTGGTCCGGAGTGGTGCTTTCCCAGAGCGGGAGCCCTCATCTATGCCCCGCCCCCTGAAGCTTTGACACTCTTGCAAGCTCGGCCCCGGGTCTTCATTGCCAGAGTCCCTTGCCAGGCCTTGGTGGCGCCCTGCTGAGTGCCCCAGGTGTCTGCAAAACCGCAGCTCCAAGTTATATCCGTCTATGCCCTGGTCTTTACAGGGCACTTTCTGCTTCTGTGACGTTAGCGAAGCTTCCCTTACCCTAGCACATCTCCCTGACCCCCTGCTCTATGGTGTTCTCCCTAACCCAGTCTCCTGCCCTCCCACAGGGAGAAGCGCTGGGTGACTGTGGGTGACACTTCCCTTCGAATCTTCAAGTGGGTGCCTGTGGTGGATCCCCAGGAGGAGGTGAGCAAGCCCAACCCCCAACAAGCCTTGCGTCTGTGCAACCTCAGACAATTTCCATCCCCACCTTGGCCTCCACCTTCAGTTGGCTTGGAGACTCCAGTGTGGAGCTCAGGCAGATGGTAACGATTATTAGCGCGCGCATGCACACACACACACACACACACACACACACGCCCCCACCCTCTCCAAGTTCAAGACCTAACTCAGCCTACATAACCTGAGACAGCGCCTCTTGCTTCTCTAAGGCTAGGTTTCTTTATTTGTATTGAGGGGATTTGTAAGTGCTCACCAGACAGCTGGCTCTGACCTTACCCCTCTAACCCTCAGGAGCGGCGGCGGGCAGGAGGCGGGGCAGAGCGATCCCGTGGCCGGGAGAGACGCGGCAGGGGCACCAGTCCCAGGGCGGGTGGTCCCCTCATCCTGCTGGATCTCAACGGTATGTGCAGATTCTGGAATGAGGAGGGAAGGAAGCTACTGGGAGGCCCTCTGGCCAACCAACTTGGCTTTTGCTTCCGCAGATGAGAACAGCAACCAGAGTTTCCATTCAGAAGGTTCACTGCAGAAAGGCACAGAGCCCAGCCCTGGGGGGACTCCCCAGCCCAGCCGCCCTGGGTCACCCACTGGACCCCCAGAAGCGATTGCAGAGGATACTCAGCCCCCACAGCTGGGCCAAGAGAGAGGTAGGACCAGGTGGTTCTTAGGAGCCCTCCCTTCTCCAAAGTTGAACCCACCATATTGTCCTTGTACCTATGTCAATGTCCTCTCTCCCTGGTCCTGCTCCCCCTGAGGATGGGTGGAACCTCTCCTGTCCCTGGCAGAAATTACATTCAGCTGCTGTCCTGTCCTCTGGCTGAGTCTGTCTTTGTGGGTAGCGTACCACCATCTGCAATTTGTACGCAGATTTCTTTCTTTTTTTTTTTTTTTTTTTTTTTTTTTTTTTGGTTTTTCGAGACAGGGTTTCTCTGTGGCTTTGGAGCCTGTCCTGGAACTAGCTTTGTAGACCAGGCTGGTCTCGAACTCACAGAGATCCACCTGCCTCTGCCTCCCGAGTGCTGGGATTAAAGGCGTGCACTACCATCGCCTGGCAGCGCAGATTTATTTCTTTGCTTGCTTATTGTCTTTCCTGTTATCATCTCGCGCCAGCCATACTGATGTTGTCCATTCCTGTGACATCAGAACACCAATGGATACATAATAGATGTTCAGTAAATACTTGTTCGGAGTATAAATAACTCTGACAGAGCGATTAGTAGCAGTAGAGTACCGGCTAACAAAGCCCCTTCCCTGCTAGGTGTTCTGAGCACGTCAACGCTTGCTTTTCGGTTTCTCATTTAATCTCCACTGTTACTTTCTGGGAGTGATGATCCTATTATGATTCCGCTTTATGCACGAGGAGCCCATCATCCAGACTTACAGAGCCACTGAGCCAACACCCTGGGCCTGAGCCCTCTTTAGCTTCTCTGTCTTCATATAGTCGGCCCCCTGTCTGGTCAGTACTACTTCCCAGGTGTGGCTGATTTCTGCGTCTCTGGTCCTGTCTTCTCATTGCTCACTTGTGCCTGCTCTGGTCTCCGTCCCTGTCCCTAGTGGCCGCCACGCAGCTGCGGATGGCTTTTCCTAAAGCACAGATTCCGAGAGATTCTTTTCCTGCTTCAGATCCTTCAGTGGCTCCGCCGGGCCTCTGGTTCTTTAGTTGGACTCTGGGGCCTTAACAAACTGTGGCCACAGGAACTGTTCCCCCGCCACGAATACCATGACATGGTTGAGTCTCAGGACCGTGTGTAGATTGTTCCAGAAACTCTGTTCATGTAAGATGATAGGGTAGAGAATACAGCTCCGTGGCAGAGAGCTTGTCTGCCATGGCTGAGGCCCCGAGCCCCATTTCTATTCCCACAATGAGTGGGTGAATGAGTGAATGCATGAATGAAGATTCTAGCTAGCACACATACTATGTGCTAAAGGCTTCCTTTGACCCTCACTGCAGTCTCTTGTATTACTGTCACTGTTCCCATTCTGCAGATGATTCCATTGAGGTTCAGAGAAATAGCTTGCCTAAGGTCAGGATGTGGATTTAGTACAACATAGAATCTGTGATCACCAAGCATGTATTTCCCTCTGCCTAAATTCTGTTCCCTCTCTCTGCTTGTCTCCTGGCTCACTCCCAACCTGAATCTCCCCGCTCTTGGCGTCTTGGTGCCCTCCTCTGGCTCCTACAGTGTTGTGTTGTGTGATTGGTACCTGCCCGTTTCTTCTGCCCCCGGTCTGGTCTGTTATCCTGGCGCAGAGCCGCTGCTCAGGAGGTGTCTGTTCATTTGGCATTCCAGACCCAGGGGACACACCCGCAGGCGGTACTGATGACCCCCCGAAGCTGACCAAGGAGGAGCCTGTTCCAGAATTGCTGGAAGCTGAGGTGAGCGAGGCCAGAGACTGGACTTTGACCTGGTGGGGAATCGGGTTCTGGGGGCACAGGGAGTCTGCATTCTAGGGTCCAGGAGGGAGATATGGACCTAGAACCCACTGAAAGTCTTAGCTGAGGTTGAATTCTTGGGTAAAAAGAGGAGTGTTTTAGAGACACCATCCTGAGGGCTGAATCATGGCTGATTTAAGAGCTCTGGAAGCCTGCGATGAACTTGGTGTTCCTCCACAGATTAAAAACCAAAAATCTAGGCTCAGGGTGTGCACGGAGAGCCTGGGCCCCCACATCACACAGACACACGTCCTGAGCTGTCAGGTTTGCTTTTCCCTACAAGGACTACCTGATTCCATTCCCAGAAAAAATCAAATTCTTTCCCCCAAATAGCGTTGCCATCATTTTTGGTCACTTGGTCCTGGGCCAGACTCTGGGTCACCAGGGGAATAGAGTGGAAAAGGCAGAGGCTAGGAGGCTGTACTTCTGGGTTAGAGTGGAGCTCACACCTGTCCGCCCTTCCTCTTCAGGCCCCCGAAGCTTACCCTGTCTTTGAGCCAGTGCCACCTGTCCCTGAGGCAGCCCAGGGTGACACAGAGGACTCGGAGGGCGCCCCCCCACTCAAGCGCATCTGTCCAAATGCCCCTGACCCCTGAGAAGCTGCCTGCCTCCTGTCCCGTTGCTCCCAGGGCCCCTTTGGCTTTTTCTAAATAAAGACCCTTTTGTAATTTCGTGTCATGTCATTTCCCTGTCCTGGCTGGGGAGGGTCTTTGGAGACAGTTTTGGCTCATGCTCTGTTCCTCAGGTGGGGTCACCAAGGCTCTGAGATGACCTGTATCACACCACAATTACGTAAGCGGGGAGGGCGTGAGCCAGGACCTCACCTCCCTTGCTCTCCCACCTTGCCCTTCCTTACCAACTTTTCCCTCCCCGGGCCCAGCAGATATTGCATTTCCCATTTCACTTATAGGAGCACAGGCCTAGAGGGGTGGAGAGGCCTGGGAGGACCCAGCTTTTTCCCTGCCCTCAGGAAGCTACAGCATCCTGTCTCTAGGGAACCTTCCCTTCCATGGGAAACTCTAGGGCCAAACTTCTGTGCTGAGTCCTCACGTCTCTTGTGCAATTGTCACCCCCTCTTAGATGCCTTCCCTGGTTCTAGGCTCCAGCAACATCGTCTCCTTTGAGTTCCCATAGCCCTTTAAGCTTCCTGCTCTTTGTCTTAGCCTTTATCTGGCTGTTGGGGACCGTGAGTCTGTGTTTCTGTCCTTTAGGCTGCAGGCCTCTCAAGAGCTGAAGTAGGTTCCCAGCCATGCCCAGTTTAGCACTGGGAATACAATAAGCCTAGCAAATGCTTCAGAGTAGATGATAGGGCTGGGCATGGTGGCTTACACTTGTAATCAGGATGCTGAGGCAGGAGGATTCTGAGTTCCTGACTGTCCAGGCAGCGAGATGTCTCTGTTAATTCTAGGGTTTTGGAAGTTCTTACAATGTACTTCCTCTTTACTTAAGTAACATTATGTTCTTCTGGGGTCTTTGAAGAGTTGAAGATGGATAGTTATAGTTTTTCTTAGTTATGATAAAAGATAAATTAGATATAAAACTTTAGATTTACAAAGATAGGATAGATAATAGAGCATTTTCCTTAATTTGCCAAATGTAAATACACTAAATATTGTAATTATAATTCTTGCTTGATAACTGTTTTGTTTATATATTATTTTACTATGTTAAAGTTAACTTTCCTTTTTATTTAGACAGAAAAGGGGAAATGATGTGGGAATATTCCCCTCTGTATGCTGTGAATATGTTTTATTACTATTAGTTAATGAATAAAGTCATTTTGGCCAATGGCTTAGCAGAGCAAAGTCAGGCAGAAAATCCAAACAGAGAAATAGAAAGAAGGTGGAGTCAGGGAGATGTCATGTAGCTGCCCAAGAAACAAGAGGTAACAAATCACGAGCCTCATGGTAATTTAAGATATAAGCGCTAGCTAGAAAGACACCTAAGCTATTGGGCGAATAGTGTTGTAATTAATATAGTTTCTGTGTGATTATTTGGGTCTGAGAAGTCAGGAAACGAAAAAGCAGTTTCTGCCTGCAAGTTCCTCCGTCATTGTCTGTGTGGCTCTAGGTCTCTACTCTCCGACTCTTACTCTGTTCACTGGACAAACGGGGTAATGACTAGGCTGCAGCCCCCCCACTCCACCCCATCCCTGGTCAGCGCCCCATGAGAAACTTCAACCAAACAAGCACTCCTCGGTCTGTACTTGTCAGAGAAGCAGGATCAGGTGAGGTAGCCCTGTTTTAGTTTTTAATAAAAGGAGAGATTGAGGTTTAAGATAAAATCTTTTAAAAATGTCACAGTGTCTGCTTCAGTGATAGTGAAGCCGGGACAGGCTAGGAGGCTGCAGCAGGGTTGCGATTGTGTGTGTTCCTATTGCTGTAGAAACAAATGACCAGGGATTCACAGCGTCATCAGTCTGAAGGTCAGAAGCCCAAGGTCAGTGTCGCTGGGTCAGAGTCAGGAGCCTGCAGGACAGGCTCCCGTGGTAGGCTCTCCAGGAAAATTTGGCTTTTGCAGCTCCTAGAAGCTACTTGCATTCAGGAATGGATTCAGACTGTGGCATTGTTCTCTCTTCCACCCCATCTCACAAACCCATTGTGAGAATGGTTATTCTGCCTTTCTGCTTCTGTCATTGCATCACTTTCTCTGGCCCTCCTGCTACTCATGTGGCCCCTACGATCATGCTGGCCTTCCCAGGTATACAGGGTCAGCCCCCCATCTTGGAACTTAGACCATCTGAAAATCTCATTGTCATGTAAAGTCACATGCTCACATGCTGGGGCTTAAGATGGACATCTCTCCCTTTGTCATGTAAGGTCACAGATGCTGGGGCTTAGGATGGACATCTCTGGGGGGGGTCAATAATCAGGATGAGGTAATCTCAACAATTTTCTGGGTTTGTGAGTCATCTCTATTTCCTGAGGTGACACTATGAAGTTATGTAAATGCTCTACAAACTGTAAAGTGCCTTGTAAAGTTCAAGTTCTGGGTTTGAATTTCACTGTCTGTTTTCAGTTTCTTAATTTTATGTGTGTGGGTGTGTTGCCAGCATGTATGCCTAAGCATGTCCATCACTGAGTGTGTGCAGCACCTGAGGTGACTGGAAGTGGCTGGCAGATACCCTAAAACTGGAGTTAAAGTTTCTAGCTGCCATGTGGGTGCTGGGAATGTGGGCGTAGTTTTCCAGGCTACTTCCTGCTGGTTGGGGGCGCTGATAATCTTATGGGGACCTAAAGAAAATTTAGAGTTATAATCAAGTCCTGACTGAAGTATCCTGTGAGTCTTGATCATCTCAGGCAGCATCTTGAATCTGTTCTGGATGTAGAGCTCAGACATCTGGGCCATCTGTTCCTACCGGAGATTTCTCAGTTGGTCCTCCTTGATCAAACTAGATTTTTCTTGCCAGGCGGTGGTGGCGCACGCCTTTAATTCCAGCACTTGGGAGGCAGAGGCAGGCAGATCTCTGTGAGTTCGAGACCAGCCTGGTCTACAAGAGCCAGGTCCAGGAC
>NC_022015.1:20481524-20488195 GCF_000317375.1 Microtus ochrogaster | reverse complement strand
CAAAGCCACAGAGAAACCCTGTCTCGAAAAACCAAAAAAAAAAAAAAAAAAGAATAAATCCACAGCCTCTCATTTTCTGTGGAAACAAAAGCAAATCCTCTTCTCCAAAGTAACATACCTTTTGACTTCAATTTTGAAGCCAAGGTATTTTCAAAATACTTATCTTGGATTAATTCAGCAGCATTTATAAGCAAATATCTTTTAGCAGCTGTTGCTCCTTCCTCAGCATTCAAACAATTCAAAGAGAGCATAATAGCATACAGTATCCAGACTTTCTGTGTATTTTCCATCTTTATGTGGTTTTACTTTAACCTCTATTTCTTTTATTTTTACTTTGAACTTTTGGCTTTTTGAGACAGTTTCTCTGTGTGTCTTTGTCCTGGAATTCCCTCTGAAGACCAGGTTGTCCTTGAACTCAGAGATCCATCTGTCTCTGCTTCCCCATGCTGGGATTAAAGGTGTCTGCCACCACACCTTGAGTTTACAGAGGTCTGTCTGCCTCTGCCTCCCAAGCTTTGGGATTAAAGGTGTGTGCTACCACACCTTGAAGTCACAATCAACCTCTGCTTCCCCAAGTGTTGGGATGAAAGGTGTGTACCACCACACCCAACTACTCTCTTTCTTTTTTAAGAACTTTAACCTTTTTTTCTTTTAAGCCTGCATATATTTTTAACACACTGTAAAACATTTAGAGGTGTTTTTTTCCCCCTTTGGATTTCTCTTTACAGTATATCTCTCTTTTTTCTGACTATGTGAGTCTTTAAGGAGAGGATTAAAGCCGTGGCTTTTACGGCTAGATCCAGCCCATTCCTTAGCTTTTCAAGATTTCAGCCTCATGGCTGGGGTACTGACTGTAGCCACGTTTTATTGCCACAACTCTATGGCATTTCAAGGTCCTTGCCAGCAAGCAAGCTGCAACAGTGTTAAACAACACTGAAAAACTCCATAGTCAGGACCGCCTGCTTGAAAGAGTCAGAGTTTGCCCTGGCAGGACAGCCCAGAAAGCTGGCATTTTAAAATGGCGCAGCTTTTTTCCTGCTACAGCTGAAAACCAAAAAGCATGCAGTCAGATTTTTATCAACACTATTTAAGTGTTTCTTGGCAGGACCTCTTTAAAGGGCTGCAAGGTTTTACGGCTAAAGCTGAGTCAGGAAGTGTCTCTTAAATGAGAGTGCTTGCTTGCCTCTAGCAAGCAGAGCAGACCCGAGAAATTGCTGCTACCAAGAAAACATGCTTTGTTCTTTCCCAAGCTTCCTCAGACTTTCCATGGATGCAGTTATCCACGTGGGCACCACACAACCCCCGAATGTCCCGTGGGCCTTTGTTTCATTTTCTTATCCACCTATCCTTTCATTTCCTGTGCCCTAGTCCCCTTTCCTGAGCCAGCATGTCCTAAGTCTCCATCCTGTCATGCTGTAGCTTTATTAGTCAGGGTTCTCTAGAGGAGCAGAACTATGGGATGAATACATGTGAAGGCAATTTAGACACCGCTCCATTGCTGTGAGGGGACTCCGTGACCAAGGCAACTCTTAGAAAAGAAAGCATTTAATTGGAGTCTCGCTTTCTATTTCAGAGGGCTAGTCCATTCTCACCCCAGCAGGGAGCATGGTGCTGGAGAAGTAGCTGAGAGCTACTACATCCTGGTCCTCGGGCAGGTGGGGGACATAGAGTGTGATGTGGTGGGCAAACCTTCAAGCTCATCCCTGGTGGCACCCCTCCTCCAACAAGGCCACCCCTCCTAATCTCAGACAGTTTACCAGTTAGCTGGGGGCTAAGTGTTCAAATGCATGAGCCCATGGAGACCATTCTTATTTGAACTACCAAAATACCTTTTGTTTGTTTTATTTTGTTTCTTGAGATGGGGTTTCTCTGGGTAGCCCTGATTGTCTGGAAACTCACTCTACAGACAAGGCTGGCCTCAAACTCAAAGATTCATCTTCCTCTGCCTCCTGAGTTGTGGGATTAAAGGTGTGCACCGTCATTTATAACTGTGCGAGCTTCCATATTAAACCTAGAATTTCCACTCAGCCATCCTGTATCAATAAACTCAGCCTGATCCAGTTTTTTTAAAATTTATTTTATGTATATTGGTGTTTTGCCCCCTCATACACATATGCATATACATACACATACACATACATATCTATCTATCTATCTATCTATCTATCTATCTATCTATCTATCTATCTATCTATCTATCTATCTCTATATATATCTGTCATCTAGCTATCTAATCTGTGTACCACATGTGTGAGTTACAGTTGTGAGCTGCCATGTGGATTCTGGGAATCAAATTTGGGTCCTCTCGAAGAGCCGTCAGTGCTCTTAACTCATGAACCATCTCTCTGCCCACTCACACTATTTTCCCACACGTGTTCCCCAGACTACTGTTTGACTGGATTAGCAGACTCCCCAGGCTCTTTAATAGTGCAGCTCATCTCTCCACGGACTACACTTCTCAGCTCCCATCGAGGAGCCTGCCTGACCTTAAGTCATAGGTCTTCAGTCATATCATTAGTGGCTCCTGGGGACATCAGTGTTCTCTTGCCTGGCATTTCTTTTAGGGAAAGTCGCTGCTGGCTTAGCTGACAATGAAGGATGGATATGCTCTGGCAAAGGCAGAAAAGGCAGTGTTTCTGGGAGGGGGTGGGGGCGGGGTTGCATCTTCTGCTGAGGGTGGACAGACTTCTTCAGGTGAGAGCAAACCCTTGAGAATCTGAAGGTTCAAGGCTTTCAGCCTCAGTGGGGCCTCTCACACACCTCCCCGAGAGTTACAGGATCCTATTCTTTACCAGCTGATATCCTGACTATGACCACTGACCCTCCAGCGGCTTGGGCTTGCATTTCCGCTGTAATCCACTAGTCTTACAATGGGGGCTTTGTCGTGGTTTTCTGCAATGTGAGCTCTGTGGCTGCGGGGGAGCAGACTGTCTTCCAGGACACACAGGGAACCTTCAGGGTGTTTATGGGCTTCTGGAGAAGCCTGTCAATTTTATCACTGAGTTTGTTGTTTTTCTTTATCAGCTTATCCTGAGATTCTAAGAAGTTTATCAGTTTTATCATGGAGCTCATCCTTTTCCTTTGTTAGTTTATCTGGAGTTGCTAGGAACAACCAACCAGCACCATCATTTTCCATTTTTCCCCAAACTGTCCAAGTTTTACATATAGAGTCACTAAATTCCCTTCTTTTCACAACCAGGTGAGTCAGGATAATCAATGCATTTATACCAATAATTTGTCAAAGAGTCCATAAATGGGTTTTTACTGTTCTCCATGCTTCTAGCAGAGGCTTCCGTAACTCAGCAAACTGGAAAGCTTCTTCCAGATACTTAAAACATTCATCCTTCTGTTGCTCCAGACCAACCACCCCGTTCCACAGTCTGTGTTAGTCAGTTCTCCAGAGACTGGACAGAAAGGTCCAGGGATCCAGTAGTTGGCATCCCACATGGCTGGATGTCTCAGCTGGTCTTCAGTAGACACTGGGAACCCAGAGTCTCTAACATCAGTGAAGGGGTGACCTTGCCAGGGAGAGTGAGGGCGGGAAGCAGAAGCTTCCTTTTTCCATCCTCTTCACATAGGCCACCACCAGAAGGTATGACCTGGGTTTAGGGTGGATCTTCCCACTTCAAATGATCCAATGAGGAAAACTCGGCCACAGGTGTCCCTGTGATTCCGGTTGTAGTCAAGTTAACAGAAAGAGCCATGACAGTAGTCTAGGATGTAAGCCTCAGGTCTTGGGTCACGGGCATGGACCACCATGCTTGGTTCCCTGCAGTGCAGAGGATTGAATCTGGGGTTTGTGCGTGCTAAGCCACGTCCGCAGCCTTGCTCTGCTTTCTTTAAGTGCTGGGAAAGATGCTCAGCAGCTTCCTGGGTTTCTTACTTCACTCTTGCCTCCTTTGGCCCGAGTGTCTCCGCTGTGCAGCGGGCAGCCCTTCACAGGCCCACATCTCTCCACGGTGCCACCCCACCAAGCCTTCTTGTCTGACTCCTTCCATGGAGGATGCGGCCCCTGCTGCTGCACACCATCAACTGCTTCCCCAGATGCCGTGAATCACGGTCTCACCTCTGAGGCTTTACTTCCTCTCTCTGCTATGCTACAATCCCTTCCTCTCCGCTCCCCTGTCAGGTTCCCCTGTCTTTCAAACCTTAGCTTCACAGTTGTGGTATCCTCTTGCCCTTTGACCTTCCAGGTGGGACCTTCCTTGTCTGAGGGCCTTGCAATGGTATGGTCAGCCTGAGACTTGGCATCAGCCTGATGCTCCGTGAGGGCAGATGAGTCTCCCGAATTGGTGACATGGAGTTACGGTGTACTTACTGTCTCCTGGGCACTGTTCTGGGCTCCGGGGGTGTAACTCTAACAAGAAGGAAAGAACCCTGCCTTCAGGGAGCCTGCCCAGGGCATTGCAGGGCCTAGTAGGAAGTCAGAGAGACATGCATCATCCCCTAAGGAAGAGGAGGCATCTGGACAAGTGCATCTTGGGCATTTTCGTTGCTGTGTGACATTGTAGAGTCTGTGAACACAAAGTGAGAAATCTATAATGTCTTCAGGTGATACAGTCTTGTGGGACAGGTATATTTGCTGCTTGTGGCTGATTGGAGTATTGTGTGTGGCTTGTAGGGGTACTTTAGGAAACTTATGCGGAAAGAGAGAGAGGAGAAAGAAGCAGTTGTAGTTTTAAATAGAGAGGTCAGAAGGGGCACCGCTGGGGCAATGTTTGAAGAAGACCTCGGAGATGAGGCTCTAAAGCTTGTGAAGGTCTGTGGAAATAGTGTCGTGGGCAGAGGGGATGGCCAGAATGACCACCCTGAGCGAGAATGTGCCTGGCAGCGAGGTCGGTGTCTCTGGAGCTGAAGGGAGGAGAAGAGAACATGGGAAGCGAGTTCATGCGAGGCCATCCTCATGGCAGGGCAAGCATATGTCTCAGACTGGGGGACGTTAGCAGATTGTTGTTACAGTTGATGTGGACTCTTTACATTTATGTATTGTGCACGCGCTGTCACATGCACATATGCTGTGGACGCCAGTGGAGGTCAGGGGGCAGCCTGGACATGTGTGTGCCCAGGACGGTACACTATGGAGGTCAGGGGGCAGCCTGAAGGAGACGGTTTTCTCCTTCCACTTCGTGGGTACCCAGGGCAGAACTCAGGTTATCAGGTTTGGTGGCAAGCACCATCACTTGTTGAGACATCACCATCCCTGCGTTTAATAGTGTGTGTGTGTGTGTGTGTGTGTGTGTGTGTTTGTCTGTGTGTGTCTGTGTGTGCAATGCCACAGTATGCAGGTAGAGATCAGGCGACAGCTTTTGGGGGTGTCCTTCCTCCACAGGGGTTCTGGGGATAGCACTCAGGTTCTTGGGCTTAGTGCAGTGTTCTCCACCTTCCTAAGGCTGCCACCCTTTAATGCAGTTTGTGCTGTGGTGACCCCAACCATATTTTGTTGCTATTTCATAACTGTAATTTTCCTACTGTTATGAATCATAATATAAATATCTATGTTTTCTGGTGATCTTAGGCAATCCCTTTGAAAGGGTTCTACGACCCCTAAAGAGGTTGTGACCTACAGGTGGAAAAATGCTGGCTTAGAGGCGATACCTTTATCTACTGAGCCATTTTGCCAGTCTAATCGATGTTTATTAAACCTCAGAGTGGTCTACTGCTACTCCCTCTAGACACCTTCATGGCTCCATGCCTGGGACTTGCGTTCTGAAAGCTCCCAAAGCAATACTAAAGTGCTTTGACTTTTAGACCTATGAATATAGGATTTGCTTCGTTTATATAATCTTGACTGTGTTGACAACAATTAAAAATCTGGACTCCTGACTGCCCTTGAAAGAAGGAATTCTGAAACATAGAGTGTGCTTCCCAGAAGGCTTTATCACTAAGAGCCTAGGGATACTGGCTACTCCTATGTGGATGAAGTTTGGGCTCTTAATTCTTCCCCTTTAGTGTTGGTCCCTTGTGTGGCCTCAGGCTGCTGGCCCATCTGCCTCACCTCTCACTCAGTTCTGGTAATAGCTGTCTTCCAGTCCCTCAGGCCCCATGCTGCCGTGTCCTCCGGTCCCTTGGGCCCGCGCTGCCACTGCCCTCCACTCCCTCGGGCACCGCAATGCCGTTCCTCCGGTCCCTCGGGCACCGTGCCGCTGTGTCCTCCAGTCCTTCCGGCACCATGCCGGATGTCTTTACCTATAGAGCTCATCCATGAAGTTCTTCAGCACAGCAGACAAGGACCTGTGCATGTGGCTCCTGTCCACTTCTCTTGCCCCTCTCCCTGGAATTCTCTACCTAACTTTCTTTTTGTTTTGTTGTTTTTTCGAGACAGGGATTCTTTGTGTAGCCCTGGCTGTTCTGGAACTAGTTCTGTAGACCAGCCCTTGAACTCACAGAGATCCACCTGCCTCTGCCTCCCAAGTGCTGGGATTAAAGGCGTGCACCACCACCTAGCACTTCTTCCTAACTTTTTTTTTTTCTAGACAGGGTTTCTCTGCGGCTTTGGAGCCTGTCCTGGAACTAGCTCTTGTTTTCTTGTTTTGTTTTGTTTTTGTTTTCTCTGTATCTTTGGAGCCTGGGAACTTGTCTGGAACTAGTTCTGTAGACCAGCCCTTGAACTCACAGAGATCCACCTGCCTCTGCCTCCCAAGTGCTGGGATTAAAGGCGTGCACCACCACCT
>NC_022015.1:20479109-20481424 GCF_000317375.1 Microtus ochrogaster | reverse complement strand
TTGGACTCGAACTCACAGAGATCCGCCTGCCTCTGCCTCCCGAGTGCTGGGATTAAAGGCTTGCACCACCACCGCCCGGCCTGGAACTAGCTCTTGTATACCAGGCTGGCCTCGAACTCACAGAGATCTGCCTGCCTCTGCCTACCGAGTGCTGGGATTAAAGGTGTGCGCCACCATCGCCCGGCTTCTTCCTAACTTTTAACACTGAAGCTGAGCTATAATCTCAATAGAAAGGTCAGGTGTTCAGAGTCATCCTCAGCTGTACAGTAAGTTTGAGGCCAGCATGGGGTGTGTGAACACAATTTAAAAATAATTTAAAAAACCAAACATTAAAGCTGCCTGGGCTTCTGTCAGTGAGCCCCTGCCATGCCTCTTTCCAAGCCCTCGCTTCCAGCAAACACTTACCTTTCAGGCCTTGGGGTCGCACCTCCTACTGGGTGGTTCCTTGACCTCCCAACCAAGTCAGATCCTGAGCATGCCACTGTACTTCCCCATGTGGTTGGGTCTCTTCCTTCCTCTGTCAGTAGAAGGCTACATCTGCCCTTCGGGGCTCAATGTGGGTGACAGTCACATTTCATCAGAGGAGATTGCCAGGGATGCATGTGTTAAGGATAAACAGACAAGACCGAGCCCATCTTCTTCACTGGCGAAGTCCTTGTTCTCAGGTTACATTTCCCCTGTGATGTCAGGGTTAGAGGCAATAGAGATGTAGCTCGGCTAACAGAGCGTTTGCCTGACATGCGTGGAACCCTGAGTTCAATCCCCGGACGTACATCATGTAAGCCAGGCAGGGTGGTCATTCTTGGCTTCATAGCAAGTTTTAGGCCTCAGATATGAGTCTGTCTCCCTACATATGTGCACTCAAGCTGCTACTGTTGTGTCCATCTTTGTCCTCTTGGAGGCTCCCCACAGAGATCAGGTGGTCATGGAGTGTTAGCCGAGGGTCATGCTGCTCATCACGGTTTAGTAGTTCTTCATCTTGTGGTTACTTGGCCAGGTCAGACGTGTCCTTAAACATACACTCTTCAACTGGCAGAAGCCTGGCATCAGTTAGCAGGGTGTCTGTAAGGCTGTGAAGGCAGGTGTGTTACTGACTGGTGACCCCTAAGTCACCCTTGGCTGTGGACTTGTGGACTTTGAGGTTGTCTGTCTGGTCCTCTGCTCCCGTGGGTAGAACAGACCTGAGTGGTATATGGAATAGGGATGCAGAGCAGGGGTGAGGTTGTTCTTAGATTCAGATTGACTTCTACTTCTCGGACAAGTCACACTGCCTGTCTAGATCTTAGCTACCCCAAATAAAATGTGGAGCCAATGAGCCAATGTTCTTTTCCTCAATTTTGGGGTCATCTGCATGAATTTCATCAGGAATACTGTGAGTCAAGTTCCAGGCCTGAGGATCTGTGACTCAGTTGTCGTGAGGCAGGCTCTTGCTGTGTAGTGCAAGCTACACTGGACTAACCATCCTCCGGACCCAGCCTCCCACAACTCTGGGATTCTAGTTCACTTCCTCGCTGTTTCATCGTTACGTTTACTGCTATATTTGAATTTCTTGCACTGGTATGCCCACTCGAGGGAGTTTATTTAGGAAATGCAATAGTAAAATCAAACATGTTGTAAAATCTGCAATAAGCCTGGTTGGAGTTTTCATGAATTTTAAGAAAGGAGCGGGTGGAAGATGCTCATCAACCAACCATAGACTGCCTCTCGTCGGAGGGGTTGAGCTTATAGAGGGAGAGACTGGCTCAGTTTTCTGCTCAGCTTTTACGGAACCAGAAAGCATAGGCAGGTGTGGCCCAGCTGCCCGAGCAGAGGGTGAGCAGCCGCTCCTACAGAGCGAGCTCACCCCAGCCTGCCTTGGTTTCCCTGCAGCTTGACTGGTACAGATCAGGCACACACACACACACACACACACACACACACAAACACACACATACTGGCTCCCTAAACCACTGCTGTGGCCCTGGGCAGCATCTGAGGCCCTGCTGGGCCCTGGTTTTCCAGGTGTTCAGTTCAGGTACCTGATCCTCTGATACCTCTTCTGTAGTCCAGGACGTGGGCCTGAGGAAGTTAGTTTGCCTGTGGAGTGGTGTTTTCCCACTCCCTTGCCCAGTGAACTGAGGCAGAGTTGTTAAGCACAGCCCTAGATTCCTAACTCTGCTCTGGAGACTGGGTCAGCTCCTTCCCTCCTCCACTTCCTTTTTCCCTGCTTTCTTCTTCCCTTCCTTCCCAGACTCTTCCCTCCTTCCCACAGACTCTTCCCTCCTTCCCAGACTCTTCCCTCCTTCCCACAGACTCTTCCCTCCTTCCCAGACTCT
>NC_022015.1:20455985-20478018 GCF_000317375.1 Microtus ochrogaster | reverse complement strand
CTCTCCCTCTCTCTCTCTCTCACACACACACACACACACTTTAAAAATCATTAAATCTCAGGACTGGAGACATGGCTTAGCAGCTAAGAGCACTGGCTGCTCTTCCAGAGGACCCAGTATCAATTCCCTGCTCCTATATGGCAGCTCACAACTGTCTGTAACCCCAGGTCCAGGGTGTCTGACACCCTCACACCAGTGCGCATAAAATAAAATTAAATAAATTATTTAAAAACTGTAAAGCTCACTGGGTAGTGGTGACATACACCCTTAATCCCAGCACTTACAAGGCAGAGGCAAGCAGATCTTTGTGTGTTCGAGGCCAGCCTGGTCTACAGAGCGAGTTCCAGGACAGGCTCCAAAGCAACACAGAGAAACCATGTCTCAAAGGATAGCAAACACTAGGTGTTATCAGCAGGGATCTGCAGATGGCAGGTACAGAGTTTTTTCCTGCTCTGGCCGCTTTCTCTTGGCCTTGTTATGTTAGGAAGCTTTAGGCTTCCCTAAAGCTGGGACACAGGTGTTCACTGTGTCTGCTGAAACACTACCTTTAGCCAGGGTGGGCTACACAAAACCCTATCTCAAAACCAGCTAAACAGACTAACCCCAGAACAGCAATGGACTTGGAAGGTCAGCACCAGGTCACTGCATGGGTTGGATTTGCAGCCACACCTCTGCACCCTTCAAGCCTAGTGTGCCCCTCTTACTTTTTCCCTGTGACTGTCAGCTGCCACAGGCAGTGAAAACGCTGTCATGATCGCAAGGTGAGGTGTGGCAGGGGGTCTGGAGAGATGGCTCAGTGGTGCCAAGCACTTGCTCGTCCTGCAGAGGACCTGGGTTCAGTTCCTAGACCCACATGAAGGCTCACAACCATCTGTAACTCAAGTTCCAGGGGTTTGGCCTCTGAGGGCATCCAGTACACATGTGGTGCATATATATACATGTAGGAAAGCATCCATACATGTAAAATAATATCTAAGACATTTTTTTTTAAAAGTGAGACCCGGAAGCTGAGAAGAAAGGAAGGTAAAATAGAGGCTGTAAGAAAGAGGTGGCGCACGCCTTTCATCCCAGCACTTGGGAGGTAGAGGCAAGAGGATCTCTGAATTAAAATTCAGCCTACAAAGTGAGTTCCAGGGCCACACAAAGAAACTCTGTCTCAAAACAAAGCAAACAATCACCTTTCCCAGTTATATTCATTTCGTGTTGATGTGATAAGCTGTCATATATTTAGTGGCTTATCACAGCACGGATGGCGGCTGCTGGTGACCCATGCTGCAGTCACAGCTCTCGCTCCGTGAGACAGGAGGTCAAACAAAAACAGATTTATCACATTACAGCTCTGTAGGTCAGATGTCCCACCCTGGTTTCTGTTGGTGTGGTCATGTCTGTGTGTATTCCTTTCTGGAGATCTTAAAGGGAAATCTGTCCTTGCTCTTTCTGGCTTGTGTAGACTCCCTGCACTCCTTGGCTCATGGTTCCTTCACCATCTGCCTTTCCAAAGTCATGTATCCTCTGATCCTAGCCAGAACTCTGATTTCAGAGACCCCTGGGCTTCAAGGGGATCACTTGGACAGTCCAGGGTAATCTCGCCAACATAATATCCTTCATCACCTGCAAAATTCCCAGCTCATGTAGGTCACGGCTTGATCAGCTGGTATTCCTGGTGTGTCATTTTCTATTGGCAAAGAATTTAGCCCTGTGCAGGCTCAAATGTGACCAAACGGGTCCCCATCTCTTTTTCTTTTTCTTTTTCTTTTCTTTTGAGACAGGGTTTGGAGCCTGTCTTGGAACTTGCTATGTAGACCAGGCTAGCCTTGAACTTACAGAGATCCACCTGCCTCTGCCTCCCAAGTGCTGGGATTAAAGACCTGCGCCACCACCGCCCGGCCCCAGGTTTGTTTTTTATGACCATTGCCAGTATCAGTTAGAATAGGGTTCAATCAGTGTGGTGGCTTGAATATAATTGGTCACCATAATTTCATAAGGAGTGGCTCTCTTGGGAGGTGTGGCTTTGTTGGAGTGGGTGTGGTCTTGTTGGAGGAAGTGTGTCGCTGTGGGGGCAGGCTCTGAGGTGTCCTATGCTCAGGATACCACCCAGTGTCTCAGTCTACTTACTGTTGCCTACAAGACATAGGACTCTCAGCTACCCCGGCATCACGTCTGCCTGCACGCTGCCATACTCCCCGTCAGGATGATAGCAGACGGAACCTCTGAAACTGTAAGTGAGCCACCCCAATTAAATATTTTCCTTTGTAAGAATTGCCATGGTCATGCTGTCTCTGCGCAGCACTAGGAACCCTAACTAAGACAGTCAGGAAGCAGAACTGCGACGGGAAAGTTTAGCATACAGAATATTTTGGGGTGTCATGGCAAGCAGTTACATTCTCAGCATTTGGAACACTGAGGCAGGAAAATCACAAGTTCAAGGCCAATCTGGGCTGTAATAGTGAGACCTTACCTCAAACAAACAAAAGAATTATAAATAAATGATTTGAATGATTTAGCCACAAAAAAAGTTCCAGATATCAGGATTGGCCACCGCCCCTAAAGCTGAGTTAGGACTCAGGTTTACTTGAAAGAATGCGACAGCTTAGTCACTCACGTTCCTCAGCAGTGGAATGTCGTCTTCAGTGTCAGGTGGAGCTCCTGGAACCGACGGCTGTGGCAAGCGTGCTGTGCTCTAACAAAGCCAGACTGACATCCCATGTGACCTGCTTGAGGAATGCCTGCGTGTCTTTCCCAGCCCTGCTGGAAGGGATCAAAGACTTTTGAAAGACATGTCAGTACAGGACTCAGGCACCGGCCACACATTCTCAGTGAGACAGAAGACTGGGAGAAGCTGCAAGACAAACAGGCGGTCCAGTGCTTATGAGACAGTTGCTGTGGAAACCGAGCGCTGGAGAAAGACTGCTGTGCCATAATAGCTCAGCGCTAGAGAAAGCAGCATCAGGTCAAGGTGCGGTGTGTGCGTCGGAAATCTGTGCTTGCAAATGCGGAATACGGTCTGGGTTTTGGATGTTGGGAGAGGAGGCATGGTATGGGGGGGCGCTCTTTGTTCCTGACATCCATGTAAGGAAGGGGACCACCAGGACCATCTACAGGCCCAGCCAAACTGCAACCAAAGACAAGAGAAATGAAAGCTCAGCAGGACCAGAAGCAGGCGGAGCAGAGCCTTCCTCTTACCGTGTTCCTCCAGCGCCCTCTGCTGACCAAGCTTCATGTTGTGCTCTGAGCCAATGATCAGTCTTAAAGAAGGCACTGGAAGAAAAGCAGCAAAGTGACCCACAGACTGAGAGCCAATGTGGGAGCAAGGGAGGGTTCAGTAAAAGGCTTGGAAACTTCATGTCTCCGAGGAAAACAGATTAATTAATGTGAGCGTATTGTCATCTATGCATCAGTCTGGCCCAGAGAGAAGAAGTTACTCAGATTCGGAAGAATAATTGAAGATGACCATGAACTCTATCAGGTGATGACACCGATTGCAAACTGCCATATCAGTACATCTTTCTTGGAGCAACTAAGTATGGCTCTTGGTATTTGGTATGAAGCCAGCGTCCTGACCCTTTTTTCCATACAAGGTATATCAATCAAAAGAAGGGTTTCAAGCCATCCTTGGTTACAAAAGGAAAACCTGTGCCCTGCAGAATCCCAGGGCTCATACTTGTGGATTAGGCAGTTTCATATTTGTGAACATGAGCCCTCTAATGTCAGAGTCAAGCTGCATCTCACACAGTTACTCCCCCTAAAAAAAGACCTGATTTTCGGAGGCCTATTTGTCTATCAGAGGTAACATACTGGATATCACCAGTGGAGTAACCCATAGGGTCCAGAGCTTGTCAAGGCTCCGAAACAAGCCCACGCTGCAGTCCATGCTGTTCTGTTTGGCACTTGTGACCAGGCCTGTTGAGACTCAGTGTCTGTGCAAACGACAGTGCTTGCCTCTAGACAGGCCAATGGAAGGACTCATCTCAGAGTCAAAAGATTTATTCATTTATTTATTTATTTTTGAGACAGAGTCTCACTGTGTATCTCTGGTTGGTCTGGAACTCACTCTGTAGACCAGGCTGTACTTGAACTCACAGAGATCCTCCTGCCTCTGACTCCCCAGTACTGGGATTGATTGTATGTTACCAATTCAAGAGTTTTTAAAATTATCGTTTGATTTTATGTATATGACTGTTGTGCCTGCATGTATGTCTGTGTACCACTTTATTGTGGAGATGAGAAGAAAGGGCCAGGCTCCCTGGAGTTAGAGTTACAGATGGTTGTGAGTGACCATGTGGGTGTTGGGAATGGAGCTCAGTTCCCCTGAAAGAGCAGCCAGTGCTCCTAACTGCTGAGCTATCTCTCCAATGCTCTCTCCTTTCAAAATATTCATGTATTTCATTTTATGTATATGAACTTTTTGTCGTTATGTGTGTGTCTTGTGCCTTTGGTGGCCAGAAGAGGGTCTTAGGTCTCTTGGAATTGGAGTTGCAGGTAGTTATGAGCTACTATATAGGAGCTGGGAACCAAACCCAGGTCCTCTGGAATAGGAGTAAGAGCTCTTAACCACTGAGCCATCTCTGCAGCACCCACCCCAAGCCCATTTTATAATGATAGCCTTTAACTTAATGTCAGCTGGAGCCATTACTGCCCTGAGATCGGCTTGGTCTTTTTGTTACTTTCTTGTTTCTGGTCGCTGAAACAGTACCGACAGAAGCAGTTTAGGGAGGCATTGTCCCTGCTCACGGTTTCAGTCCGACCTAGTGGCGAGTGTGGCAAAGCTGATGGCAGGAGATGCTTGCAGCAAAGACTTTTCACATCTCCGTAGGTCAGGAAAGCAGAGCTAGCCGGGCAGTGGCGCTGCATGCCTTTAACCCCAGTTTAATCCCAGTGCTTGGGAGGCAGAGGCAGGCGGATCTCTGAGTTCGAAGCCAGCCTGGTTTACAGAGTGAGTTCCACAGGACAGGCTCCAAAGCTACAGAGAAACCTTGTCTCAATAAACCTAAAAAGAAAGAAAGAGGGAGGGAGGGAGTGGGAGAGAGAGAACCAAAGAAAGAGAAAGAGAAGGAAAGGAAAGGAAAGGAAAGGAAAGGAAAGGAAAGGAAAGGAAAGGAAAGGAAAGGAAAGAAGGAAGCAAGCAGAGCTAGGCTGGAGGTCGGATATCCTTGAAGGCTTGTCTTTGGAGGCCTGTGATAGCCAACCAGACCTCATGTCCAAAGGATCCGTGCCTCTGGCTGGGGACCAGTTGCTCAAACCATGAGCTGTGAGGGACTCTAACCAGAGCACAGAAGTAGCCCCAGTGTGTCACAGCCCTTGTCATCTGCATGTGAAGTGTCCGCTGTGTATTCTAGCCTGGCCTGGAGACGCGCCCCGCTTTGGAGTGAACTCTGGGGTGGGTCCAGCTGGAAGGCCGAGTCACTGACCGTCAGAGGTTATCTTTTCTGTTCCCTGCCCACCGTGAGATGAGGTTAGCAGGTCTGTGCCTCCGTACTGTGTACCCTTCCATGACACTCTGACTCAAGACAAATCCAGAAACAATGTGGACTGTGAGACAATAAACGTTGTCTCTTCCTCCTCATCCTCATCTTCATTAAGACAGCATTTCTCTGTGTAGCCCTGGCTGTAGTGGAACTCGCTCTGTAGGCCAGGCTGGCCTCGAACTCAGAGATCTCCCTGCCTCTGCCCTCTCAGTGATGGCATTGAAGGACTGTGACACCACCGCCCAGCTAAGCTTTTCTTCTTCTAAGTTGTTTTTCTCAGGAATTTTGTCACAGCATCAAAAACTCAACCACTAAAGTCTGTTACATTTTTTAAAAAAAAAAATATTACGATTGTGTGCGTGTGTGTTTACCACATCGTTGTATGAACATCGGAGGACAGCTTAAGGGAGGTGTTTCCGTCCGCTGTGTGGGTCCCAGGATTGAGCTCAGGTCCATAGGCTTAGTGGCAAGCACCTTTGCCCACTGAGCCATCTCTCTAGCCCTGACTTTTATTTTTTTCCCTCACTTTATTGCTTCTTAGGAGCCAGAATAGGAAATGAGGTTGCTTCAACACGGGCAGGTGGCTCAGGACGGTCTTGTCATTTCCGGCGGACTAACATCTCACTCTGGTAGGGCTGTTAGGACAAAGTACCTACCACACACAGTTTAGTGGCTTCTATAGCAGAAACTTATTTTTGTTGTTGTTTATAAGACAAACATTTCATAAATTGGTTAGCGGGGATGTGTAATTCATGGTACGAAACATGTTATGAGGGGCGGCCGCAGAATGGTAAAGGTAGATGCTGAAGATGCCATCACCTCCTTCATCTTCCGTCTCAGATTCTTTAGCACGTTTCTGCCTCCTTCCTTATAGCTTTAGAGGCGATGTATGTCTTCCTTTGTTGTCAGACTTTCTTTTGGGACCACCAGCTCCCATATAATGACACAGAGGACTTTTTGTTAATTATGAATGCTCGGCCTTTAGCTTAGGCTGTTCCCCAACTGGCTCTTATAACTTAAATTAACCTGTTTCTAGTCATCTACGTTCTGCTGTGTGGCTCGTTACCTCTCCTCCGTATTGTACGTCTGGCTCCTGCTGGCGTCTCTGCCTCTCTTCATCCCAGAATTCCTATCTCTGCCCAGAAGTCCCGCCTCTGCTCTCATGCCTAGCTATTGGCCATTCAGCTCTTATTAAACCAATTAGGTATTTCTGGCAGGTAAGGTAAATCAGCAACACAGTCACAATCACCAGTGTGATACAGTATCCCATAACATTCCTGTAGTTATCTCACCAGCCCAGCTGAGCTCTCCTTCAAGAGCTTTGTCTTTAACCTCACCCCCGCAACTTCTTGCGCTCCTTCACGGCAGGTCGTTTCTTTCAGCTGAAGCCTTTGAACGCCATCTTTGCAGCTTGCCTGCCTTTGCCAATGGCACAGCCCCAATAACCATATGAAACACTGGGGGGGGGGGTCAACCATATAGAGCTGTAAGACCCCCAACATGGAACTTGCCCAAAGGTCTAAGAACACTGTAGCGTGTACAAGCCTGTATGGCTGGTTGGTCCGTCTGTGAGATGTTCTAGAGGATTCTTACAGCCAAAGTTAGACCTAAAGTTGGCAGTGTTTTCTCTTGTTATGTCTGCTAACAAATGAATATCTGCCAACAAACCTATTTATATATAATTCCGACATGTTGGTTAGCATTAGAAAGTCGTTTATTGGAGCCTCATCCATGGAGTTTGGAAAGGACTAGCTTTTCTACCCCAAGGCAACGCTCTCTTTACTTATGCTGCTCATAGCTGTACTGAGTCCCATGGCCTTCATGCCATACTCAACTGAAACCATCGGGAGAGCGTAGAGGCCAACCGGCTATACCTAGTACCATTGGAGCTCACGGTGCCAACCCAGAGGCCTCAGAGGGCTTCCGACTGAAGTGCCCTGCACAGCTCTGAAGACTAGACGTCTAGGAAAGGTCTGGGCAGGTTGGTTTCTTCAGAGGCTCTCTCCTTAGCTGTTTTCTCACATCTTCCCACGGTCTTCCTTGGCGTGCTCTGTGTGCAGATTTCCTCAGCAATCATGTAGGATTAAAGTTGACTCTAAAGACTTTTTAATTCAGTTGTCAATTATTAAAGACCCTATTTCCAAATTATCTGAAACACTAGGAGTTAGGACTTCAACATGTGAGTCTGAGGGGAAGGTTCTGTTCAGTCCCCGACAGTGAGAACTGAACAGATTTGCAGACATTATCCTACTGCAGGACCAAGAGCAGCCTTGCCCATGGGGCTTCGGGGACAAGGAGCACTTTCTGTGGGTCAGCCAGCATGTGCAGCTCCCCTCCATGTCCCGGAAAAGAGCAACTTAGCTGGCTTCCCCGAGGCTGCTTGTGTTGAGAGTCGGTGTTGGCTTGTTGTTTTGGGGGAAGGCTAAAGGAGTCCTAACCACCCCCTTCCTGCACCCCAGCCCTGTTAGAGGTAATGAATGATTTAACCATCTGTTTCTCACAGGTCTCCCCTAGCAAACCTTGGGACTTGGGAAAACAGGGCAGACGGAATTAGAATCCCCTTTTAGGGGAGAAATGAAGGCAAGATAGGTATGAAGAAGTGTCATTCCTCCCTCCTAGCCGCCATGGTTTCCTCAGTCAGTCAGGAGGAGGCCTTTGGACTTCCCTCTGCACAAAAGGGAGTCTTAGGCCTGTGCCAGCTGTGTTCTCTCCAGCTGAGCTGCTGCGTGAAGCAGCGCGTGTGTTTTCTCTCGCTGTTTACTGGACTGCCAGAAGCTAGGCTTTTATTTCTTTGCTTGTTTGTTTGTTTTTATGTGCGCTGGTGGTTTGCCCTCATGTGTTTCTGGGTGAGGGTGTTGGGTCCCCTGGAACTGGAGTTACAGACAGCTGTGAGTTGAGTTGCCATGTGGGTGCTAAGAATTGAACCCAGGTCCTCTGGAAGATCTGTCAGTGCTCCTAACCACTCACTGAGTCATCTCTCCAGTCCCTGGAGTGCACACCTTTAATCCCAGTGCTTCAGAAGCAGAGGCAGGCTTTTGTGTGTGTGTGTGTGTGTGTGTGTGTGTGTGTGTGTGTGTGTGTGTATCCTTTGAAAATTGCATTCTCTGGTCTTCAAGTTTCTGAAGAAAATATTCTTAACTTCTGAGCCATCTCTCTAGCCTCAGTTGTTTGGTTTTTGAGGCAGGGTCTTGTTATGTTGCTTAAGTCGGCACCCAAGTCCTGAGCTCAAGGGATATGCCTGTTTCATGCAAATATGCAGTGTGTATCGGTCATAAGTCACACCCATCCACCACCAATCCCCTAGCTCCTCCTTGTGCCCCACCCATAACCCTCCAACTTCATGTTTGTTTATTTTCTTACTAACGACCCCGAGTTCAGGTAGTGCGGCCCATACACAGGGGTGTGACCATCCACTGAGGCATGAACAACCTACGGGCAGCCATGTCCTCAGAGAATGACTGTCCCTTAACAGCCATGAACTGCCAATAGTTTGTCCACCTCTCCCAGCCATGCTGGAATTGAACTTATCTTTTTATTTACTGGGTTTTGAGACAGTGTTTCTGTAGCCCTGGCTGTCCTGGAACTCACTCTGTAGTCCAGGCAGGCCTGGAGCTCAGAGATCCACCTCACCTACCTCTGCCTCCCTCTGGGATTAAAGGTGTGTGCTCCCGTCCCCTGGCACCATGCTGGAGCACACCCCGCCCCCTGGCACCATGCTGGAGCACACCCCAACCCCTGGCACCATACTGAAGCACGCCCCACCCCTTGGCACCATGCTGGAGCACACCCCACCCACTGGCACCATGCTGGAGTATGCCCCGCCCCCTGGCACCATGCTGGGATTTTATTGGCTTGATCTTGTGCAAGTAACTACACCTGGTGTGCGTTCACGTGTGCATCATCCATGCCATGTGCAGATGCCCACATTTCCTAGGTCTTCCTCCATCAGGGAGTGCTTGTGTTTACCCCCCCTCTACCACTGTGGTTCTTGAGGTTTGATGGAAATTGATACAAGTGATTTATTCTCAGCTGCTCACTCACAGGAACTTATACTCTGTACTCTGATCAGTTGTGTCTCTGCCTCAACCATTACCACTACTACAACAGAAAGCTTCTATGACCAAAGTTAAGAGCAAGAGAGCATCAGAAATGTCTGGGTATAAACATAAGTATTTACAGTGCAGTTTGTAAGATGCAATGGCAAGTCCATTTATTTAGCAAAACAACAGCAGGTGCGCCCCATCCCCAGCGCCTGTGATCGCCCTAGCAATGGGCTTTTGACCAGCTTGGAACCGCTCCTGCAGAGCAGGCCTAATGGCCTATCAGAACATGCTCAGTTACCACTGCAGTCATGCCACAATGGTGCCAGTGGGCACACACTGCTAGGCAGGATGGCACTGTAGCCTGCAGGGTTCAGCGCTGGGTGAGACTTGGCAGCGTTTACCCCTCGGCAGCCTGCATAGCAGCTTTTGGCCAATGTAAGCTGGGCAGCAGGGAGGTGACCCTCTGCACCTCCGTGACACCTGATGTAGAAATTTGATGCCAGGATTTAAAATGGCACCTTAATTACACCTTTGAACTCTCTTTGCGGTGGGTCTGGACAGAGCTCTCTGGGTGGGGGCACATCCTCAGAATGCTGCTGCAACACTAAGGAGGCTCTCTTGCCGCAGACCCTGATAGACCTGAGGCACAGACAGGCACAGAAGAATAAAATACGGAGGAAGACCCAGCACAGAACACATCTGTTACAGTCTCTAGAGGCCTCCGCCGGCTCTTCAGTTGGTGTGCACGGATCTATAATGTTTTCTCATCTTGAGACATGATCTCACTCTGTGGCCTTGACTGATCTGGAACTGCAAAGATCCATCTATGCCTGCCTCTCAGAGCGCTGTGATTAAAGGCGTGTGCCACCATGCCTAGCCTATTTTGTATGTTTTTTATATTTTTTAAGATTTATTTATTTACTGTGTACACAGTGTTCAGCCTGTATGCCTGCAGGCCAGAAGACGGTGCCAGATCTCATTACAGATGGTTGTGAGGCACCATGTGGTTGCTGGGAATTGAACTCAGGACCTCTGGAAGAGCAGTCAGTGCTCTTAACCTCTGAGCCATCCCTCCAGCCCTTTGTATGTTTTTTAAAAGATTTATTTATTCATATGTATGAATGTTTTGTTTGAATATACAGTAAGGGCACCGTGTTCATTCCTGATGTGCACAGACACCAGAGCAGGTGGGATCTCCTGGAACTGGAGTTACAGATGGCTATGAGTCACCATGTGGGTGCTGGGTGTTGAACCCCAGGTCCTCTGCAAGAGCGACATGTATTCTAAACTATTTTGTATGCTTTTTAAACAACTGTCTTGTGAGGCCAGAGCGTTGACTCAGTGGTTGAGCGTGCTGGTCTGCAAGAGGACCTGAGTTTGGTTCCCAGCACCCGCGTAAGGTGTTTCACAAGCCTGTGATTCCAGTTCCGAGGGAACCTACACCCTCTTCGGGCCTCCACAGGCATATGGTATGCACACACACACGAAAATATTTTACAAGCTTTAGAAACTGGGCATGGCGGCATATACCTTTAATTCTAGAAGGCAGAGGCTTTTTTTTTTTTTGAAAAAGCTTTGTAACCTCAAGAGGTAGGGTGTGCTCCTCTGTCCAGCACTCGGGAGGTAGGAGGCTATCAGGAGTTCAAGGTCATTCTTAGCTACGTAGTGTATTGATGGTCAGCCTGGAATATACAAGACCTATCTTAAAGACAAAACTTCAAACACACAAAGGTGATATACTGTATGGAATCCTGTGAACTTACCCCTGAACTTTACTAGTTAGTGATTCACAGACACTAAGTCATATCTTATATCATAATTTGAAAAGATTTTTTAAATTTATAATTTTTTTCTTTTTAATTGTTGTTGTTGTTTGTGTTTTTTGTTTTTGTTGTTGTTTTTTCAAGACAGGGTTTCTCTGTAGCCCCAGCTGTCCTGGAACTAGCTCTGTAAACCAGGCTGTTCTCGAGCTCACAAAGACCTGACTACCTCTTCCTTCTAAGTGCTGGGATCAAAGGCGTGTGCCACCATGCCTGGCCTCCTATGCTTTTGAGGACATCGTATACGCCTTTTGCCATTTTTTTTAAAGTTTATTTTTGCTGTGTGTGGTGATTGTTTTGCCATGGGTGTTGGGTCCTCTGGAACTGGAGTTACAGACAGTCCTGAGCTGTCAAGTGGGTCCTGGGAATTGAACCCGGGTCCTCTGGAACAGCAGTCAGTGCTCTTAACCACTGAGTCATCTCTCTAGCCCCGCCTTTTGCCATTTTTAATTAGGGTGTTTGATTTTCTTATTGAACTTTAGTTCTTTCTTTTTCTGGCAGGGCTGGGGATGGAACTAAGCCTCAGTGTGCCAGACAAGCCCTCTGCCATGGGCGACATCCTCGGCCCCAGATGCTCTTGAAGTATTGTGGATGAGGTCCCTCATTGAACCCAGGACTGTTCTTTCAGGATTTGGAGCTCAGTAATTTTTTTAAGCTTCCCAGGTTTGAGAACTGTGGGGACAGTGACCATAATTAATGACCATCTTTATCTTGGTGTTGTTGCACCAAGCATCCTTGAAATGCTTCCGCTTTCTGTGTCAGCAGGATGCTACAGACTTATCTGTATTTTTTCTGTCTCAAGGAACTGAATCAGCTACCCGCTCTCGGCTCCTGTTGACTTCTAATAGATAGTATTAGTGGTGTTGGTTGAGGGGAGGGAACAGGACAGCCAAGGTTGACGGGTGGAAAATGTCTCTGCCTTCCCGAAGATCTGTGGACTCTCCCTCCACCCTGCAGCTGCTTCCGTTCCTCCCGTCTTACGGCTGAGCAAGCTGAGACTGGACAAATGTGTGCCGCTGTCCAGGACTGCAAAGTGAGAAGTGCCGGGCCTAAGACTCAGCCCAGAGTGTCTGATTGCAGAAACCGCTCCTTCACCCCTCTAACCAGGCTGTCCTTCCACTTCTGTCTTCTGCCAGAATACAGAATTAGGTTTAGTTGGTAGGGTGCCCTGAGATTCTTGTGGTGAGAGGAGACACGCTTCATCTCATTGCCCTCCGTTTTCACAGCCATGCCTTCACTCCTTTCCATTCACACAAAACAAATAAGTGAGATTTTTTATTATTATTATGTTTGCTTTACTTTTGAGACAGGAACTCTCAGTGTAGCTTGGCTGTTCTGGAACTCACTCTGTAGACCAGGCTGGCCTTGAACTCACAGAGATCTACCTGCCTCTGCGCCCCAAGTACTTTTATTTAAAAAAGCCAGACTGTTGGTGCAAGTTTGTATGTAAGTGCTGAGTAGGTGGGGACAGGTGGAGCCAGGTACTTACTGGAGCCAGACTAACCGGGTCCGGGGGCTGCAGGTTCAGTGAGAGATCCTGTTTCAAAATAAGGTGTAGGGTGATTGAGAAAGACACCCAAGGGTCCACCTTGGCCTCCTCATGCGCCTGCATACACAAACATGCGCACACACACACACGAACATGCACACACAGGAACATGTACACACACGAACATGCACACACACGAACACGCACACACACACGAACATGCACACACACACGAACATGCACACACACGAACATGCGCACACACATGCGAACATGAGCGCACACACACACACATGAACATGCAAACACAAACACAGGCTCCAGCTGTAGTCTCTCTCTGCTTTCTCTGTTAGTTCTCCTATTGTCTTTCCTGCTTTGTGCAGGGTAAGGAGAAGAGCGACTATCGGTGTTTTCTTCTCTCCTTGCAGGACTCTGGAGTGAGGATAACAAGGAGAGCCCTCCAAGAGAAAGGCTTGAAAACAGAGCCCCTCAGGAGGCTTCTGCCCAGGAGAGGACTCCGGACAAACGTCCGGTCTGCTTCCACAGTGCCAGACACCAGAGCTCCAGGAGGTGGGAGCAAGGCCCAGAGGGCACCCAGGACGATCCCACAGGGGAAGGGGAGGTGAGCGGGCCCATCCCGCAAGGTGAGGCCCTTAGGTCTTCTTTAGCTGCCCCAGGATGCACTCACCTCCTTGCTTCAGGGTGGAGAGAGCTTCAGAGGTGGATGCCTGCTGTGCATACTTGGAGGTAGGCAGCCAGCCCTCCGCCTGTCCCTAACCCTAAATCTGGATCCATCTTGCTTGTTGTGGGTCCCAAACTGTGGGGCTTGGGGCAGGTCACAGACAAGGAGCGCCTAAGGACGCCGCTGGGTGATGCCTAGAAGCAACTTGAGTATACAAAAGTATGGACCCCGGGTCTACTTGGCCACCTCTACAAGCACCGGGGCAGTCATCCGCCAGAGGGCCAGGCATGGCCCCCAAGGTGGCACATTCGACCTTTGGAACCACAGGATCTACCCTGGTGAGCAGCCAGCAGTGTCTGAAGCATTGGGCAGTAGGTGCTAGGTGCTAGTTTGCAGAGTCTGCGAATGGTGTCCAAATCCATGCTTGTGTGGGAGCATACCCGTGTATAGACGTACCGCTCCGGCAAGCACCCGGCAGCCTCCCCTCCCTCACAGGCCTGTGGACGCTAGGCCTGCCGATTAACCTTTGGCTCAAGAAGACACATGCCAACCTTGACTGTCAGGCAAGGGGCACACATGATCGATCTAGTGACCTCTCAGACCAGGCCACCACCTCCTGCTGGAGGACCCAAGTCCAGGGATGGATGGAAACTTATGGTCCAGCCCTGAGCCTGCCAAACCTACCTGGAAACGACCCGTTTTGAGAAACCCATGACAAACGAGCCATCTGAGTGGCTCCAAGGGCTTCTATCAACCTCTTGCCTCCTGACTTAACAACGCAGTGGGCCTGCCATGCCAGGAAATGGCTCCCACTTGTTGAGGGCTTCCTCTACCATAGACTGCAGTTGTGGGAATTATTTAGTACAATATTCCAGTGTCATAGATCCTGTTACGTTTACATTTTACAGATACGGAAACTACATAGCCAGGCGGTTGAAGAGCTTGCCCTAAGTCACACAGCCTGCCTGTGGCAGAACCAGCATTCCGACAGCTCCCTGCCTGCCCCCAGACCCTGCTGGTATACCACTTCTCACGCTGGGCTTACTGTGGGGCTGAAGCTGTGAGGTTAAGGCATTCATTTATGGAGCACCCGTTTTCTCAGTGGAAATTCTATAGGACTTTTAACGTTTAAAGAAATGTTTTTTATTTATTTATTTTTTCTATCTCACTCTGCAGCCTTTGCCGGCCTGGAACTCACTAAACCAGGCTGGCCTTGAACTCACAGAGATCCGCCTGCCTCTGCCTCCTGAGTGCTGGGATTCAAGGTGCATAACACTACACCCAACTCAGGACATTTTTTTTTTAATAATAAAAAGAGCAGATGCCCTGTGGGAGGAAAGAATTTTGTGTCCATAATGGAGATGCTATAGAAATGTATGGTAAGGCCTGAGATTCCAGCTCAGCTCCCAGGCCTCTGGGTGACCCCTTTAGAATCCTAATGCTGCAGGAAGATCATCCCAGGCCCCACTCCCACGTGGAGGCTTCCCAGAAGCCATGGAAAGTGGCTTGTGCTAGCCTACTGAGTGACTGGGGAACTTCAAGAAGTAACGATTTATTAGTTAAGACTTCTGAATTTCCAATGGGGCAGAAGTTTTCAAATTTCCAACAGATACTAATTTTCAGGAATTAGAAATGAAAACTAGGAATTCTGGGGAGATCCAGAAAAATCATCCTTTGTATTTTTTTTCGAACTCTCTGTACTTTAAAGACTAAGATGCTCGCAGTCAGTAGCAGTTTAAAAGAGCTTGCTGGCCATGGCGGGGGCACACGACTTTAGTCCTCAGCAGAGGAAGGCAGAGGCAGGCGGGTCTTTCTGAGTTTGAGGCCAACCTGGTCTACAGAGCTAGTTCCAGGACAGCCAGGGCTACACAGAGAAACCCTGTCTCAAAAAAACAAAAACAAACAAAAAAGAGCTCTAAGCCTTAAATATTCTAAAGGTGGAAACTGCCAGTGGGTGGCACTGGGTAGTACCTGAATAACAAGATGTTTACAGATCCAATTAGATTCATAGTACGCCAAAATCATGAGTTGAAGTTGCGATACAAAAGCTTAGTTACAAATATATAATTTCTCAGAGCATCTTAGGATTTGCAGAAACTGTCCTATGCATGTGAACACATTTATGTTTATCTTACTTGTGAGAGTCATCATCAGGAGCAGGGTCACAGAAGAGTGGACCGGGCAGCGGCAATCCCAATTATGGGGTCCCAGATTCCGAGGATAGCCACCTAAACTCCGTGTGTTAGTGTTTTCCGTTCCTGCTCTTTGACCTGATACAGTGGTTCCTCCCAGCCAGGACTCCTCTGGGCTGCTGAGCATTGGTTGTTAGAGGACAGCTAGTTACAATATGTTCTCTTTTTCCCTCAATTTATTTACTGGTTGGTTTTGAGATTAAAACAAAGCAAAACAAAAAACAACCCCTCCCAGGTTTCCCAAAGAGTATCAACAAGGAATTCTGAACAGAAACAGTCCTGTGGGCTGGGCAGCCATGATGAGCAAGTGTGCTGGTCCTTATAAAACCCAGGCTTCGAAACTCCATGAAGTGGAGCACCCCAGCTCCGCCTGTCCCCGGCTGTGAGGCCTTGGCTGAACTACTTACTGCCCAGCTTCAGTTTAGTGGGTAGACTCATATCTAGGAAGTAATATTCTTGATTTTGTAAGGTAACGTTGTGGAAAGGTTACCAGCATGGCTTTAGGGTCGGGCAGGCTGCTGTTTAAACCCTAGCTTCAGGGCTTCCTACCTCTTTGATTTGGGGCAAATTCTAACCACTGGATTTTTCCCTTCTGTAAAATGGGGACGCGGATCTATTTCATAGGGCTGTGGTAAGTTTAAGTGAGATCACGTATGAACTGCGTAGGCTGTACATGCTTGATCCACGTGGGCCAGGATAGTCGTTACCCACTGTATCTACCTCCCAGGGCCGGTTGTGAGGATGAAGGGCAACAGAGAACGCTGAGGAGGCTGTCTAAGCTATGAGGTGACAGTAACTTGCCAGTCTTCCCTCTAGAGATGGGGAGATAGGAAGTTATGCCAGATATCAACAGAATGCCCAAGGAGAGGGACGGGCATGCTTCTGGCCAGACGGTGTGGCCGGGCTGAAGGGGAGGGGTCACTATGGGCAGCCAGAGAACAGGGTGCGCATGCCCTCCCTCGGGTGAGGGTTGCTCCAGTCAAGTGGGCAGTCCAGTGCGTATGTCGTAACCCTTGGGGACAGGGAGAAAACAGGTTCAGTTTTAAGAAGGATGCTAGCTGAGGGGCTAAAGGAGAGAAGTGTTTGCCCAGCTTGAGCAAGGGACATAGATTTCATATCTAGCACCTCAGGAAAAATATAAACAAGCAAACAAACCAAAACCAACCAAACAAAGATCCTCTTCTTGGTTAAAGGTTTTGACCGAAGAACAGTTCGGTGGATGCATCCACAGTGTGTTTTTAAATAGGACTCGAAATTGCAGAAAGGACCTGTGGGAATCGGTGAGAGGTGGCTGGGTGCACATTAAGGAACTGTTTCCATTGGCTGGAAGCCAGCAGCCTCCTTCCGCGAGTGCAGAGTGCAGACCAAAGCAGTTCCGAGGGCCCTCCGAAGACGACGTCCCACAATCCTGGCAGTAGCTTCACACAGTAAACCCTCAGATTAGAGATGGGAGTGCCATGCTCGCGCATGCTCTATCAGGACAGGATCCAGGCCTTTCACCGGCACTGAGCTTCCTGCACCCACCAGCATCACACCGCTGATCCCGAGCAAGGAAGGAGTTAGTGCCGTGTCTAAGCGCCCTCCCCTCCTGGCCTAGCAGCAACTCCTGCTCTTGCTCTCGCTCCTCCTCCTCGTTTCCCTGTATGTCAGGATCCTCCGGGTGCCACCCTTAGACTTTAACAAACCGTGAGGGTGCTCTCATTCACCAGACTGCTTCTCCGAACACGGTTGCACTCAGCTCCTTGCCTTCTGGGCATCTAGGCTCCCAGCTCACTCAGTGTCATTCCCTCCACACGTCCCTCGTGAGTTCCCATTCTTCAACCCCAGCCCTTCAGTTTCAAGCTGACTTGGCAAGTGGGCAGTCAATTCAGGGCTCCTTCAACGTCAGCGCCTCTTGATCAAACTCTTGGGACTAAGGGTTAAGGGCAGGGCTGAGAGTTGCCAATAGCTTGGAGCTGAACTTAGAGAGTGGGATTTGCCCTCTCATCACCTAGCTGGTTACTCGGTGTCCACGGCTGTGCCAGCTTCAGTAGCTGGTGCAGGAGATAAACTCGTGAGCAGAACAGACCCAAACCCTGGCTTCAGGGAGCCTCCAGGAAACTGGGGAAGATAGACTGGCATCCAGTTCTCCATGAATACCAACTCTTAGCCTGGCATGGTGGCACACGCCTATAATGCCAGCCCTTTGGGAAGTAGAGGTAGGAGGATCAGGAGGAGTTCAAGGTTAACTTTGGATACTTATCAAGTTATAGAGGCCAACCTGGGCTGCAAAGCTTCTGTCTCAAAAACAAACACAGTGCACACCCTGTAACCTGTGACATACGTGGAGAGTTCAGGGTACTGGGAAAGCCTAGGACATAGGGGTGGGGTGTGTCAAGACAGCGCCAATGTGGGCCCGCAGTATGGAGAAGGGAGTTCTATGTAAAGGCAATAATAGACCCTCAAAGGGAGGAAGCGCTTGCTGTGTTGGGAAGCAGCAATGCTGTCCTTGTGACTGGACTGAGCCTCAGTGGGGATGATGTCATAGACCTTACAGACCGTGTTGGTGTTAAAGTTTGATTTGGAAACAATTTCAGAATTCCCGGAAAGTCACGAGAGCGGTACAAACGAAGTCTGCATACTTTGACGGCGAACTCCCCAGTGTAAGCGTTTTGTTCGGCTTGACTTATCCCCGGCGTCTACCTGTACTGTGTGCTCGTACCTGTAGTCTGAACTCGGAGAGTAAGTTACATACATCGTGTCTGTCCACACTCACAATACAGTGGCTGTTTGCTAACGCCTCGCTCGCTTCCCTGAACTTCTCACTGCTCAGACGGAGGCTCAAGCTCTCCTTGGTCGTTAGTGGCTCTCTCTAGTCACCTTTATTAGCATCTCCCCTCTAGGACAAAATCAAGTCTACGAACGCCGTGGAGCATACGTTGTGGTTTCTTGCTTGTATCTTTTAATGTGGCATAGACTTTCTTTCCTTTGTTTGAATAGACAATTTCTCCTTTTGGGTCTGTCTGCTGTTTCTTTGTTACTGTGTATGTGCTATGCATTCATGGTTGGGAGAATGTGTAAGTGATTGTCCTTCCTCAGCGTCCCAGTGAAGGTACACAACATCTATCTGTTTCTCTGGTGATATTCAAAAAAAAATTTTTTTTTGAGTGTCTCTCTGTAGCCCTGGATGTCCTTGAGCTTGTTATGTAAACTTGAACTAATGCCTGTCTCCCACATGCTGGAATCAAAGGCATGCAAACTACATTTCTTTCTCTCTCTCCCTCTCTGGCAGGGGTGGGGGGGCAGTTTCCTGGCAGGATTTCTCTGTGTGTAGCTTTGGCTGGCCTCAAACTCAAAGAGATCTGCCCGCCTCTGCCTCCCAAGAGCTGGGATTAAAGGCGTGCACCACAACAGCCTGGTCTACATTTTGTTTTCAAGACAGGGTCTCGCTATGTAGTTCTGACTGACCTGGAACTCGCTTTGTAGACCAGGATGGCCTCGAAATCACAAAGATCCACCTGCCTCTGCCTCTTGAGTGTTGGTTTTAAAGGCATGTGCCACCATGCTCAGCTAGCAATATAATTTTTCAAAATTTGTCTTTAGGGCTAGAGAGTTGACTTAGTGACTAAGAGCACTGGTTTCTCTTCGAGAGAACCCATGTCCATTCTCAGAACCTACATGGCAACTCACAACCTCCTGTAACTCCAGTTCCTCCTCTTCTGGAAGGCACAGTACACTGCACAGACGTACATGAATGCAAAACACCCATACACATAAAACAAAACCCCAAAACCCTATCATTTTATCCCGACTTCAATGAAATAATGACCTGGCGAAATTCAATTTGTGTCTCATCCCACCCTGAGTGCCGTGTCAAAGTGAACTAGTCAAGGAACTAAGGATTCTGGAGCTGTTGAGGTGTTCCTCTGTGAGGGGTACTGAGGTGTGTGGCAGGAGACCCTCCCACGGGCCTGGAATGCCAGACTACTGATGTGCTCTCAGCAGGCCACTGGGTGGCAGGGTGATTGATCTGGGTCTTAGGATTGTTCTGCCAGTCGGAAAGATGATTCGGGAGGCTGCAGTGCTGTTTCCAACTTTCTAAACCAGCTTTTTGTTGCCGCTGAGGGTTCTCATACCTCAGATGTCCCCGTGCCTGAGCATGGCCTTGTTCATCTGAGTGTATGATGATAATCATGAAACCTGTCTCAGCTGCTCTTGCCCGGACAGCTTACAGTCGGGCCCAGGCGGTCATCTGTCTCAGGTATGCTAACCTGGACAGCTTACGGTCAGTCTGCCAGCAAACACCTCTCTCCCTGACAATATTGTGGCCAAGGTCACGCCACCCAGTCCTCCCTCGCACTGTGGGAAAAGAGTCCAAGTCTGGCTGAACATCGTGGAACACCCTCTTAGAGGCTGGTGCATAGGAAGCCACAGTCTTGCCTGTGAAGTGCTCAAAGCAATGGCAGAAATTTAAGAGACTGGAGAAAGCTGGATGCCGTGAAAATCCACGCAAGGCAAGGTTGCTTCTAGTGGGAAAAATCTGGGTAAGTCAGCAGAGAAGGTGTCTTTTGACCTGAGCCTTGAGTGAAGAGAATGCTGGTTTCTGCTTTACAAAAGAAATATTTAATTATTCAGTAAATAAGGAAATTTTTATAAAGCAAAGCCCATATCTTTATTTGTCATTGATATTTTCTTTTCTTTTCTTTTCTTTTCTTTTTTTTTTTTTTTTTTTTTGGTTTTTCGAGACAGGGTTTCTCTGTGGCTTTGGAGCCTGTCCTGGAACTAGCTCTTGTAGACCAGGCTGGTCTCGAACTCACAGAGATCCGCCTGCCTCTGCCTCCCGAGTGCTGGGATTAAAGGCTTGCGCCACCACCGCCCGGCTTGTCATTGATATTTTCAAACATGATTAGTGTTGGTTTCATGATACTCCACTAGGCAGATAATCCACACTCACACCCCATTGTTGAAATAATCCATCCTGGGGGCTGGAGAGCTGGCTCAGTGGTTAAGAGCACTGACTGTTCTTCCAGAGGACCCGGGCTCAATTCCCAGCACCCACATGGATGCTCATGATTGTCTATAATTCCAGTTCCAGGAGATCCGACATGCAAAACACAAATGCACTAAAATAAATGATATTTTAACTATCTATTCTTCAACTCCATCAAAGACTGCAGGAGGATATAATATTACCTAAGTAAACAGGAAGTACATTGTAAGCAACTTCAAAACTCTAGAAATGTCACCCAAAGTTCTTCTGTAACATTGGGGCATCCAGTCTTCAGCCTACAGGCCCAGACTTTTCCACGAAGCAGGAAATTTCAAAGACAGTTCCGTCTATATTGGCAGTCTGTCAGTCACTTTCTTCTGTGTCCTGCAGAATGACTGGCAGACTCTTTCATGAAGCAGGAACCCCGAAGGATCGTCTCGCCTTTAGGCAAGTTCAGCAGTCACTTCTTTGTGAATCCTGCATGTCCAGTTCATACAGTACACACAAAGAAAAATAATAAAACTAAATCTTTAAAAATTATTTTTAAATAACATTTCTTAATCTTGACTTATTTGTGTCCTAAGGATATCTATGTCTACATATACACAGAGAGAGAGAAACATGCCTTAAACAAGGCGGAAGTTGAGTGATATCTGAGATGTTATTTGCCCTCTCCATGTGTACAATAGCACAGGAACGCCCACACTTGCCCATTCAACCATTACAAGCTAATTACATCCGTGAGTCAGGTTAGGAGCTCAGGCTCTGGAGACAAAGAGCATGGGCAGGGAAATCCAGCTCTGCTATATATTAACTTAGGTGCTTTTCTGTGAAACGGAGACAATAGGTGTGGATCCGTAAACACTTCCTGGTGAATATTCAATTAGGCTAAAATGTGCCATGGTGGTCATTGTTATGTTGCATGGCTGACCAGTGGTGACACTCAGGCCTCTGGAGCAGAAATAGAAAGCTTTAGTCCCCTCGCCTTGTTTTTTGAGACAGGGTCTCTGTGTGTAGCCCTGCTTGTTCTGGAACTCTCTGTGTAGACCAGGCTGGCTTCAAACTCGCAGAGATCCACCTGCCCCTGCCTCCCATGCTGAGATTAAAGGTGTGCACCACTATACTTGGCTGAAAGATTGAAAACGGAACTGGCTGGTCACTCAGAGCAGCCAAAAGGAAAAGCCCACTTACATGTCTATCAGCAGGTGTACCTACTAACTCATCGAATAAGGAGTGTGCATATAATGGGTATTTTTTCAGTCTTAAAAGAGAATAGAATTCCTCCGGGCGGTGGTGGTGCACGCCTTTAATCCCAGCACTTGGGAGGCAGAGGCAGGTGGATCTCTGTGAGTTCGAGACCAGCCTGGTCTACA
>NC_022015.1:20453233-20454945 GCF_000317375.1 Microtus ochrogaster | reverse complement strand
GTGCAACATTGTAAATGTGTGTAGTACACAGCACATAGACCATACATCTAACGTGTGCAACATTGTAAATGTGTGTAGTACACAGCACATAGACCGTACATCTAATGTGTGCAACATTGTAAATGTGTGTAGTACACAGCAATAGACCGTACATCTAACGTGTGCCTGTCCTACTATAGTGCACTGTGGAGGTCAGAGGACAACTCCCACGAGTCACTTCTCATCTTCTACAGTGCAGGTCTTGGGATCAAACTCAGGCCCTCAGACGTGGCAGCAAGCGCCTTTTCCCACTGAGCTATTGTGCTGGTCCTGTAAATGTGTATATTTATCTACAATGTTTACCTTTTGAGACCAGGTTGTTCTATGTAGTCCTGATTGAACTTGAATTTGGGATCTCTCTACTGGGCTTACAAGTGTTTGCCCCTATTTCGGCTTATAAGGGTATTTAGTACCATGGAATTTTGCATTTAAAAGGGTTTGGTAAATTTCTCTTTAAAAAAAAAAATCAAGCTGGGTGTAGTGGTGGATGCTGTTAATTACAGACAGAGGAGAGGGATCTCTGTGAATTAAAGACCAGACTGGTCTACATAATGACTTCCGGGCCAGCCAGGGCTACACAGGGAAACCTGGTCGTGAAAAAGAAAATAAGAAATGCATCACAGGCTTCTGCCCTCTGTGGGAACAAGGTAAGTAGGTGATGCACATATGTGCAGGCAAAACACTCGTACAATAAAATAAATCTAAAGAAAGACTCAAGCTGTTTCCCAGTAACAGCTGCATCATAAATTAAATGCAAGATTTATCTGAAGAAGAGGTATTTATAAGGGGTGGGGTGGCTCAGCAGGTAAAGGCGCTCGCTACCCAGACTGGCAAGCTGAGCTCAGACTCTGTAAGCCACGTGATGGAAGGAGAGATCCAACTCCCAGACATTGTCCTCTAACATCCACATTCATGCATGGCTTGAATACACATACACATGCACACACATGCATACACACACACATGCGCACACATACACACATATGCACACACATACACATGCACACACATACACACATACATACACATGCACACACACGCACACACATGCACATACACGCACGCACACTAAATGCAATATTAATAATAAATGCAATATTAATAATGGTAGCATGGATCTATAATCCCAGTACTGAGAAAGCTGAAATCTGAAGACAGAGGATTTGGGACAGTTTGCACTACAGTGTGTGCTACGACAGGACAGGCTCCAAAACTACAAAGAAACCCTGTCTCAAAAAAAAAAAGAAAGAAAAGAAAGAAAGTAAGGAAGGCAGGAAAAAGAAAAAACTGAGAGAGAATTATCCCCGATATCCAGAGAGTAGAGTTAAAAGTGCCCGAGCTAGAGAGATGGTTCATTTGGTGAAGTATTTCCCACAGAAGTGTAAGGGCAGTCAACTTCCAGAAAAATAAATAAATAAAAAGCCGAGTATGGCGGCGTCCACTTGTAATTCTGGTATTGGGGAGGCCGGGACATGTGGATCTCTGTGCTGTCTGCTTATGAGCTCAGTCCCTCTCTGCCTCAAAGAGAAACAAAGTGGATGGTTCCTGAGGAACAACACCAGAGTGATCTCTAGTGATTCACACATGCTCACACATGCGCTCCCACACTCACCCCATGCAAAGGCACACACGCTCACACATGTGCACACACGCTCACACATGCACTCCCACAC
>NC_022015.1:20428761-20453133 GCF_000317375.1 Microtus ochrogaster | reverse complement strand
TGTGCACACACGCTCACACATGCACTCCCACACTCACCCCACGCACAGGCACACATGTGTGCACACACGCTCACACATGCACTCCCACACTCACCCCACACACAGGCACACACGTGTGCACACACGCTCACGTGAATGCCTGCCTGCTAATAAAAGATGACCAGATGTGCAAGATCCCAGAAAAACATGCTTCAGAGTTAACTGAAAGTGCTCCGAATGGAGAACTGTCAGAAGGAGCGGAGGACCCACAAGAGTGATTATTGCTGGGCTTCTTGGTTTTTGTTTTCTTTTTCTTCTTTTTTGTTTTGTTTTTCAAGACAGGGTTTCTCTGTATAGCCTTGACTGTCCTGGAAATTGTTTCATAGACCAGGCTGGCCTTGAACTCCCAGAGATCTGCCTGCCTCTGTCTCCAGAGTGCTGGAATTGAAGGTGTGCACCACCACCGCCTGACTTGGAGGATATACTCCTTTAATGTTTCATTTTTTATGTTTTCATGTTTCTTCATTATTAATACTGTGTGATGTAGCCGGAAGACCGCTTCCCCCATTCTGCAGCTTTCTCTTCGGTCTGCTTCGAGAAGACAGAAACTTCTGGAAATGTCTGCAATTCCACCTGTCAGTTCTGGAGATTATTTTCTGTGCCATTGAAAAATCTCTGCCTGTGTCCATATCTTGAAATGGCTTCCTCCGGAGCAGTGGTTCTCAACCTGTGGGTCAGGAACTCTTTGGGGGGCAGAAGCAGACGGACCTCTGTGAGTTCAAGGTTGCCCTGGTCTACAAGACAGGACAGGCTCCAAAGCTACAGAGAAACCCTGTTTCCAAACAACAACAGCAACACAAGGTCTCTCTATTATGCAATTCTGGCTGTCCTGGAACTCACTGTATAGACCAGGTCAGCCTAGAACTCACAGAGATCCCCCTGTCTCACCCTGCCGAGTGCTCCCTGCAATTACGCCTTCTTGAAAACCGACTCTGAGGTCTCCACTGGCTTCTATGGTTAAATGAAGGCAGCCAGTGTCCCACTCTTCTCGTGGATAACGTCAGGTCCTCTCCCCTGTGGAATGCTCTCTCACCCTGTAGCCGTCTCTACCTTTGTTTGTTTTCTATTTTGTTTTACCTGGCATTTGTTGGTTTGGGGGCTGGGCGTTCCGGAGTCCAGGATTTGAATTTGCTAAATCGCCCAAGCAGGTTTTGAACTCACAATCCTGTCTCCACCCTGGGAGATTACAGGACTGCCCTGTTATGTCTGTATGGACCTTGGCTTCTGAAATAGTGGGCTACAAGAGGTGGGTTGCAGCCAAGTTGCCTAGGAAGGCAGGTTTAACCATGCACCGCTGGAGCCTGTCAGAGGTTAGGGAGGAGGGGTGCGGAGGCGGCGACCCGCCCCTGCCTAACACAGAATGGCCCGTGGTGGGCATACTGCCTTAAACCACACCCGGAAGCCAGGCAACGGCCTGTTTCCCAGGGACTGGGCACAGAGGAGGACCGCGGGAGGGCTGAGGTCCCCGGCTTGGGAGGCAACCTCCACTGTCTGAACACCTGAATCTCGTCTCCAGTGATGCGCTCAGCTGGTGCAGCGAGCGCGGAGCCTCTATGAGCGGACGCCCTTGCGACCTCAAGTCTGGGGAGGGGGGGCGGGGGCTAGTTCAGGCTAAATGGGAAGAGCAAGGTCGGGAACCAAGGCCCGCAAATTGCGAGGAACCACGATCTTCCAGGATCCTGGTAATAGAGGGATTGGACTCACTGGATGACGTCGAAGGAGCGTGCCCTACAACAGACCTTATTTTTCATGGACGTCTCTAAGTCCGAGTGGTTAGGGTCATAGAAGCGTAACAACTCCGCAGGCGTAGGGAAGCGCCCGACCCCTCATCTGCTCTGTGGCCATAACCAAGTTACATCCTCCTGTTTCTTCATCTTGCTGTGCCGGGTTTGTCTAGGCGTTCTCCACGGCACTGTTAGGTTCTTCCTTGTCGTGAAGCAGCCTTGATGGGATGTGTGAAGGTTCTTTGTAATGTATGGCAAATCAGCCCCTTAGCAATGCAACACACATCGACTCAGCCACCCGATTCCCCACCCCGACTCAGCCACCAAACTTCAAGTACCTAGAAGCTGCAGGGAAGGCGGGAAAGTCTAGGTTGGTAACTAAGAATAAGTTAGGATGTGTCAGCGCACACCTGAAAGACAGCCGGCAACCCTTGCGGTGAGCCAGTGAGGACAGGGGAGTGGCTACCGTACTTCACCGCTTCTCCACAGGAGAAAGAACTTGAAGGCGACTAAGTCAAGGGGAAAAGGAGTCTGGCACCTTAGCAGATAGAGGGCGCGAATGTGTGAAAACCGGGAGGAAAACTGGTCCACGGCAGTTGGAAACAACTACTTCGCAGTACATTTACCTGGGATTCCTATCCTGCCCACATGTTGGGAGACTTACAGAGAAAACAGAAAATGCAAACCAGAGCCAGGCACGGTGGTATGGGCTTCCATTTTATGATCCAAACTGATTTGCAGGCCATTTGCTTGGTCACCTGCCTGCCTTCAAAACCAAAGAGCCGAAGCAGCTTTTCCCCAGCAGCCCCACGGGTTCGCCCTTCAGCCCATCATTGCAGCGGCTTGGAGGATGAATTCACAGTCTTCTTGACCTGGGAGGGAGTCGGTCCTGCGCCTTCAGCGAAACCTACAGGGCTGACTAGAAAATGAGTTGTTGGCCCAGGATTCAAAAAACAGGACTAGGGTGCAACGCGATCCTTCTGTGAATCCCGGTAAACGCTTAGAAACTCAGTCTCCGAGAAGCAGGTTCTGAACATTGAAATGAGCAGGTGGGGTTTCAGCACACACTCGTGAACGAGCTTTTAAAGCTCTCTCCAGGGCCAGAAATGCAGTGGTCTGTGAGTGTTGGCAGAGGGAGGTTTAGAATCAGGAATCAATTTCATGGTCTACCAACCAAGTCCGGGGAGGCAGTCTCCGCCCACAGAACACCATGACAGGAGGTATGCGGTGCTTTAGGAGCCTTGGAGAACCCGTGAATGAAACAGCGTCAATTGCTTTGAGATATAAATATACAACAGTAGCCATCAAAAGGTAGCACCCAGGAGGCTGGAAAGAGGGCTCAGAAGTTATGAGCGCTCATTGCTCGCGGAGAGAACTCAGGTTCAGTTCCCAGGATCCACGTGGAGGTTTACATGTGTGTAACGCTACTTCCATGGGATCCCAACACCCTGTCTGGCCTCCAAGGGCACCAGGCAGGTACATGGTGCACGGATGTACATGGAGGCAAACAGATACTTTAAATAAAAGTAAAACAAACAAAGCATTGGTTGTGGTAAAGCTTTGCAGCAACAATGAAGCAGGGGAGGAGTATTTGTAGCTCAACTGTCCCCTCCCTCTCTGAGTGGCTTTAATGGTGGTATTTTAACCAAGGCCACAGTCTTCCTTTTTTTTTTTTTTTTTTTTTTTGGACATGTGACATACTGAAGAAAGTAATCACCAGCTATAAACATTTGAAGGGCAAATTAAAATTGTTTGTAAAATATAAAATAAAACAAAAGCCAGGCAGAGGTGGTGCACACCTTTAATCCCAGCACTCAGGAGGCAGAGGCAGGCTGATCTCTGTGAGTTCAAGGCCAACTTGGTCTACAGAGTGAGTTCCAGGACAGGCTCCAAAGCTACATGATACACAGAGAAACTCTGTCTTGAAAAACCAAAACAGAAAATATGTAAAATAAAAACCTATGTGAATGCTTTTTTAAAGAGTGAAGAGGTGCTGGAGAGGTGGCTTAGTGGTTAAGAGTACTTGCTGCTCTTCTAGAGGATCCAGGTTCAGTTCCCACATCAGGAGGCTCTCAACAGCCTATAACTCCAACTAGCACCTGGATGTATGTGCATACCCTCCGCATATACAGAGAACTCAAAATAAAACCTTGTTTTAAGTAGGGAAAATGCAATCTAAAGACCCAGCGAAAGCTGTCGGTTATATGAAATGGCCAGAATAAGTTTGCACAGGGGGACACCAGTGCTGGCGTGGAGGGAGGATGACAAGCAAGACAGCTAAGGAAGGCAAAGTTCACTTGAGGTCGGCGACAACACTGTGAAGTGGATCACGGTGCATCACCCACTTAACATTTAAGAAGATGACGTGTATGAGACTGGAGGTAGGGAAGGAATGGGGAGACATAATAAGGGAGAGAAGCCCCTCACTCTGGAATCGAGCTGAGGCCTCTCAGCAGCAGAGAAGGAGAATTCCACACAGCCAACAACTGGAAGATCTCTCTGCCCTCCTGGCCAGTATCCTGAGGTTTCCTAGGGCTCTCCTCAGAAATGCTGCTCACAGGAAAGGGACATGTGCCACACAACGTGGCAGCCTTCTTGGCTCCGGGTTCACATCATGAGATTAAAACGCCATCCATGGCTTCTCAGAGCCCCCTCTAATCTCATTAAAAGAAAACAGTACCGGGCAGTGGTGGTGCACACCTTTACTCCCAGCACTCAGGAGGCAAAGGCAAATGAACCTGTGAGTTCAAGGCCAGCCTGACCAGAGTGGGTTCCAGGACAGGCTCCAAAGTCACACAGATAAACCAAGTCTCAACCAAGCAAAACAAACAAACAAACAAACAAAAAATAGCAGCAAGACTCTGACCTAGGCACAGGCACAGGAGGAAGGAAAGGTGATGGTGGCTTGGTCATGACGCCCTATCCGGTACCTCCATGCCTGTCAGGAAGGTCTTCAGAGAGCAGGAGTAGCCTTGGACTTGGTGCAGAGAATCTGCTGTCCAGGGAAGCCGGTGCAATGGTGCCGCAGTGCAGGTCTTAGGTTCACGGAGTGTTGGACTTGGTGCAGAGAATCTACTGTCCAGGGAAGCCGGTGCAATGGCGCCACAGTGCAGGTCTTAGGTTCACGGAGTGTTGTGAGGCACCTAATCTAGCTGTATGGCAGGAGCCCTAGGCGCTGAGTGGCCAAGGGAAACAGCACCAGGTACCAAGAAGGATGAGAATGAAGTAGAGACACCAGGACACATCCTCCCGTTTGTCTTTTACTTACATGGCCCTCTTGGTCTGCCTTCCAGATGTGCACTGTTGATTAAGATAACAGTTCCAGAGAAACGTATTTTATATGAAATCCTAGAGCTGGACATGGTGCAAGCCTAGAATCCAAGAAGCACATAGAGGGTATGGGCACCCACACTGTGTATGGAGACTCTGTTCCAAAAATAATAATAATGATCAGTGAAAGCAGAGCTCTCACTCGGGCTGAGAGGCCACGAAGTGCTTGGGAGTGGCGGACACAGACAAGCAGATGAAGGTATCTACAGTGGGCAGCCGCCCTCAGCTGCTGGGCACACAAGCATGAGACCACTGTTCTCATCGCTGATGTCTACGAGGGAATGGGAAATGTGGGTGCTTTGGTTTTGAAATTAAATCTTTCAATTTTTATTTTATTTTTTGGTTTTTCATGACAGGGTTTCTCTGTGTAACAGTCCTAGCTGTCCTGGAACTCGCTCTGTAGACCAGGCTGGCCTCAAACTCACAGAGATCCGCCTGCCTCTGCCCCTCGAGTACTGGGATTAAAGGCATGTGCCCCGACCGCCTTGCTAAGTCTTCCAATTTTAACATAAATTCAAGTATAAATTTGAATTTATACTGGGGGGGGGGTCTGGAGAAATGGCTCAGCGGTTAAGAGCGTCGCCTGCTCTTCCAAAGGTCCTGAATTCAATTCCCATGGTGGCTCACAACCATCTGTAAAGAGGTCCGGTGCTCTCTTCTGGCCTGCAGGCATACATACAGAAAGAATATTGTACACATAATAAATAAATAAATAAATAAATAAATAAATAAATAAATAAATAAATAAATGGAGTTCTGGGGGCAGCAATTTGTCTCCGCAGGTAAAGGTGCTTTCTACCAAGCCTGACAATTTGAGATCCATTCATGGATCCCATACGGTAGAAGAAGAGAACCGACCCACACGCACACACACAAAAGGGAGCTGTGTGTGGTGGCATACATATTTAATTCCAGTATTAGGGGGGCAGGCAGGTTTCTGTGAGTTCGCGGCCAGCCTGTCTACATAGTGAGTTCCAGGTCAGGCAGGGCTACACAGTGAGACCCTATTTATTAAATAAATAATAAATAAATAAATAAATAAATGCAATAAACAAAATCAAATCTGGAGACTACAGAGGCGGCTTGGGAGTGGACAGTGCTTGCTGCACAGGTTTGAGGACTTGAGTTTAGATCCCGGCACCCACATAAAGAGAGGGTCAGCTAGAACACACACTCCTTATCCCCATCCATATTGGAGTAGACAGGCAGACCCAAGGAGATGACTAGCTTCAGGTTCTGTGAAAGATCCTGCCTCAGAAATGAAAGATAAGGCTTGGTTTAGTTAGGGTTTCTACCGCTGCCATGAACATGGTGACCGAGAGCCGCTTGGGGAGGGAAGGTTTGTTTGTCTATGCTTCCACCGCACTGCTCATCACTGAAGGAACTCAGGACAGGAACTCACGCAGGGCAGGAGCTGATGCAGAGATTGTGGAGGGTGCTGCTTGCTGGCTTGCTCCTCCTAGTTTGCTCAGTCTGCTTTCTTACAGAACCCAGGACCACCAGAACAGAGTAGCACCACCCACAATGGGCTGGGCCCTCCCCCGTCAATCACTCATTAAGAAAATGCCCTACAAGCTTGCTTACAGCCTCATCTTCTGGAGGCATTTTCTCTACTGAGTTTCCCTCACGGATGACTCTAGGCTGTATAAACTCGGCATAAAAATAGCACAGGGCTAGAGAGACGATGGATCAGCGATTAAGAGCTTTTGTTGCTCTTTTTGAAGACCTGAGTTCATTTCACAGCACTGAGGAATGATGGCTCCTAACCACCTGTGACTCTTCTGGCCCCCTCCGGCTTCCACACGCATGACAGACATGTATACATAAAAATAAAAGCAACTGGGCTGGAGAGATGGCTCAGAGGTTAAGAGCACTGGCTGTTCTTTCAGAGGTCCTGAGTTCAATTCCCAGCAACCACATGGTGGCTCACAACCATTTGTAATGAGATCTGGCGCCCTCCTCTGTCGTGTGGGCATACATCGAGGCAGAATGTTGTATACATAATAAATAAATAAATCTTTAATAAAAAACAATAAATAAAAGCAACTAAAAACATAAGGTGGAGCGGCAACCGTGGAGAACGCATGATGTCATCCTTTGGCCTTCGCATGTTCCAGAATGGACAAACACCAGTACTCATGCATGCAGACACATGTACAATATACACACTCATACACAACACAAAAATAGAGAAGGTTCTGATGGCCGTTGAAACCCATTTTTTGTTTGTTTTGTTTTGTTTTATTAAGACAGGGTTTCTCTGTGTATCCCTAGTTGTCCTGGACCTCGCTCTGTAGACCAGGCTGGCCTTGAACTCAGATCAGGTTGCCCCTGCCTCCACAGTGCTGGGATAAAGGTGTGCGCTACTACACCGGATCACTGTAGTTTTAATTCATGTTTCTCTGATAAATAAACATGTTTCCTTATGTTTAGAGGCTACTTGCAGTTCCTCTTTGCAAACCATGTTCATCTAGTTAGTCCAATTATTGAATAGGATGGGTTTCTTTTTGAAAAATATTTATTTTATTTTATGCATATGGGTGTTTTGTCTGAGATTTGTGAAGATCCCATGTGCTTTCTGGATACCTGCAGGAGCCAGAGAAGGGCACCAGATTCCCTGGAACTTGAGTTACTGCTAGTTATGAGTCACTGTGTGGGTGTTGGGAAGCAAACCCAGATCTTCTGTAAAGGTAACCACTGGTTTTTAAAAGCTGTCCCTTGTTTTCTTGTTGCTCGGTTGTTTTGTTGTTGTTTTGTTTTTGAGATTGTTGTACATTCTAAATTTTAATCCTTTCTTCTAACAGTTTCAGAGTCTCTTGCCTTTTGTTAAGGTCTTTGATCTGTTTGGGGCTACTTTTTTACTGGGGGAGAGCGAAGACAGAGTCTCATTCTTCTTCAATCATTTCTCTGACGTTTATTGTCAAACAGGTGACTGTGGTCGTGTGGCCTTACCTTGATCTTGTACTCTGTCCCACTGCTCTGCACATCTGTGTCTGTGCTGGTACCACACTCGCTTTACTCCCATGATTCTCTATTCATCCATCCCATGAGCATCTGGAGTGGTGCTTCTTATGCTAGTATCTTCTGAAATTGTGGATGTTAGGAGCCAAACCCTGGGCCTGGACAGCAGTGAGTGTTTAACTGCTGAGCCATCTGCCCAGCTTTGGCTTGGTCTCCTTCTCTGCGTGTTTGTTATTAGTGAGTCATGGTCTTTGTGTTAGTTTTGTATCCTGCCACTTCGCTGAAAGTGTTATCAGTTCTAAGAGTCTTCAGATGGAGTCTGTAAGGTCTAAGGTGCAGAATCGTATTAGTTGCCAGTAGGGATAATTCTTTCTTACTTATTTCTCCTTTGTTTTTTCTCATCTTACTGACTTAGTTAACACTTAGAGTACTATAATGAGCGGAGAGGAGAAAGAGTATAGCCTTGTCCTGTTCTGGTCAGCAGCGGCAATGCTTTTTAGTTTTAACACAAATCTAAACGTGTGTGTGTGTGTGTGTGTGTGTGTGTGTGTGTGTGTGTAACATCCAGCCATTTCTACTTTGTCCTCAGGGTGTATACCCACCCAACAACGTTTTATTAAATCATATCAGGAAGCTGAGGGGAATGGGGAGAGGAATTAATCATCGCCTTTGATCGCCAACCTAACAAGAAAGGCGTCAGCAGGTAACCCCCAGGCCCCCCAGGCTGCCCTTCTTCTCGTCCCCTGACCTCAACAGGTCCCTCATTAAACTATCAAAAGTGCCTTTCTAAGCTTTAAATTACTTCTCAAGATTTTCAACTTCAAAGCCATTAACAAGATATCTTAACCTATTTACTAACGGTTTCCATCTCTGAATTCTTCCTAAGGGTGATGGCTGAATCTGCTCCAGCAGCAATGGTTGGAAAAAAGTCAATCACTATTCGGGTAAGTACCAGTAACGCTACCCAGTGAGGGGCTAGAAACCCCTTTAGAGTTTTCATACAACTCATAGATTGTGAGAGACGTGGTGACCTCTGAGGCACTAAGCAGAGCCGTGCTCAATAACAACGTGAGGTCCCTAGGAAACAGTCCTGGGGGCCTCTGCCTCTCCAAGGGCCACCCACTATGATTATGCAAACCGCTGGTCCAGTTTCCACAAGTTCCAAGGTTGCTTGTTGCTCCTCTTACTTAACCTGGAATTTTTCATTTGGGAGTTTTTAATTATTGCTTTAGTTTCATTACTTGTTATAGATCTGTTTAAATTGTTTGTCTTTGGGGGCTGGGGAGATAGCGCAACAGTTGAGAGCATCTGCTTCACAATCGCGAGGACAAAAATTCAGGGGTTGGAGACACAGCTCAGGGGTGAAGAGCACTGTCTGCTCTCCCAGAGGATCCGGGTTCTGTTCCCAGCACCCACGTGGCAGCTCACACATGTCTGTACCTCCAAGATCTGACTCTCACACAGACACACATGTAGGCAAAGCACCAATGAACATAAAACAAAAATAAAAAATAAAAGCAGACATGTTGATCAATGGAACAGAACTGGAGACCTAGACATAGTCCCACATACTTACAGACATGATATATATATATGTGTGTGTGTGTGTGTACATATATATGTATACATATATGTACAGATATGTGCATGAGTGTACACACATATATGTACACACACACATATATATATTTCAGGTCCCTGGCCCCATGGACAAATCTGGCATCCAGCATACATGTGTAACCCTCGTTTTTAGGAGCAGAGACAGGAAAGTCTGTGGGACTTCCTAACTTCCTGCTTGTCTGAGAAAAATGCAAGCCCCGCATTGAGGGAGAAATCCCAGCTCAAAACAAAGGGCAGAGAATGACAAAAGTGAACGCCCACACCCTCTTTAGGCCCCTACAAACACATTTAGACATACGTGTACATACATGCACATATGTAGAGACACACATCTAAATAAATATCTTCTTTTTAATATTATATTTATTTGTGAGTGGGTATGCACATGTCGGAGCTTGCACCTGAGGGTTGGGTGACTTGTGGGAACTGGTTCTCTCTTTCTGTCATATGGGCCTTGGGGCCCGAATTCAGCTCATCGGGCTTGGCAGCAAGTGTCCATCCTCTAAACCATCTTACCAGTTCAACAGACTAACTTTTATTTCATTTTTAAAAATATTTACTTAGTTTATGTATATGTGTGTGTGTGTCTGAATGTATGTATATGTACCACATACATGCAGAACCCAAGGAGGTCTGAAGAGGGTACTGGATCCTTGAAGCTGGAGTCCCACGTGGTTTGTAAGCCACAACATGGGAATTAGGGGACCTGGGTCCTCTAAGGACAGTAATTACTCTTACCCACCAAGCATCTCTCCAGCTCCAGAAATAACAACAACAACAACAACAACAAGTTTATCTTCTCTTGGTTTAATTTTGATAAGTATGTGCACCTCAACATTTTTATATTTCTTTTAGACGGTCCAATTTAGTGGGAAGTAAGTTTTTTAGGTATGTCATAATAATTAGTCATGAGCTAATTCCTGGGCACAGTCCTAGCCCCAGATATCTAGGCCAAGTCCAGAATCAAACAGCTCATGACCTTCTAAATGTCACTGCTGTGGGTTGTAGTGGGGCCTTTTACACCTCAAATGTTACCACTTCGAGTCTCTCCTTCCTTTCGTTTGGCTAAAGCTTGCTTTCTTTCTTCCTATCTTCCTTCCTTTCTTTCTTTTGAGACAGGGTTTCTGTAGCTTTGGAGTCTGTCCTGGAACTCACTCTGTAGACTGGCTTTGAACTCACAGAGATGCTCCTGCCTCTGCCTCCTGAGTGCTGGAATTAAAGGTGTGCGCCACTACTGCCTGGCAGCTAAAGGTTTCTTAATCATGCTTTTTGCTGTTTTTGTTTTTTATTTTTCAAGACAGGGTTTGTCTGTGTAGCCCTTGCTGTCCTGGAACTAGCTCTATGTCCCGGGGTGAAATCCATTTCAGTAGCTCTGAGCAGCCTGTGAGCCTGTGGCAGGAGTAACATTTCTTCGTTCTTCCTCCCTCCCTCCCTCCCTCCCTCCCTCCCTCTCTCTCTCTAGGTTTTTCGAGACAGGGTTTCCCTGTGTGTGTAGCTCTAGAGCTCGTCCTGGAACTCGCTCTGTAGACTGGGCTGGTCTTGAACTCAGAGATCTGCCTGTCTCTGCCCCTGTCTCCCGGGTTGAAAGGCACTGGGATAAAAGGCATGCGCCAACACCGCCCGGTTTGGATCCACATTTCGAACTGTGTTAAATGCCAAACTGATTTGGGTCTGAATTCAGACAGTGACTACACCATGGTTCCAAGCTCTGTGGACAGGCACAAGAGTCTGTCTGGAATTTCCTGTATAAGATAAAGGTAGAAAGATTCAAGTGACACTGGTTTGTCAAGCGGAGGTCTGGGAAGTTGGATGAAGATGAATGTGTGGTCTGAACCCTGACCTAGCTGATTGGCAGGTGGGAAAGATAGCTGGTTTGGATATGAATGAGCATGAATCTGTAAGCCCAGCACGTGGGAATCTATGGTTGGAGCCGTGGCTACATAGTAACCTCCTGTCTCCAAGCAAACAAAGCCTCCAAACAACACTCAGAAGGCAGATGCAGGCTGATCTCTGTGAGTTCGAGGCCAGCCTGGTCTACAGAGCTAGTTCCAGGGCAGCCAAGGCTGTCTTGAAGAAGAAAAACAAAACAAAACAAAACAAAAACCCTGTCTTGAAAAGCAAAACAAAAGGCACCAGCCTCCTTAGGCGAACACTCTAACTCCCCAAGAGGCAGAGAGATAATGAAGCCCTGAGCTAAATGCCTGGAAGGGGGTTTGGCTCCTCAACTTTCTAGATGAGTGACCTCAGCCAAGCCAAGAAGCAAACCTTATATAGCTACCAGGTCGGGACCACCTCCCCCTCTGGCTGACCCAGAAACCCCAGGGAGCGGCTTCCAAAGCTCAGAGGTGGCAGCAAGGGTGGGCAGAGGTCTGCAGAGCCCGGCCCTCCCTCCCGCGAACCCGCGGGGCCCCGCTGTCCCTTCCTGTCCCTTCGCTGTGGCTGTCGGAATCCGAGATCCCGCCCCGGGAAGCCGCGCTCCTCCCGCCCGGCGCCGCTCTAGGAGCCAGCGCCCGCGTCTCAGTGGGAATAACCCCTTCTGCTCCGCACCCTCGAAAAATCGCTCTCTTTTCCAGGAAGAAACAAGAGATCTTCTTGATGACGCTGGGCCTACCTGTCAGGCTTATATCCCAGAATGGTCTCTGCCGACGTCCTCGGGCAAATTAATGAGACTCTGAGACTCTATTACTTTTTTTTTCACCTGGCTTTTGAGACAGGGTCTCATGTACCCCAGGCCAGCCTGCAGCTGAACTTAAGATCCTCCCGTCTCCGGCCTCCTGCGGTTTATGAGATGCTGAGGATCCCCCAGGCTTCATGCCTCCAAAGCAAGCACCCCACCAATTGAGCTACTACAGTCCGGGGCCCCAAACCTCTGCTTTCTTCTCTGTAAACAAATCACATCTGCCTTAAGGATTATTTTTAAGATTCAGCTAATTAAACCACACGCTACACGCATCTGGCATGCTGGGGGCTCTTCACAAATGCCAGAGCACGAAGGAGGACACCCTTGAGCTCGGTGCAGACAATCTCAAGTTCACAGTCGCCCTGACACTCTCCCCATTTTTGTTACTTCACAAGGACCACTGTGAAGAGTCAGTTTTGTGACACGATGAGAGATGCTCGCTGACAGCTTCCTGTGTGCCGAGGTCCCTATATATGTGACCTCTGTGATCTCCTGGGCTCTGTGAAGTGTTGTTGTTACTCCTACCTCATGAAAGAAGGATCTAGGGTCAGTAGCCCACTGTCTGCCGGTCCGATTCCAATACAGCTGCTTCTCCTGAACGGCGTGCCTGGTGTTCTACACTGAAGCAACCACACAATGAGGAGGTTGGCATGGCTCTGTCTAGCCAGAGGAAAGGAAGCTGGAGTACCTTATTTCCACAGCAGAATAAAAATCTACTGGGAGCAGCCTGGTCTACAAGAGGACACACTTCAAATATACAGAGAAACCCTGTCCCAAAAAACAAAAAACAAACAAAAACACAACACAAAACAAAAATCTATTGGGGGAAGACGGGGAGAGATAGCTCAGAGCTCAGCACACGCTTCTCTTTCAAAAGACCAGGGTTCAATTCCCACACCCACATGGTGGTTTACAATCATCTGTAACTCCCTTCTGACTTCAGGCACCAGGCAATCACATGGTGAACACATATACATACAGGCAAAGCACTCATACACATAGAATAAATCTAAAAAAATGATCCACTGAAAACTGAGTGCGGTGTTTCATGCTGTAATCCTGATACTGGAGAGCCTAAGGCAGGACAGTCACAGATTCTGGGCCAGCCTGGACTGCATAACAAGACCACATTGCAAGGCCCAGTCTCAAAAAGCAGAATAATAAATATATAAGTAAAATAAAATGTCAGCAAGATGTCTCAGTGGATCTGCTGCTAAGTGGATGAGTTTGATCCTGGAATGCACAATGGTAGAAGGAGAAAACCAATTCCTTTTGGATGTTCTCTGACCTATACAACCGTGTGTGTGTGTGTGTGTGTGTGTGTGACTGCATGTGTGTGGTGTGTGTGTGTGTGCCTGCATGTGTGTGGTGTGTGTGTGCGTGCCTGCATGTGTGTGGTATGTGGTATGTGTGTGTGTGCCTGCATGTGTGTGGTATGTGTGTGTGTGCCTGCATGTGTGTGGTATGTGTGTGTGTGCCTGCATGTATGTGGTATGTGTGTGTGCCTACATGTGTGTGGTATGTGGTATGTGTGTGCCTGCATGTGTGTGGTATGTGTGTGTGTGCCTACATGTGTGTGGTATGTGGTGTGTGTGTGTGCCTGCATGTGTGTGGTATGTGTGTGTGTGTGCCTGCATGTGTGTGGTATGTGTATGTGTGTGGTGTGACTAATATAATTTTTTTAAAAAACTAAAGGGCTGGCCAGGCGTAGTGGTGCACACTTTAATCCCAGCACTCGGGAAGCAGAGGCAGGAAGATCTCTGAGAGTTTGAGACCAGCCTGGTGTACAAAGGGAGACTAGACATCCAGGGCTCTGTAACACAGATAAACCCTGTCTCAAAAAACCAAACCAAACCAAACCAAACCAAATGAAAAAACCCTCAGGGGCTAAGTTGGGCATGGTGGCACACATCTTAGTCACAGTACCGAGGAGGTGGATCTCTGAGTCCAAAACCAACCCAGTCTACAAATAGACACACACAGACACACACAGAGATGCACACACAGATGCGCGCACAGATACACAGACACACACACACACACACAGATGCACACACAGATACACAGACACACAGAGACACACACAGATGCACACACACGCACACACACACACACACACATATTGGAACTCACTTTGTAGACGAGGCTGGGCTCAAACTCACAGAGATCCACCTGCCTCTGCCTCCAGAGTACTGGGATCAAATAGAGTTCTAGGACAGCCAGGGCTGCACAGAGAAACCTTGTCTTGAAAAAAGCAAGCAACCAACCAACCAAAAGGGGCTGGAGAGATGACTCAGAGGTTACAAGTACTGTCTGCTCTTCCAGAGGACCCCATTTCAATTCCCAGCACCCACATGGCCACTCACAATGGTCTGTAACTCTCGTTCCTAGGGATCTGACACCCTTACCCAGACATGCATGCAGGCAAAACACCAATGCATATAGAATAAATCATTTTAAAAATAAAACAAACCCCAGGACTAGAGATGGGTCAGTGGTTAATAACACTTCCTCCACAACTGAGAAGACTAGAATTTGGATCCCAGCACCCATGTGACAAGCCAGATGTCCCTGTAAATACCTGTAACTCCGGCATTGATAGAGGACCACTGGGCTTGCTGATGCCTGAGCTCCAGACCAGGTAGAGCCCTCTTCAAGACAGGCAGAGGATACTAGAGACCAACACCCTGCCTGGCTTCTCACCGTGTGCACCTGTACACACAGACACACATAGACACACACACAGATGCACACACACACACACAGACATAGACACACAGATGCACACAGACACACACAGAGATACACATACACACACAGAGAGATACACACAGACACACAGATGCACACAGACACACACACAGATACACACAGACACAGACACACACACAGAGATACACATAGACACACACACAGATACACACAGACACACACAGATACACAGACACACACACAGATGCACACAGACACACACAGATACACAGACACACACAGAGATGCACAGACACACACACACACATATTGGAACTCACTTTGTAGATGAGGCTGGGCTCAAACTCACAGAAATCCACCTGCCTCTGCCTCCAGAGTACTGGGATCAAAGGTGTGTGCCACCATGCCTTGTGATAAATAAATATTCTTAAAATAAATAAAAATTGGTGGGAAATGTTGCATGCTGTAGAATGTCATCACCCCTGCATGGAGGAAATTCTGTGACCATGAAAGGTGTTTTCAGAACATATTAAATCGGGGATTCTGTTCTGGTTACTGTTTTGTCTGAGAAGAGCTATGTAGTCATGACCAGTCTGGAACTTGGTCTGTACCAAACTGGCTTCAAACTTGAGGTGATCCTCCTTCCTCTGCCACCAGCCGGCTCATAACACCACAGTCCACATGATCATCACGGTGTGTTCAGCCATGCCTGGAGAGTCCAGAAAGGGAGCTGTGTTTTAAGTCTTTGATTAGTTTAAAGTCTGGTCAGTGTTACCACAATTTTCCTCCAAGGATGTGATTGATGCTGAGGTACTCAATTAATGTTTGAGAGTGTGTGTATTATATGTTAGTATAATAATACTATTTATGTTTGGAGATTTCATAGTTAATTTTTACTGTACGAGTGTTTTGCCAACATGTACAGATGTGCACCATGAGTGTGCTTGATGCCCACAGAAAGTCAGAAGATGGTATTAGGGCTGGAGTTACGGATGCCATGTAGTTGCTAGGGGCTGAGTCCCAGTCCTTTGCTAGAGCAACAAGTGCTCCTAACCCCTGAGCCATGTTTCCAGCCTCTCCTGGTTATTTCTTTATTTATTTTGCTCTTTCAAGATAGAGTTTCTCTGTGTAGCTAGCCCTGGATGTCTTGGAACTCGCTTTGTAGACTAGTCTGGTCTCGGACTCAAAGATCCACCCTTCTCTGCCTCCTGAGTACTGGGATTAAAGGTGTGCGCCACCACTGCCCAGCTCCCTCTGGTTATTTTTAATCTGCATGATGAAGCCTGTTTTATAATAAACATGGTAAGCAGAAGCTGAAACAATGTGGGAGAAGCTGAAATCTGAAGAAAGCATCGCACTCCATTGAAGTGGCTGGTGTCTCCTGAGCTGATTTGGATGAGGAGTGAGGATATGTGTCTGTCAGTGAGCATTCTGAGTCACCTAACCCATCAGTTCCAGAATAGACCACCAAATAAATGATTTGTGAATGCCACAGCATGGCATAGCTGGGAGCAAGGTGTGAGCCTGGCAGAATGAATTAAATCACTGCTCATCAAAGCAGGCATCCCTAGCCAAAGCGCATACTGCATCTCTGAACTTCAATCCTTTGTTTTGTTTTGAGACAGGGTCTCTATGTAGCCCTGGCTGTCCTGGAAACTCACTATGTGGTAGAACAGGCTTGTTTTAAACTCACAGAGTTCCTGCCAAGTGCCGAGATTTAAGGCTTGTGCCACCACTCCTGGCAAGTTTTTGTTTTTTTGAGATAGGATTTCTCTTTGTAGCCCTGGCTGTCCTGGAATTCACTATTTAGACCAGGTTGTCCTTGAACTCACAGGGATCTGCCTGTAACCAGACATTCCAAAATAACCACTCAGAGGCTTATATTAATTATAAATGTTTGGCTGATGGCTCAGGCTTATTATTACCTAGCTCTTACACTTAAATTAATCCATTTTCTATCTATCTGTTTATCATCACATGGCCCATGGCTTGCTCCTTTGGTGGCTTCTGGTGTTTCCAGACTCCACCCTTCTTCTGTATCTCTGCTTGGATTTCCCACCTGGCTCTATCCTGCCTTGCCATAGGCCAAAGTAGCTTTATTTATCAACCAATGAAAGCAATAGATATTCAGAGCATACAGAAAGATCATCCACAGCATCTTCCCGCCTCTGTCTCCCCAGTGCTGGGACTAAAGACATGCACCACCACCTGGTCCTTTTCTACATTCTTAACTCATCATGTATGTTTGAAAATAAACAATCTCACTGGGTGATGCTGGCACACGCCTTTAATCCCAGCACTAGGGAGGCAGGGGCAGGTGGGTCTCTGTGAGTTCGAGGCCAGCCTGGTCTACAGAGTGAGCTCCAGGATAGGCTTCAAAACTACACAGAGAAACCCTTCCTTGAAAAACCAAACAAACAAAAAAAAAGTACTGACCATTCTTCCAGAGGACTTGGGTTCGGTTCCCAGCTCCCACACCTGTTAGCTAACAGATTTAGCCCAAAGGCGCACTTGTGCAGGGAGAGTCACCTCAGTGCTATGCGGCCAGATAAATGCCGTACAGGTTTGCATGGATTCCAACAAGCCTGTAATAGTCTGCCCAGTACCCTTGAGGTAAGAGGTAAAGGCTAAGTGTTCTGAATTTTCTCATAACAAATTACAGGAAGTAGATTTAATATAATATTTCTATTTCTAAAATGGACTGCTTAAGAAAACATTTAAAAATTGGGAAACACAGCTGGTATGGTAGTACACTCTTATAATTCTAGCTCTTGGGAGGCTGAGGCAGGAGGATTGTGAGTTTGAGCCTACCCTGGGCTTCAGAGTAAAACCCGGTCTTTAAAAATTCAGTTTCACCTCAGTGTGGTGATGCATGCCTTTAATTCCACTACTATGGACCAGAGACAGGCCGATCTCTGTGAGTTTGAAACCAACCTCACCTACAAAGTGAGTTCCAGGACGGTCAGGACTGTTACACAGAGAAACCCTGCCTCAAAAAAGCAAAAAAAAAAAAAAAAAAAAAACCAAAACATAACAAAACAAAAAAACACCACCACCACCACCCACAACAACAACACCAAAACCAAACCCAGAAACTATCTAGGGCAGCAAAGGCGACTGATGGGAGGCAGGAGAGGTGAGGACGAAGCTGGGAGGGCGTGGAGTAAAATGCTCAATGTACATTATAGACTTGAATGAAAATGTCTTGTGTGGTGCACACCTTTAATCCCAGCGCTTGGCAAACAGAGGCAGGAGGATCTCTATGAGTTTGAGGTCAGCCTGATCTACAGAGCGAGTTCCAGGACGTCTATATAGTGAGACTTTTGTCAAAACAAAATGAACAACAGAAAATGTCTTACAAGACCCAGTATCATGAATATACATCAACAAATAAGACACCCCCTCCCGCCAAAATACAAGTTATAGCACAATTTGCCTGCTTGTGCCTCGGTGGGCATCAGATGTCTTTCCACCGCTGGGCTGAGAGCAGAGCTGTCCTGAGCCTTTTTCACAAGCGTGTAGCTGTGTGGGCTTGTCTTCCTTTCTCTTGGGTAGATAGCTAGAGGTGGAAATGTTAAATCCTAAAGTAAGTATGTGGTTTAACTAAAAACGTTCTAAGCTGTTGTCCACAGCTGCCACCCCAGTGACGTTCCTATCAGCGCCATCCAGGTTCTCACAGTCTCACAAAAACTGTTTCTTTTCAGTTTTTGGTTTGTTTGGGACAGGGTACCAAGTAAGCAAGATTGGCCTTAAATTCATTATGAAGATGAGAATGACCTTGAACTTCTGACCTTCCTACCCCCCCCCCAGTGCTGAGGTTACAGGTGTGTGTGTCTCCACACTGAGTTGATAGAGCTGGGAAGTGAAGTTAAGGCTGCGGGCGTGCTAAGCAAGCACTGTGCCCACTGGACTGCTTGTCCAGCCTCTTGCCAGTCTTTCATTCTCTTATTTTTGTTGTAAGCGTCCTCAGGGGTTTCTGTTTGAGTTTCCCTATAATGAATGGTTTGAGCATCTTCTCACGGCTTGGTAGCCATGCGTGCATCCATGAAGCAATATTCATTCAGATCCTTTGCCCGTGCTTTGATGGAGCTGCCATCGGTAACTGCTCAGCTCTAACTGGGCATCATATAATGTTGATGCTAGGACTTGGTGAGATGCTTGGTTTGCTTATATTTCCCCTCATTCAGTGAACTGTTTTCATTTTCCTGTAATTTTCTTTGGTATACAAAATTTTTAATGATGCCTGGCTTATCTTCTTCCTGTTTGTAAATTTTTCAATTTATTTTTTATTTTATGTGCACTTGTGCTTTGCCTGCATGTATATCTGTGAACCACTTGTGAGTCTAGTGCCTGAGGAAGCCAGAAGAGGGTGTTGGATGCCTTGGAACTGGAGTAAGGGATTGTGTAAACCAACCACATCCCTGCTGGGAATGGGACAGAGCCTAGGTCCTCTGTAATAATAGTGTAAGGGTCCTTAACCTCCAACAGCCAGAGCTCTTTTTTTTTTTTTCTTGACAGGGTTTCTCCGTAGCTTTTGGAGCCTGTCCTGGAACTAGCTCTTGTAGCCCAGGCTGGCCTCGAACTCACAGAGATCTGCCTGCCTCTGCCTCCCGAGTGCTGGGATTAAAGGCATGTGCCACCACCGCCCAGCCAGCCAGAGCTCTTAACCACTGTGCCATCTCTCCAGCCGCTCCCCACTTCTTTTGAGGGAGTCTCAACTTAAAAGTGCCTAAGAAGCTGGGCGAGATGGTGCATCCCTTTAATCCCAGCACTGGGGAGACAGGAGCAAGCTGATCTCTGAATTTGAGGTCAGCTTGATCTATATAGTGACCCTGTTTCAGAAAAACAAAAAAAACAAACAAGCTTCATAAGAAAGTTACAGAATCACTATAGACTCAGCAATTCCACCTTTAGCTATCCACCCAAGAGAAAGGAAGACAAGCCCACACAGCTACACGCTTGTGAAGAAGGCTCAGGACAGCTCTGCTCCTCAGCCCAGTGGTAGGAAGAAGTCAGATGCCCACCAAGGCAAGAGCAGACAAATTGTACATTTCCTCCCTCTCTCCCTCCCTTCCTTCCTCCCTTCCTTTACTCCTCCTTCTGCACAAAATCCTGCCTCCTAATATATCTGATTTTAATCATATGAACGACCAATTATGCATAGGCATAAGGAGGTATGTTGGGAATTCTTTGTAGACGTTTACTTAAGGATACAGTTTTGCCTTATTGCGCATGCTCCTAAAACCAGCTCAGGCCAAACCGGCCCTTGAATTCTTCATGCTCAGATACGTTAGTAATACCCTAGAATAGAAACTGTCTAAACTTGATTGTTGATAGGGCAGAGAAAGCTATACTATTGTTCAGAGAGGGCTGTATGGGTAGCCTGACTCAGGCGAGGATCTAGGAGAGAGATCTGTGTAGTTCATATAGGTGAAGGTGGTGGGTGAAGGCTGCCAAGTGCGTTGCTGGAAGAAGAGGGGAGGATGTGTAAGCCCACACCAAGTGGAGTCCCGAGATACTAAGCTGTTCCTATGCTTGGCCACTTTGCCAGCACTTGTCTGATGGTAGTTTATAGGAATTTTCTGGGTTTTTTTTGGTTTTTTTTTTTTTTGTTTTTTTTTTGGTTTTTCGAGACAGGGTTTCTCTGTGGTTTTTGGTTCCTGTCCTGGAACTAGCTCTTGTAGACCAGGCTGGCCTCGAACTCACAGAGATCCGCCTGCCTCTGCCTCCCGAGTGCTGGGATTAAAGGCGTGCGCCACCACCGTCTGGCTAGAAATTTTCTGTTTATCACACTAACAGTGAACTTTCTTCTCAGATTTGTATCCGTCCCCTTTTCCTTCTTTGTTTTTGTTTTTCAAGGCAGGGTTTCCCTGTCTATACCTGGCTGTCCTGGAACTGGATTTGTAGATCAGGCTGACCTCGAACTCAGAGATCCACTTGCCTCTGCAACCAATTGCTAGGATTACAGGCAGGCACACCACCACCGGGCCCTTTTATTTTTTACATTTTTGGTTGTGAGCCTAGCCTTTAACGGCGGAGCCATCCCTCCAGGCCCCCTTTTATTTTTTAAATGGAGTCTTAATGTATGTGGCCCCGAGTGTCAGGATTAGAGGTATGCATCACTATGTCCAGCTTCAGAAACATCTCCTTCATTTAAGAAAAATTAGTTGCTGGGCAGTGGTGGCTCACACCTTTAGTTCCAGTACTTGAGAGGCAGAAGCAGGTGGTTCTCTGTGAGTTCAAGACAGCCAGGGCTGGTCCACAGATAAATCTGTCTTGAAAAACCAAAAACAGAAAAGAAAACAGAAAGAAAAGAAAAATTAGTCAAATGAAGAAAAATGTAATTAATACTGCAGAAGGGTAACCAGATATAGCAATATGCTGGAGTCCAGCGGTTAGACAGTGAGGAGGCCGAAGGAGACACTGTTGTCAAGAAAGGCTTTATGGAAGAGTCATGATTCAACTGTTCCATAAAGGTGGGGGCTGGGTGGGATGGTGCACACCTGTGTAACCCCAACACAGTGTGGCAGCAAGAGAAACAGAGGTCCAGGTCACTCTTGGCTAAACAGTGAGCTTCAGACCAGCCTGAGACCCCTGTCTCAAAATAGAAGACACACATACACATGGAAGGAAACCCTGGGTTTGGAGTTAACATCAAAAAATTCAAGACCTGAAGACGCCAAGACCTGAGGATACCAAGGTCTTGCCATGGCTGTGTGGTCCGGAACATGGCCTTCTCTGTCTGACATCCATGTCCTCAGAAATAAGATCTGTTCATGAGAACTGCAGCCAGGCATCTGAAGAAACAAATGATTTCATGAAAGAGCTTGTAAACGTAGCAAGTTCGAGCCACATCAACACCAGGACCCGGGCTACAGTTGACTGGGATTCTCACAGTGCTCTGAAGATAGGTCTAAATACAGGGGCAAACAAAGGATGCTGGGGAAGGAGACGTGACCCAGTCAGTGGCCCAGGAGCAGGACAGCCCTGCTGTGCTGGGATCAGCCTTCGATGCCAAGCTAGACAGAGCAGGAGGGGAGAGCCCCGTGCAGAGCCAGGAAGACTGGGTCTGGCTAGGACCATGGCCTCTGATTCTCGGCCCGCATGGATATCCAGGTACCAGGGCAAGGGTCCTGGCAGAGCCAGCAAGTGTTTGGAGAGATGCAGAGGTTCAAAGGCATTTCAGGTCGTGCATGACAATGCAGCACGCCCCTTCAACTCCCTTCAGTACTCTAAAGTGGTTCCCTACACACAGTCAGAGACTTCACTGAAGAGTGGGCCCTGAGTCCCTATGGCAAAGACTCAACCACATTCATCTTAATGTAGTTTAGAAAACTTCAGATAGGGGGCTGGAGAGATGGCTCAGTGGTTAAGAGCATTGCCTGCTCTTACAAAGGCCCTGAGTTCAATTCCCAGCAACCACATGGTGGCTCACAACCATTTGTAATGAGATCTGGTGCCCTCTTCTGGCCTGCAGACATATGCACAGACAGAATATTGTATACATAATAAATAAATAAATAAATAAATATTAAAAAAGAAAAGTTCAGACAAATGATTCCCACATGGGGGCTTGAGTTTTGAGGTGCTGGGGATTAAACCTGGGGTCTTTGTGGATGTTAGTCAAATATCTATTATTTGTTTTGTTTTGTTTTCTCTCTGTGTAACAGTCCTGGCTGCCTTCGAATTCACTCTGTAGAACAGGGTGGCCTCCAATTTAGAGAAACCCACCTGCCTCTGCCTCCTGAGTACTAGGATTTAAGTTGTGCACCACCACCTCCCAGTTAGTTTTTATGCTTATTTTTACAGTCTTTCTACGTAGGCCAAGTTGGCTTTAAACTCTTTATTCTCCTGCCTCAGCCTGCAGTGTGCTGGGATTACTGGAGTACACCACCCTGGATGGCTAGAATTTTTAATCCTACAATCTCCATTCTCAAACGTATACCTGAAAAACTAGCATTTAAAATACGTTTCTGTAATTAGAAATCATCACACCAAATACAAATTTGCATGTTAAATCTCTTACCTTGGACTGGAGAGATGGCTCAGTGGTTAAAATCACTGGCTGCTCTTCTAGAGGATTCGGGCTCCATTCCCAGTACCCGCATGGCCACTCTCAACTGACTGTAACTCTGATTTGGACAAAACACCAAGGCAAATAAGATAAACTTTTTTTTTTCTTCTTTACGACCTTTTCTCCTCAGAAACAACCATTGTTCCCAAGCACCTAGCTGCCCAGTCAGGAGTCAGGTCCTACAAATTCTTCCACGGCAAGCTTGGTGCCAGCTGTCACTTTGCAGATAAACAGGGTCAGACATGAATTATCTCAGATCTCACCTTAATGCGAACCTCCGACTGTAAAATAATACGCACAAGTTTTGTTGTGCTTGTATTTAATTTTATTTAATTCTATACTTACATTTATTTGACTTGTTCAATATGATTTTTCTATAGCTTGAGATTATTTTTACTTTTAAAAACTGTGCTGGGTAGAGTCTCTTATACCTATAATCCTGGCTCTGGCAAGGCTGGGGCAAAGTCATCAGGTCAAGGTCATTCTAGCCAGCCTGAGCACTGTGTGACCCTGCTTCAAACAAACAAACAAACAAAACAAAACAAAGCGAACTGGCCCAGTTCCACAGCCTTTAACCCCGACACTTGGGAGGCAGATGCAAGCGATCTCCTGTGAGTTCTAGGATAGCCAGGGCTCTATAGATAGATCTTGCTGAAAGTCCAGCTTTCTGCAGGTCAGCAACTGAAGAGGAGGTTCAGAGTCAGCATCTAACCAATCACACAACAGACTTCTTCCTCTGAGGGAGAAAAACTTAATTCTCTGGGGCTGGCAAAAAAGAAGGAAACACACACACACACCCCTTCCACCAGGGTCAATTTATTTTTCTTTTACCTCCTTCTGCTGTTTCCCTTACATCTTTCCTTCTACATTTTTCCTGGTGTTTTCCTCCTGACTTTATTTTTTCCTTACAGTTTGTATACCCCAGCAAAATGTTTCAAGCAATACAACATTTCAATGTGGTTACATTGTGTTTTTTAAGTGAATGATTACAGTGAATACAAGTAATAACAACATGTTTCTCATTTCCCTCCCATGATTAAATATTTTACATAGTACAGGTAAAAAACAAATTATCCCCAAGGACTTAAAAACAATCACATCTAAGCAACTTGTTGTAGATTAACAGAGTGTAAGCAAGCAAGGCATTTTTCTCAGCCAGTTTTTTTACTAGCAGGCTGCATTTTAGGGTTACAAAGAAAGGCTCAATCATTTTACTTATCTCAAAAGGTAAT
>NC_022015.1:20383613-20428661 GCF_000317375.1 Microtus ochrogaster | reverse complement strand
TATATAAACATCCAGCCATTTTTACTTTTTGACTTTGTCCTCAGGGTGTATACCCACCCAACAACGTTTTATTAAATCATATCAGGAAGCTGAGGGGAATGGGGAGAGGAATTAATCATCGCCTTTGATCGCCAACCTAACAAGAAAGGTGTCAGCAGGTAACCCCCAGGCCCCCCAGGCTTTCTTCTCGTCCCCTGACCTCAACAGGTCCCTCATTAAACTATCAAAAGTGCCTTTCTAAACTTTAAATTGCTTCTCAAGATTTTCTACTTCAAAGCCATTAACAAGATATCTTAACAGATTTACTAACACTCTCCATCTGAATTCTTCCTAAGGGTGATGGCTGAATCTGCTCCAGCAGCAATGGTTGGAAAAAGTCAATCACTATTAGGGTAAGTACCAGTAATGCTGTCCAGCGAGGGGCTAGAAACTCCGTTAGAGTTTTCACACAACTCATAGATTGTGAGGGACGTGGTGACCTCTGAGGGCACTAAGCAGAGCTGTGCTCAAAAAAACAGCGTGAGGTCCCCTGGGCTAGGCCTCTCAAGGCCACCCAATGTGTTTGTGCTGACTGCTAGCTAGCCTGTATCCCAGAAGTTCCAAAGCTGCTTGCTGTTCCTCTGGTCCGGCCCCTGGCACTCCCCCACCCAAATTTTCCTCTGTTGATAATCATGGAACGTGGAGGTGTCCTGAGGGGGCTTCAATGGCCTAGGACAAAGGATGGAAGAGGGGTGCAGGCAGAGTCATCAAGGATGATCCGACTGTGGGCAAGCCGAGGAGTCCAGAAGGAGGCACCCCAGGTCTGGGGCAGCAGAATGCCTGGGTTTGGTATAGGGAAATAGGGCTGACAGGTGTTGCCAGGGAAGCAAAGGGCAAGTCTGGGAGGCAGCAGGGGTTGGGTAGCTGACCACACTAATTCTAGGGCCTGGAGGACAGGCATGGACCAGGTTCACTCCAGAACCGCTGGACTTCACCCTTGGTGCATGACTGTCAGCATGTAGGGCCCTGCGGGAGGATGGAAGAGCATTTCTGAAACATGGCTTGTTTGTAAAAGGCATGGGGATGGGTCCCCGTCATCCTTCCCATAGTTCCCCAGCCAGGGTCAGTCACATGGATACCATACCAGCTGCCCATGAGATGGTCAGTACATCCCCTGCCTCCCTAGGAGCAGGACCGCTCCTTCCCCACTACCCCTGGAGAAAGGTTTGGCCTGATGGAGTTTTCCTGCCCTCTCCAGTGCCTTGCTCTGGCTTCTGGATCAAGAGTAGGAGAGAGAGTAGGGACCGTTAGCCTCTGTGTTAGTTCAGGCACCCTTGAACTCACCCAGGAGTGATGGTTAAGAGCCACAGTGGCAATCTAACCCTGCAGTGTGGCTTTGTTATCAGGATGATAAGAAGGTTGGAATCCTATGTTGGGGAGGTCCAAGCAGTTGTTCACTGTCCCAACACGCAGTACGTACTCAACAAACGTAAATGCGGCCAGGCCTAGTGGCATGCGCTTTTAATTACAGCACTGGGGGCAGAGGCAGGTGGGTCTCTGTGATTTCGAGGCCAGCCTGGTCTACATAGTTCAAGGCCAGCCGGAGCTACTCGAAGAGATCCTATTTCAAAAGTCTAAATAAATAAAATATAACATGTCAGAGGATGCCAGCTCCCTTTATTTCTCTTTTTTAATGATTTATTTATTTTTACTTCATGTGCATTGGTATTCTGCGAGGGTGTCAGATGCCCTGGAGGTGGAGTTGCAGGCAGTTTAAGCTGCCATGTAGGTACTGGGAATTGAACTCAGGTCCTCTGGAGTAACTTCCAGTGCTCTTAATTGAGCTACCTCTCCAACCCCTCCCCACAGCTTGTATTTCTTACTCTGAATGTGGGGGACACCGATGAAAGAAACCACCTCTATAATCAATAGGGAAGGGCATTTATTAGTGAAACTGTCTCTCAGCCTGAGTGACGCTGGGACACCTAAGTAAGGACATTTCTGCCTGACGACAGTTTATGACAAGTGAGAATGTTAAATATATTGGTTTCTTTTTAAATTTTTTTAAACATTTATTTATTTATTATGTATACAACATTCCTTCCATGCCTGCCTGCATGCCAGAAGAGGGCACCAGATCTCATCATAGATGGTTGTGAGCCACCATGTGGTTGCTGGGAATTGAACTCAGGACCTTTGGAAGAGCAGGCAATGCTCTTAACCTCTGAGCCATCTCTCCAGCCCCTGTTAAATATATTGTTACTGTCAGGTCCCAAAGAAACCTGAGACAAAAGGCTGTGGTGCCCAGTAGCGTAGCAAAGCGCACGCTGGCTGCCAGGCTTGCTCAACACCTGTGGCTCCTCTCTGCCGCTCTCACCCGCCTCCCACCCTACACCTTCCCAGCTCAGGGGCTTCCCTTCCCGCAGCCTCTCTTTCCTATATAACCCTGTCGTTTCTGTGACACGCTCTTTCCCCTCTTGGATCTCTCTTGGATCTCTCGCTCTCCACCCCCCTCTCACCTCTCATGACCTGGTTTAGTCTGCTGGCCATATCTAGTCTACTTTCTCTCCCTGCTCTGGGACTCTTTCGGAAGCCTCTGACTGTACACGCCCTCATATCTACAGTAAACCCTCTCCTCAGCCATAACTTGGAGCAGGTATGTCCTCATTTTCACTCAGTTACATCTTTGGATTTTCCAGAGAAGCAGGGAATTCAGATGTGAATCTTGGGAGATTCTCTCACTGTGTTGCCCAAACTGATCCCAAACTTCTAGACTCAAGTGGTCATCCTGCCTCAGTTTTCCAATCTGGCTGAGACTACCTGTGCAAACACTACACCTGGCTTGTTTGTTTTGTTTTGTTTTGGTTTTTCGAGACAGGGTTTCTCTGTAGCTTTGGGGCCTGTCCCAGAACTAGCTCTTGTAGACCAGGCTGGCCTCGAACTCACAGGGATCAACCTGCCTCTGCCTCCCAAATGCTGGAATTAAAGGTGTGTGCCACCACCGCCCGGCTTACACCTGACTTTTATGTACTGATTGTTAAATATAGCAATTAACGCAGCTAAAACAGAAAGCAAACAAACAAAAGCTCCGCTGGACTAATTAAACCTCCGCACCTCCAGCAGCTGCTCTCGAGTTTCTCCTTGCCCCAGGGCTGGACCCAGTTATCTCAGCCTGTTCAACAAATTGAGCACACGCCACAGTTGTGGGCTCTGGGGACACAGCAGTAAACACAAAGGCAAAGCCCTGCCCAAGCAGAGTTGACATCAGCATGCATGTATGAGGACAGGTAGAAAGAGAAGCAAAGTTTGAGTTTCCTGTCACAGGATATGAGGAACAAGAGGTATGGGACCAAGGTGGGCAAGGGTCTGGTTGTGTGGGAGGAACTAGAACCAGAGAAAGCTAGGGAAGTCCCTGGAGGGAAAGTGGGTTAAGGGAGCCTGCGCTGGGAAGCCTGGGAAGTCATGGTGTCGTTTTGAAACCAGAGTCTCACTAGCCCTGACTGGCCTGGAACTATGGGGACCAGGCAGACTACGAACTTGCTGATCTTCCTGCTTCTGCCTCCCGAGCAATAGAATTCCAGGCATTCGGAACTACTTCTGGCTTCCTAGGTTTTTGGAAGGTTTGCCCAGCTGTGAATTGGGCACCTTACCCCGGGATGCAGAGAATAATGCTTGCCCACGTTGGCCAGGGAACCTACACTGCCGTTTCTGCTGCCACCCAGGGCCTCGGTTTCCTCTTATAAGGACATAGAACTGGAAGGGGGGAGGGTAAGGGGGACCGGTAGGGGTAGAGGGTAGTGGGACAGAGGGTAGTGGAGGCACGGGGGGGGGGGCGTGGAACCACGTAGCACAGGCTAGTCTTGCCTGGCCTTAAATTAAGGCTAGTTAGCGTCTGCTCTTATTGCTGGACCCGGCCTGCCCACCCAACCCTTGCTCCCACCTCCTAGTCACCAACTCAGGCACAGCAGCCCCAGCCCAGGGTGAGTCCAAACAAAGGCCGGTCTCAGGGGACCCGCCGCGGCCCAATCTGAGATCAGCTTAACTGGGCGGCTGGCAGAGCCTTTGGAGAGAGAGCACGGCCAGATATCCGGAGACCCTCGCCGGCCTCTGAGCTCCCCCAAAAGCTGATCTTGCGCGATCCCACTAGACACGGGGAGAGGGGTGTCATCAGTCACCTCCTTGCTTCCGTACCCCCTCCCCATTCTTTTCCCAGACTGTGGGAGGCAAAGGGTTAAATCCCATAGAGCTGATGTTCTGACTCCAGGCTAGAGGGGCCCGGGAAGCTGGGGTCACTTCCTGCTCCGTCCCAGTCACCCTGAACTGGTCCCTGGGTCCTCAGCCTGGAATCACCCCTTGAGAAGGACCCTAGAGTGCTCGGCATCCAGCCTGTCCCCCGAGGCAGGGCATTTAAGGGGTTAAGTCCCCTGGGGCTGGACTCTGTCTTCCGGCTTTTCCCAGACCCCAGAGCCGTGAGTTGGGGCCGCCTGGGTTCCCGGGGTGGCCTGGAGGCCCGGGACAGCCGCCGGGGAACAATAGGGCCAAGGAGGCGGCGACTGGTGCGGGGCGCAGGCCGGGCCCGGGGCGGCGGGGGCGGCGGCCGGGGGATGGTGGGAACTGCGCCAGGGCCGCCGTGGGGGAGGGGAGGCGTGCGCGCCCGGGAGAGCGAGTCCGGCCGGGGACGGCGAGGCGGCGACAGCTCGCCGGGAACGGGGAAGCCTGGGCGTCCGCGGCGGGGAGGGGACGCTGGCGGCTCGGCCGGGCTTTCGGGGACGGGGACGGGGTTGGCGCTCCGGGCCAGGAGCGCTCCCGTCCGGGTCCGCCTGGGTGCGGGGGGCGGTGTCGAGGGCGGTCCCGCTGCCTCCTTGTCAGGGTCACCCTGGGCCGCGCGCACCTCAGCGGGAAGGCGGCTGCCTCGGGCTGTCCTTCCCGCCTCGGTCCTCGGGGGGCCCTCCCGGGCCGGAGGCTGGCGCTCTCGGGCCCGGGCTGCTTCCCAGTAGTTCTCACCTCCCTGTCTTTGCCACTTCTTGCATGTGGCCTTGTCATTAACCCTTTCCCTTCTAAGGTAGGCCCCGGAGCCTAAGTTTCTCAGGCAGTCCAAGTTCATCAGCTCCTACCTGTCCTCTGTCCGCTCAGCGGAGGACCTTTCTCCCCTCCGGGGAGGTGCCTCCTGTGGTCTCCATCTTCCTTCCCTAAAGACACAGACCGGAGGAGACTGTGGAGATGAAACTTATTTTCTTTCTTTCCTCTAACTTACGCTTCTGCTGCTGCTCCTTAGCTTTGTTCAGCAAGCTGTTTCTTCCTTCAGCTGCTTCACAGAGCAACTGCTCCAGGAGAGCTTTTGTCCCTGTGAGACTCCCCGGCTCCACTGTCACCCCAAGTCTAGGCCGGTCCAGGGCCGTTAAATGAGTAAATGTGAGTGCCCACCTGTACTTTGCTCCTAAGGCCCTGTTCTATCTCCTGGAAATCTTGGGAGATTTTGAGAGTGACAGATGATTCCTTTCCCAGGGGCACATGCTGGAGTTGCTTTTCTTTTCTGATGTCCCTTTACAAACTGATCGTTAAAGACATTGAACCAAATAGGTTTTTGGTGAGCAAAGGGTGTCTAGGTCATTCAGTCACTCAACAAAGATTTTCCTGGGCACCTTTCCTAAGCACGTGATGAAACACTGGCAGAAAGAACAGAGAAGAAGGATGGGTCCCCCGTGGGTCTTTGTGGAGAGAATTGCCTACCGCTCACACAACGGCCAGTAGCCCACAAGTTTGAGTCCCCTATGACTGTCAAGGTCACTCGATGTTTTCAGACCTAGGGGCAAGCCAAGCAGAACACTGCATTTGCGGTTTTAGCTCTGTTACTTCCCAGTCTGGGCCTTGGAGACGTCTCCCCCGGTGTTGCCCTACTAATCTGTAAAATGAACAGGTGACTCCCGAGTCTCCATGGCAGTGAGAGAAATAATGACACCTGGCGGACATGGCACCCTGTCCTTCTAGTGTTCTGATACTTGCCCACCTCCTTCCCCCCGCCCCACCCCCTCTCTTTCATCTTGAGACAAGATCTCCCGTAGCTGAGACTGACCTTGAACTTCTGATTTTCCTGTTTCTTCCCCCCAAGTACTTCACCAAGCCAGACACCCCTTTTGCTCTCTCTTTCCCGTCCCTGACTTCAGAGCCCCCCCCCTCCCACCCTAGGCGACCCTCTTTGTGTGCTCAGGTAATGGCAAAGTGCCCTGGTCTTTGTGAGTCTCTGTCCCTTCAGGGAAACTTTTATTTTTAACCCTTTAAAAAGTGCAAGCCTTGGTTGTTCTCTGTGGGGGTCATAAAGGAAAAGTTTATTGGTCTCAATTAGCAGTCCCATAAAGGAAGAAAATTGGAGTCTTAATGAGCTTTGTCTGATTTGCAAAATAACACGGTTCCAGGCCTCTGGGCATCGGATGTGTGGGGTGAAAGCACCCCCCCCACACACACACACACACATGTTGGTTAGAGCTCCAGCCTTCCATCTAGGTACAGAGGGTTATGACTGATGAGTTTTTAATTGACTCTCTTTACATTCATTGAGTTGCTTCATTGCGATCTTAAGATCTACAGTGTTTGGAACCAGGCCTCTGGGGCCACGGGGCTCAGGGAGAGAGGGTGCCAGAAACATGAGTGGCAGGTCACTGAGCGTCACAGAAGTGGGAGCACAAAGAAAAGCAGATAGCCAGGTCGCAGTGTGTGTCCATCTCTTCCACCAGAGTCTCTGGAACCTTCGCAGTCGGGAGCTCTGGGATGGAGCCTGAGACGGTGCTGTGGGGCCCAGAGCTGCAGGGTCCTGAAGAGAGCCAGAACAATGCTCACGGAGGTGAGGGGCACAAGGGACTGTGACCCTGGCTCAGGGAGGGGCCCAAACTCTGGGCAATCATAAGGGAGGGAAGAGAGGCCAGACCCCATGATCTGAAAGGAGCTGGGGCTGGAGACTCCCTTTCTGTCTGTAGGTGCTGAGAGCGGCAATGAAGAGGAGGGCCCGCAGCAGGAAAGTTCTGGGGAGGAGATAATCTTGGGAGATCCGGATCAGAGTCCAGAATCCAAGGACCCACCAGAGATGCCCCTGGAGAACCCCTCCCAGGATGCCTCAGCCCCTCAGGATTCCCCAGCCCCACAGGCTTCTTCCAACCCCTTTGACCACCAGACCCCTATGGACCCATCAGCCCCTGAGGTAGTCCCTTCCCCCTCCGAGTGGACCAAGGCCTGTGAAACAAATTGGCAATGGGGAACCCTCACCACCTGGAACAGCACCCCAGTAGTCGCTGCCAGCGAACCCAGCCTACGGGAGCTGGTGCAGGGCCGCCCTTCTGGGGCCGAGAAGCCATACATCTGCAACGAGTGTGGCAAGAGCTTTAGCCAGTGGTCCAAACTGCTCCGGCACCAGCGCATCCACACGGGGGAGCGGCCCAACACGTGCTCAGAGTGTGGCAAGAGCTTCACCCAGAGCTCGCACCTGGTGCAGCACCAGCGCACACACACGGGCGAGAAGCCCTACAAGTGCCCCGACTGTGGCAAGTGCTTCAGCTGGAGCTCCAATCTGGTCCAGCACCAGCGCACGCACACGGGCGAGAAGCCCTACAAGTGCACGGAGTGCGAGAAAGCCTTCACACAAAGCACCAACCTCATCAAGCACCAGCGGTCCCACACGGGCGAGAAGCCCTACAAGTGCGGCGAATGCCGGCGCGCTTTCTACCGCAGCTCCGACCTCATCCAGCACCAGGCCACACACACAGGCGAAAAGCCCTATAAGTGCCCCGAGTGTGGCAAGCGCTTCGGTCAGAACCACAATCTGCTCAAGCACCAGAAGATCCACGCAGGGGAGAAGCCATACCGCTGCACCGAGTGTGGCAAGAGCTTCATCCAGAGCTCAGAGCTGACCCAGCACCAGCGTACTCACACGGGGGAGAAGCCCTACGAGTGCCTGGAGTGTGGCAAGAGCTTTGGTCACAGCTCCACGCTCATCAAGCACCAGCGGACACACCTACGCGAGGACCCCTTCAAGTGCCCTGTCTGTGGCAAGACCTTCACGCTGAGTGCCACGCTGCTGCGCCACCAGCGCACACACACAGGTGAGCGGCCCTACAAGTGCCCCGAGTGCGGCAAGAGCTTCAGCGTCAGCTCCAACCTCATCAACCACCAGCGCATCCACCGTGGGGAGCGGCCGTACATCTGCGCCGACTGCGGCAAAAGCTTCATCATGAGCTCCACTCTGATCCGCCACCAGCGGATCCACACGGGTGAGAAGCCCTATAAGTGCTCTGACTGTGGCAAGAGCTTCATTCGCAGCTCGCACCTCATCCAGCACCGCCGCACGCACACGGGCGAGAAGCCCTACAAGTGTCCCGAGTGCGGCAAGAGCTTCAGCCAGAGCTCCAACCTTATTACGCACGTCCGCACACACATGGACGAGAACCTCTTCGTGTGCTCGGACTGCGGCAAAGCCTTCCTGGAGGCTCAGGAGCTGGAGCAGCACCGCGTGATCCATGAGCGAGGCAAGACACCTGCCCGGAGAGCTCAGAGTGACAGCTTGCTAGGACTTGGGGATCCTGCCCTGATGACCCCGCCACCGGGAGCCAAACCCCACAAGTGTCTGGTCTGTGGCAAGGGCTTCAATGACGAGGGCATCTTCATGCAGCACCAGCGGGTTCATATCGGAGAAAACCCCTACAAAAATGCAGACGGTCTCATAGTACACCCAACCCCCAAGCCTCCGCAGTTCCGCTCCCCTAGGCTCCCCTTTGGGGGCAATTCACATCCAGGTGCTTCGGAGGGCAGAGCTGACCCTCCAGGACAGTCCTTGAAAGTGCCTGAGGGTCAGGAGGGCTTCAGCCAAAAGCTGGGTCAGCAATCCTCTAAGTGCTATGTGTGTCCCCACTGTGGAGAAAGCTTCCTCGACAGGGCGGTGCTCCTGCAGCATCAGCTCACCCACGGCAATGAAAAGCCCTTTCTCTTTCCCGAGTGTAGGATTGGCCTTGGGGAGGGGGCAGAGCCCAGTTCCTTCCTAAGTGGGAAGCCCTTCAAATGCCCGGAATGCAAAAAAAGCTTTGGCCTGAGCTCTGAGTTGCTACAACACCAGAAAGTCCATGCGGGCGGGAAGTCCCAGAAGAGCTCGGAGCTGGGGAAGAGCTCCTCAGTGCTGTTGGAGCATCTCAGGAGCCCCTTGGGGGCCAGACCCTACAGCTGCTCTGATTGTGGGGCCTCCTTCCTCGACCGGCTAGCTCTTACCCGCCACCAGGAAACCCACACTCAAGAAAGGGCCCCCACTCCTGAGGACCCCCCTTCAGAGTCAGTCACCTTGTCCACAAACCAGGAAGACGAGGGAGAGGCCTCTACGCCCTCAAAGAGCAGCAACCACAGGGAAGAGGACAGTCCAAAAACTCTGTCAGAGGAAAAGCACTATCTGTGCCCTGAGTGTGGCGACAGCTTTACAGAAGTCGCAACGCTCCTCCTCCACAGGAGCTGTCACCCAGGGGTCTCCCTGTGAAGAGGTCTGGAGACCAGGGACCTCTCTCTCCTGAGAAATTGTGGGGAAAGGAAACCAATCCCATCAGATGGTAGAGAAGTAGAGGGCCAAGAACCCTGGGAAGAGATAGTGCATTTCCGTCAGCAGTGAGAAGCCTATGAGATTGCGGGTGGGGACCACTCATAAGCCGTAGAGAAAAACTGCTGGGTTAGAAGCCCTATACATATGTAGGAAAAAAGCCCTTTAAGTCTGTAGCAGAGAAACCCTATAAACCATAGTGGGTAAAAGCCCTGTTAATTGTAGGAAGAGGTTCTAACACGTCTCTAGACAAACCCATAAAACTGTATTAAAATCCTTCTCAGAATCTTCTAGGTGGGGGAGGTGTAGGGAATACAGTCGGCACTGACTTGGGAGGTGCCCTGGATGGCGGAGGAAACATCTGGACTCTTGTAGAATTCTCTCCCGGCAGCCTTGGACAGAGGCAGTGCTCAGCGGGGAAGAGCTAGGAAGGGAGAGAAGTGGGGAGGGAATGACTAGGCGCTTCCGGACCCACAGGTGAGACCAAACATCATTGCACTAGAGGTTCTTTGGTGAATTGCATGTACTACGGGAAGGAAGACTGTGGGGGTTCCTTATTAATAAGAGCCCCCCGGAAATGACAAGCCATTTTAAAGGCTGGAGTTTGGGGTGTATAACCAACCTTGAGTGTAAGACTATTGAGAAAATGTTGAGAAACCACCTCAGCTATTGGGGGAAAGTTAAGTCTGTTTGAAGGGAAGCAGAGCACGGTGGAGAAACTGCAGCTGGAAGCTAGCCAGTTCCTCCTCCTAGGAGCGTGTTAAGCTTCAAGTGCAAGCAGATCCCAGTTCAGGCCGTCAGGGTTCTCCTCAGACAGGCAGGACCAGCCTTTCCCCAGCCCAGCTGGGGATGTCTACTCTGAGAGGCCTCTGGGGTTTCAGGGGGCCTCTGCCACATTCTCAGGTCTCACAGGTTTTACCTGAAAGCTAACTGCCACAAGGTTTACTGCAGTGGCAACTCGTTTCCTCAAATTCTGTCCTCAGTGGAGAGAGCCACTCGCTGCTAGTCAACTTCCAAAGAATAAATTCCTTCAGAGATTCAAGGCTTGTATGTGCTTGTCCTCCCTGGACTTCTACAAGTTCATGAGAGAGAGCCACTTGTGGGCTCTCTGGTGACGAGGGACGGCAAGACAACAGAACAGGCAGCTCTGACTTACCAGCAACAAGAGTCAAACCTCAGCCTTTTGTGTGAACTCTGTGTAAGGCTGCCTATAGGGTGAGCCGGGCTGCACATGGCAGATGGACACGTGGCACAGACTGGACCAGAGTTCCCGAAGAGGCAATGGAAACTTGACCACCTTCTCAACCCCAGTACCTGGATGCCCTTGAGATGGGGTGGCAAATTTGATCCTGGCTCGGGGAAGGGACAGATTCCACCTTTTGGCCTTTCTCTCCTTAGCCAGAAACCACTGGAGGGAAATTAAAGGAGGAGACATGGTCCTCTGCCAGGCCCATTTCCTCCTCAGACAGCACAGGCTAGACCATTAATCCAGCCAAGCCTGCTCACATGACTGGAGCTCCGTGATGGAGCAGAGACAGTTACCCTATAAAGTGGTTGAAGAAAACCTTTGGCGAGAAACATCAGTAACGAAGACCCTTAAGGATAACAAGGACTCTCCCCTGTATTTTGGTTGCAAAGGGAGTGTCCTTACCCAGTGCTGGCGTTAGCGACACACTGTCCAGAGTAGGAGGTGAGACACCACATGATTGGCTCTAGGAGTCCTGTACCCACGAGTGAGCTGGATCCCTCCAGTGCTGAGGAAGAGACATCTAATTCCATTACCTAAACTAAAAGTTCAAAAGGTAGAGGCCGATCATCCTTCATCTATCCTGTGCCCAGATAAATGACCCTCAAAATTTAAAGGACCAAAATCTAGAATACTGGGAGAAAAATGCCAGTCCTCCTGGGGAGAGAGAAAGGACAGGCCTTACACAGTTACAGAGAGAGCCTTGCTAGGGTCCCAAGTATCAGGTCGGGGGAAGCACCATGAGATGGGGAGGAGCCTGCCTGATAGTGACAGCAATATTGATAAAAGGGCATCCCTATAAAGTGGAGTAGATACTCTCCTAAGTAGAAGCTGATCCGTCCCCCTCTAAGGTGGTAGCAGAAACTAGAGTTATCCTTTGTAAACTAGGAGCAGGCTCCCTCTGACCCAGGCCTGAGAGTCTGTCATCAGAAGACTAGGGGCAGGCGCTCAGCTTAGTCATGGCTAACTAGACTGTTGAGGACTAAGATGTAGCATGTGGGACAGGATGCTCACATGTTCTGGAGACAAGCGAGGGCTGTGGTCTCCGCTCCAGTACTGAATGGACCATGTGCATAGGTGGTGCCCAGGCTTCCTAGCGGGAAAAGGGCAGAGCAGAGCCCTTGTGGGCTCTGGCCACCTCCTTCTCACACCCTGCTACGCCACAGAGGAATCTGTTGCAGGGCCCGGCGTCCTTCTAGCTGGCTCAGGAAGAGGTCCGCCAGAACTGAGTATGGGAGGCATAGTGGAGCCAGCTCCATCCTGGGCAAGAGCCCTGGGAAGAGCCCAGCAGCCGTGGGCAGAGTCCAAAACTTAGAACTGATGATGAATGTGGGGTCAAATAAGAACTCATAAAGGAACTGGGTATGAATCTTAATCCGGGAGAGGACTTGAAACCATCTGACCTCCCAGTCTGAAGTGAGCAGGTCCCAGAATCCTTTGCCCCGACAAAGGAAGCCCCGCTCCCTTGCCTTCTCCCTCTGGAGTGAGGGGAGGTCCCCGTTTAGAGTGTTGTGTTTCAGTCACAGTGTTGTGTCACCAGTGGTCATGTTCAGTAGTTGGAGAGAATAAAGGGAGCAAGATTCCCCGGGTGTCTTCTCTTATTCCTTCCTATGCGTTCCGCCAACAGCAAGCTCATCAGAACGAGGGCCCTTGAGGACCCCATAAGTTCAATGTTTGCTTGTGGAAGATTGACATGTTCACGGAGCTTTAAGAATCCATATCCTGAGAGGTTGAGAACACTTTGGTCAGCCGGATGGCTGCCTGGTGGCCCAGTGCTGCAGCCTCCCCAGGACCTAACCTAGTCCTCAGAGCTGTCGGTTACCTCTCTGGGTTCATTTGAATCCTGTGGCCTGTCCTCTCTGAGGTGAGTGGTCCCCTGGCTTATTGTCTGTCCCCAGGATAGCCTATAGGTTCTCCCATGGGAGAGACTGATGCTCTCTAAGTGCAGTCACCCAAGACCCACAGTATGTCATGTGGGAAGTCAGAGTGGCCTGGAGGCCTGCAGGCCACCTCCACACCAGCCATCACTCCTCTCCTTGGCTAAGGCAGTGGGGATGACTAAGGAAGTCCTCAGTGCCAGGCTGCCTTCAGCACTGTCTTCTGAGTCTGTTCATGGCCCCTGTGACTGCCTGTGACCAACACTAGCCACAGCCTGTCTCTGCCTCTCTGTTAAAGACACTTGTTGGAGACAGAAAGGCGTGGCCCTGACTTTTTTTTAATTAAAAAGAATCTTGATGTGCATGGTGTTTTATTTGCATGTTTGAGCATCCATGCGCATGCAGTGCCTGCAAAGGCCAGAAGAGGGGGACAGATCCCCTGCAACTAGAGTTACAGATGGTTGTGAGCCACCATGTGGGTGTTGGGAATTGAACCCAAGTCCTCTGAGAGAGCAGCCAGAGCTCTTACACCTGAGGCATGTCCGTAGACTTCCCTTGGGTATTATTGTGCTTCTAGCCCGCATCCCAGAATAAGTTCATAAGTTCGTTCTCTCTCTCTCTCTCTTCCTTTCTGTTCCTGGAATTGATGGGTGGGCTGGTGAGGGGGACTTGCTTTTTCATGTCCCTGGGTCCCCAGCCCTGGGAACACTAGGAACATCAAGACTGGTCTCTGTCCTGGGAGAATCCTCAGTTGGGCAAGGGACACCAACTGATTTAAAAGCCCAAGGTCATGCCTGCCACACTTGGAGGAACTCCAGGGTATAGGGGTCTCAGAATAGGGGATTCTCTGTATAGAAGTCAGGAGTGGAGTGGGGTTAAGGAGTCAAACAGTTGGGGACCAACTTAGAGAAGCAGTCTTAACATGTGGGTTATGACTCCTTTGGGAGTACAACAACCTATTCACAGGGGTCACTGTGACCACTGAAAAACAGATAATTAAGTCATGATTCATAATAGCAAAATTAGTTATGAAATAGCAATGAAAATAATTTTATGGTTGGAGTCACTACAGCATGAGGGTGTATTACAGGGTCACAGCGTTAGGAAGGTGGAGAGGCAGTGCATCAGAGCATAAGGGAGCGATGGAGATGCAGCCAGGGCACAGGCCAAAGCCTGAGGAAGGTCAGTCAGTGTTGCAAGAGACTGAGTCATGAGATCCCTCATGCTCTTTAAACATCGATTTTCGGATCTGGTGCTTGGAAAAGACCTGCAGGGGTTGGGTATCAGCAGCTCACCTGTAGGCTTGGTCCTTGGCAAACACCTCATGGAAAGGCTCAGTGCCAAGGGAAGTCTGGTTATGGCTGAAGGAAGAGCTCAGAGAGCAGTGACCACGAGGCAAGCCTGGGGTAAGTTCTGGAGAGGTCCCATCACATGCTGGGGCAACCTTTACCTCCAGCTTGCCAGAATTTGGAAGGGGGAAGAGTTCTGGCTCACCTAGCCGTGACCCCGACAACAAAGAAAGCTTATCAGCCATTTAAGACAGATCCTGCACCCATGGGACAGACTGACAGTTCGTTTTCACTGCCCTGCTAAGGTGGAAATACTGCTCCAGGCACTGGGATCAGGGACCTTTAGCCCATTCTCTCTCGCTCTCTTTTTTTTTTTTTTTTTTTTTTTTTTTTTTTTTTTTTTTTTTCTTTTTTTTTTTTTTTTTTTTTTTTTTTTTTTTTTTTTGGTTTTTCGAGACAGGGTTTCTCTGTGGCTTTGGAGCCTGTCCTGGAACTAGCTCTGTAGACCAGGCTGGTCTCAAACTCAGAGATCCACCTGCCTCTGCCTCCCGAGTGCTGGGATTAAAGGTGTGCGCCACCACCGCCCGGCCTAGCCCATTCTCTTTGAATCTGAAGTGGTTTGCTCTACTTTCTACTGTTAGAGGTTACCATCCCACGTGGAGGTTTGAGTACCTCATAGAGGACTTGCTTCTAAGGGAACGGTGTGCATGTACTTAAGGAGTCCATATGGCCGCGACTTAGGATAGTGCTGGAGAGCTGGTGATGAGCTGGCGCACGGGGCTCTCGGACACTAGTTCTACTAGCTCAGGAGGCTGTGGCTCTATGATGCAATACCCTGCGTTTCTCCCACCTTTCCCACCTTAACCACTGCAGTCGGGGTGGCTCTCCTGGTGGCCCAATGTCATCCCCTGCCGCGACTCGTGCTTCCGCCAGCGTTCCCAGCGCTGCCACCACACCAGAGGTCACCGTAGCCCGCATTTCTGTCTCCAGTCCAACTTGGTTTAGCCACTGCGACCCCACTGAAACCAGGTGGGGTCAGAAAACAGAAAGGGCCCGAAGTCCTCACGAAGGCAAACCGGCAGAAAAGGCCGAAGAGCCGCGAGAGGGAACTACTATCGCTAAGCCTGAGGCCACTACCATGGTTATGACTGCCGCTCCCACACCCACAACCCCGCTTAGCACCGGCCACGGCGCTAGTCCCATGAAAGCTCCACCGGAGGAGCCGGCAGCGCTTTGAATCCAGAAGCAACACTCCACGTTTGGGCAAATGGGTTCCAAGGGTCCAGATAGTGGCCGGAGCAGGATACAATGAAAAATCACCGTGCAGAGGTGTCGTGGTCTGTGCGTTCACAGAGTAGGGGTGGGTAAAGACGGCAAGTAACAGACCCAAAGATTCGTTTGTCTTTGGCCAGCACGACACCTTGCCCTGCGAGGTAAGGGACTACATCTCCCAGGATGCAACCCAAAAGCTGTTATCTGGAACACCCAATGACCACTAAGGGCGTGGCCAACCCTTAACCAAAGGCTTCGCCTGTGAGAGCTGGCTCGGGTTTCCCTTTGAAACAGGTCTCTGCAGATAAGCTGGCCACTGTTCAGTGGGGCCCACACAGTTGTTGGGTGGGCTGGAATGGGCTCTCAGATGTGCCCAGCTCCCAACCCCAGATCCACATCAACCCAGGGAAATGCCAGCCAGGTGTAGCACCTAGATTTACGTGTAGACCAAGTGGACTGGCTACTCTGCAGCCTACGGTTGGATATTTATTCGTAACAATTAGCAGCCCATACACAACACCTCTAGAGCAGAGGATGTGAGTCCACAAGATCCTGTAGCTGTCTGCGGCGCTGGCTCCCAGCTCTGCAGGGTCCTGTCTTCACTGTTGACTCTGTGTAGGCAGGTACCGCAGGGGCCATCTGAGTACAGGCTAGCCACAGAGCAGTAGGCCAATCTTTGCCTGGAATGACTGGAAGTGCTAGATTGTCCCTTCCCTCCTGGCCAGCTGCACCTCCACGTAGGACCACCAACCAGGATGAAAGCAGGGCAAGGGCCAGGTGCTCAGGGGAGGAAGTAAGAGGGTTGGGACGTGTCTGGATGAAGAAATGGATGACCCTGAATCAGCGCTATGAGGAGGCAGTGTCCGTAACTGCGAGCGTCCCTGAATAGGGCAGGCACCCAAGGCTGCGCGTTCTTCAGCACAAAAGCTACACCAGGGTACAAGGAACTTAGCTCCACAGGAAGGCTAAAGCCCTGCCCGGGCCTGGAGCCACCTAGGTGAAGAAAGGCTCCTGGGCTCTGGGCCCCGATGCCAAGCAAAGGGTCCCTGGTCGTCACTGAGGTTGTGTAAGCAGGCAATAAGCCCTTTCCTAGTGGAGGAATAATTCCCCTTTAGGGGTAAGGATGGGTCTCTCTCCCCAGCAGAAACAGGGTTAGGCCAGCTCCCAAGGCCACAGTTGGATGTTGGGAGAGTGCCCTAGGCTGCAGATCTGATTTTCTGGAAAAGATGGCACCCCACCTCTCCTGCATGCACCAGTAGCCCCAAACCATCTAGGTATATAGGGCCTGAGCTCATGGAGTCTAGAAAGGAGGCTGGGGCCACTGCCTCTGGAGGAGCAGGGAGCTGGGGCACAGCCCCTAGGGTCTACGGGTCTTTCAAAGTCCCCTGAGTTTCAGGTTCAGCTGATGTATACACGGTGGAAGTCATGGGCACCAAAGGCCGCGTTGCACTTGGGACACTTCCTCTGGCGGGCCTCATAGCGGCCACGCACGCACTCGAAGCAGAATACGTGGAAGCACTTGGTCAGCACTGCATCCTTCTTGCGGGTGTTGCAGCAGGGGCAGGTCAAGCGTGCCTGGAGCAAACAGAGGCAGCAGGGTTAGAGCAGCTCCGGCAGTGCCCGCGCTCCAGGCTAAGTCCACCCAGTGCCCGCTGCTTCTAATTCTGACCAGAATTCCTGAAGGTGGGAGCCGGTACAGTATGAAGGAGGAGACAGGCTCAGAGGCCAAACATTCAAAGAAGGTGGCTCACACAGCAGCCCCCAGCCTTGGGGAACCGAGGCCAGAGCAGAGCTGCAGTTTCTAGGTCAGCCTGGGCAAAACCCTGCTTCGAACACAAGACAAAACCAACCAACCAACCAAAAACAAAAATCCCAAACAGAAAGCAAACCACACCAGCAATCCCCTGAGCAGCTGGCTTCCTAAGGACAGGGACCCAGGCTCAGCTCTTCCACCTCTTGCTCTATCTGCTTTTTCAGGCACAATCCCTACTGGTCTACCCCGAAGTCACTGCTGAATGCGGTAGAATATGAGAAACTACTTCTACACTCAGACCTACCCTGGTGTGACCCCCAAGATCCTGCTGTGGAATGGACGTCTCTTAGCCTAACGCCTCCCTGTAACTACCATTAGGAGGCCTCGCCTTCCGCTCCAGCCAGTCACTACCTGGTGTCCACACTGTGGGGCACGTGTCTGGTCTGTCTGGAGTCCTGGCTAGCGAGCTCCACTTCCTCAGATGACTGTTTCCCAGTCTCTCAGGACTCTGCACCAGCACCAGAAAGCCTTTCAAAGCTGCCATGCTACCCTTCCCCACCCCCACCCCCAAGGCCCAACGGCTACAAAGGGATACCTTGTTGCTAACTCTGTCACCTCCTCCACTGGGTGGCCCAGAGTTCAGGTGGTCGGACACCCTTGTTCCACCCAAGTCCACCAAGCCCTCGGGGCTGCACACGGCTCAACTCCTTTTTCTTCCTCACCTGCTCCCTCCCATGGCCACTTTCTCCCCACCCATCACTTCTGCCTGAGATTCCCAAACAGAGAAGAATGTCCCCTGCTCTTCCTCAAAGGGCAGCCAGAGGCCCTGTGTGGCTTCCAACTCTGCTGCAGCTGCGGCCCCACAGAGATCACTGCTCTCCAGCCCAGCCTCTGCCTTGGGTGCTTTCCCAGCCCCCACGAGGGCCAAGAGGCATCGTGTTCTCACCTCCCTGAAACCATCCCACAACCTGTTCCTAATCCACTGAAGAGTGCTGTCTACCTAGTTTCGCTATCTGGAATTCGAGCCTCCCTGGGGTCCCTCTTCCTTCATTCTAGACACATGACCCATCCCTGAGTCCTAAGTGCTGGCTTAGCAGATCTCCGTCTCTGGTGCCTTCCTTAGCTAAGTGTTAATTCCTGACCCAGTGAGCACACTGCTCCAACTCCCCTGCCCCACCCCCACCCCATGCAGCTGCTGTTAGCCCCACACCTGACCACTCTCTTGAACGCCCTTTGAGGGCGTTGAGGATGTGGCTTAATGGTGACACATGAGCTCAGCCTGTGGAAGGCCCTAGGTCTAATCCTTGGCCGCACAATGCTCCTCCACCTCTCCAGACTTGACAAACAGAACCCCTACTCTGCTTACAGACTCCAAGCCTGCCTCTGGGCTCCGCTGCTGGTCACTGACCTCTGCTTCAACCACAAGGCTCTACTTGGGGTCTTTCCTTTCACAGAAGCTCTCTCAGCCCCATCCTAGCTTTGGGTCAACTCTGGGTGACAGTTCCCACCCCCCCCAGGGCTACTCTGGAGACTCCCCTTGGGTTCTTACCTGCCTCTGACCTCCTTGTCACTGTGATGGTAGCATTACTGTCAGCTAACTGTGGGGTCAGGACATAATCCCCGCCACACTGCATACATACAACCAATGCTCGGCCAGTTGTCTGGCTCCAGTTAGTGTCTTCTGCTGTCCTACCTTATTTTCGCCCCAGAGACTACCCAACTCTCGCCAGCCATCACCACATCCCACCTTGTACTCCTTGATCTCCTCCTGCAGGATCTCATCAGCATCCGCATAAACTTCCACCTTCCTCTGTTTCTCTAGTTTGCGCCGCAGCCGGGAAATGTCTTCCTAGAGCAGCAGAGTGCAGGGTAAGAAACCGCATGCCTGCATGCCTCCCGCACTGGGAACCCACTCGCCCTCCCTGGGCACATACCTGAGCCCTCTTGAGATTAAAGCTCTCTTTCTCCCGGGCAGCCCGGCTCTCTGCCAGGCATGGCTGGATCTCTCGCAGTCGAGTCTGCACGTGCTCCAACTGCACCTTCAGGTCCTCAGCCAACTGGGCTGCTTCTACAGCCTGAGGTGGGCGGGAGAGGAAGGGGAGCGCTGAATGCCCAAGCCTGGGGTCTACAGTTCATGAGTGCTTCTGTCAAACATCCCGTGGACATCTGCACTGGAGCTGACCCACAGCTCCTTACTGCCCACAGTGGCCTCCACCAGGCACTTCTCTCCGTTGCTATCGACAACTCTAACACACTCACTCTCCCTTGGGATGCAGCTCTAACATTGTGTCCCCAAGGAGCACTAGCATTTGTTCACACAGCCCTAGCTTCCTTCCTCAAACTGGACCGAGTGTAGTGGCATGTATTTGTTATTCCAGCAGTTCGGGGGCTAAGGCAGGAGGATCACTGAGAGCTCAAGGCCAGCATGGAATACAGTAAGAACTTGTTTTGAAAAGGAAGAGTTTAGTATGGCGGTGCATGCCTTTAATCCCAGCACTTGGGAGGCAGAATTCTCAAAATTTAAAGGTCAACCTGGTTTATAGAGAGAGCTCAACAACAGCCAGGACTAACAACACAGAGAGATTCTGTCTCAGCATAAAGCCTAGCATGTAATTGGGACATAAAAATCCTATTTACAGGCTGGAGAGATGGCTCAGGGGTTAAGAGCACACTGCTTATTCTTCCAGAGGTCCTAAGTTCAATTCCCAGCAACAACATGGTGGCTCACAACCATCAGTAGTGAAATCCGGTGCCCTCTGCTCCTACAGGCATACATGCAAACAGAACCCTGTATACATAATAAAAGAAAAAAATCATTTTTACATGAATCGATTCACCAGAATACCTATAGTTAATCCTATTGTTAATAGTTAATACCAATGCTAATCCTTTGTCTTTTTTTATTCTCTCTTAAATAATTTATTTCTATTTTATGTGCACTGGTGTTTGCCTGTGTGTAAGGGTGGGGGAACCCCTGGAATTGGAGTTACAGACAGTTGTGAACTGCCACATGGGTACTGAGAATTGAACCCAGATCCTCTGAAAAAGCAGTCATCTTAACTCTGAGTTGTCTCTCTAGTTAACCTTTATCTCAATCCCTTTTCCCTTTACCCACTTTCAAACAAGGCCTCTAAATATTCCAAGGCACGCTGGCCTCAGGTGCTCCTCAGAGGTGCTCCGTAGCTGAGGATGACCTTGAACTTCTCAATCCTCCTTCTGACCTTTCCAGTGCTGGGCTTATAGCCACATTTTATAGAGCATCACGCTCAGTTTATACAGCGCTAGAAACTGAGCCCAGAGCCTGTGTGTGCTACGACCACAGTCCACTCACTGGTTACAGCGTCAGCCCACTGCTCTTATGTGTAATGTAAAACCTGCACTCTCAGCACCCGGGAGCCTGAGGCAGGACAATGAGGGTCAAGAGTTCAACCTGGGCTCAGTGGTTAAGGACACTTGCAGTTCTGGCAGGGGACCTGGTCTCAGTTCCCAGCGCCCACACAGTGGCTCACAGCCATCTCTAACTCCAGATCAGATCGAGGATACATGATGCCCTCTTTTGGCCTCTTAAGGGCACCAGGCACAAAGACATACAAGCAGGCAAAATATTGATATGCATAAAATAAAAATAAGTAAATCTAAAAAAACTGGTCGTGGTGGTGTGTGTCTTTGTGCTCAGTACTCAGGAGGCAGAGCTCTGTGAGTCTGAGGCCAGAGGCTTGTTCTACATGAGTTCCAGGACGGCAGGGGTTAAATAGAAAGCCCCCCCCCGTCTCAAGACAAACACACACACAGAGTTCAATTCTATCATAGTCCACACAGTGAGAAAATAAAAACAAGCAAACTGTCAAGAAAGCACTACAGGGCTGGCTGAACAGATGCCTTAGCTTGGGAAGGGCTCATAGGCAGAGGGTCTAAGTTTGATTCCCAGAACACACATTTAAAAGGAACAGAAAACGACTACATAGTAGCAACCACCATCTCTATTTGACAGTTACCCAATGACCTTTAAATTTTACTTATTTAATTATTTACTTAGTTTTTGAGATTGGGTTTCTCTGTGTAACAGCCCTGGCTGTCCTGCACTCACTTTTGTAGACCAGGCTGGCCTTGAACGCAATTGTTTTTTAATGAATTTATTGGGTATATGTGTGTGGGTAGACATGGCATGCCACACCTGTGGAATTCAGAGGCAACTTTTGAGAGTTCTCTCCTTATATCACGCACATCCCAGGGATCCAATTGGGGTCGTCAGGGTTAGAGCCATTCGCATGTACACATGAGTGGTCCTAGCCTTGCCGTCACGATCCTGACGTGGATCTCAATTCCAGTGTTGTTTTTTCCTGAACTCCCTCAGTTAGGAGACAGGGTAACGAATAATTCTGGTTGGGTTAAAGAGGATTACTGAATAAAAGAGCTTGCTGCTCTTGCAGAGGCCCCGAGTTTGGTTCCCAGCACCCACATGGCAGCTTACACCTGTCTAAAACCAACTCTTATCTAGCAGATCCAACACTATCATCTGGTCTCCTGAACACACAGACATACACAGAAATTAAAAACAAAAACAAGCTCCCACAAAGAAAAGCCACTCTGATAGGATTACTGTTGAGTTTAAAACAGGACCAAAAGAAGCTGGGGAGTTGGCTTAGTGGGTGAAATGCGGGCAATGGAGACATGAGGACCTGAACTCGATTCCCAGACGATCCATGTAAAAACCAAGTGCATGCCTGTAATTCCGTGGAGACAGGCAGAGCCCAGGGATTCACACCTAGCTACAATGGAAAGCACCAAGTTCAATGAGAGACCCTGCTTCAAAACCAAGACAGAGAAGCAACTAAGAATGACATCCTGACAACAGTCCCTGTCCCTCAACCCCACCCTCATGGGAGAGAGTGCTGTGTGAGCGCGCATGCGATCATGTCAAGTACTGAGTATAAGGCCCGATACAACAGTAAACATATACTTGTGAGCTGTGAGCTATTCAGAAAGCAGAGCCAGGCTTCACCCTGGGTCACCTATGTCATGATTGCAAGCAGAGCTGGGGAATCACATGAACCGATCGCACAAGCTGCCAAGCCCAAAGGCCCCATCCTACCTTCCTCTTATTAAGCTCCAGGGCCTGGCTGCGCAACGTCAGCTCCTTCTCTACACCACCAAGGCTGCCCTGCAGGGCCCGCTCCTTCTCCTCAAGCTTCTGCACCGTCAGCAGCTGGGCATCCACCTGAGACTTGAGGCCAAGAACCTGCTCGCCCAACTCATCCTTCTCCTCTCGGAGCAGCTTGTGAATCTGGTTGGCCTTGATCCGCTCTGACATGAGCTTAAAGTTGGCGTCATCCTTTTCCCGCAGCTGCTGCAGCAGTCGCCCGTTCTGCTCCTGCATGTCTTCAAAAGCCTGCCCGGTCACATCCATCTCTGACAGCAATGCCTCCTCCTCCTGCAAGTGGGAAGGGAAGGTGGCAAGTGGCAGATTAACTCCCAAGAAAATAGTGTGTACCCAGACCATCACAATGTCATGCACTAAAGGCACATAATGGAGGGTTAAGGGAATCCCAGGATTTAGAAGAAAGGAGACCACAGGGAACGTCACCTGCTTGGTGGCACCCAGCTTGCGCTGCAGGTGTTCAATCTGCTCCTCCGCCTGCCGGATTCGCCGCAGGGCATCCTCATCCGCAATCTTCTTGCTCTCTCTTCGATCTCTTTCCTCCAGTTCTCGGATGCGGCCCCGAAGCTCATCCACCTGCACCCACAGGAGGGAAGCCCTCAAACACTGGTCCGCACAGCAACATCACTACTAGCTTGCTTTGCAAGGTGAGAGAATAAGAAAAGAAGCAAGCTTGTTGACCCAAGGCGCTGAAGTCCCTGGGCAAGACTACGTGCCCCACCTGCCCGTACCTCAGCCTTGGCCTTCCGCTCGGCTGCCATGAGCTGCACCTTATCCCGCTGCTCCTTGGGCGCTGACTTATACATGTCCAACAGCAGCTTCATCTCCTTCTGGCTTTCTTGGGCCTTCCTAGGGAAGGGTACAGGAGAGAGCTTAGTAAGATGCGCTGAAAGCTCCGTGACGGGGAGGACACAGCAACAGGTCCTCACTTGAGCTCTGCGCGGAGACCCTTGAGCAGTTCTGACTCTTTCCTCTTGGCTTCCTCCACCTTGGCCTTTTCTCGATCAGCCCTGGAGAGAGCTGAGGCTACAGGTGGGGGCCCCAGGCCAGGCCCTTCCCGTTCCCGAAGTTCTCGCTTGGGTCTGGCCTCGGGTTCTCGGCCCCGGGAGGGCAAGCCCTGAGTCCCAATGGCTTGGGCCTGGGCATCATCTTCAGAGGAGACCAGCTCCTCCTTCTTCATGGAAGCAGCAGCAGAGACGGTTCCAGGTACTGAAGCTATCTCCTTTTTGCTGTCAGGGGTACCTCCGGGACCTGGCCCACCATCTTCTTTCCCTGGGGCTAGGGCATTGAGGCCAGGGTCGTCTGGGTGGCTCAGGTTGGGGATGCAATGGGAAGAGCCACTGGCCTGGGCCCGGAGCTGTAAAGACAGAGAAAAATCGGAATTTTTCTCTTAGTGAGCCAGTGCTTACTAAGGTCTAGTGAAGGCTTTTCCCAGGCAGCTCCCTTTCCTCACTTTGCCAATCTCAGCCTGTACTTCTCGAAGTTTCCGCTTGTATCTCTGGGCATCCCCTTTCAGCTGGTGATTGTGGTTCTGAAGACTGCTGATCAGATGGCGCATCTCACGGTTGATGGGCCCTGAAAACGTCAGAAGTGGGCCTGTAGGACCCCCCAACTCTCCAGCTCCTCGAAGGGAGAGGACCTGGGCCAGAGCCACCACTCCATTGTACAGATGGGAAATCAAGCCTCAGAGAGGCTGGAGAAATGGCTCAGCGGTCAAGAGCACTGGCTGCTCTTCCAGAGGACCCAGGTTAAATTCCCAGCACCCACACAGCAGCTCACAATTGTCTGTAACTCCGGTTCCAGGTGACCTGGTGCCTCTGGCCTCTGTGAGCACCAGGCACACGTGCATGAGGTGCACAGACATGCAAACAAAACACTCATACACATAAACATTAATCTTTTTAAATCTGTAAAATTTACATGTATGGGTAGCTTACTTACATGTATCTGTGCACCATGTATGTGCAGTGTAGTACAACCAGAGCCAGAAAAGGGTGTTGGGTCGCTGGGAATTGTGGGTACTGGGATCAAATCTGGGTCCTCTGGAACAGCAGTTCGCCCTTTTAAAAAATTTTCTGGAGACTGGGTTCTCTGTATCCCTGGCTGTCCTGGGACTCGCTCTGTATGTAGACCAGGCTGGCCTCACAGATTTGCCTGCTTCTTCTCCCGAGTGCTGGGATTAAAGGTGTGCACCGCCTGGCTACAGTCAGTGTTCTTAACCTCTGAGCCATCTCTCCAGCTCAAAGAGAGAACAATACTTTAAAAAAAAAATTTTTATTTTATGTGTTTTGCCTTTGTATCCTGCCTGGCCTGGAACTCAGAGAGATCCTCCCGCCTCTGTCTCCTGAGTACTAGGATTCAAGGCGTGTGCATCATGCTGGGTTCCTGCTTCACTTTTATAAGAATCTGATTTTATTTTTCCTTCATTGTCTATCACCTCTCTACTGGACTCTGTAGTGACAACAGCAGAGATTCTTTGTTTTGTTTATTAGCAAACCCCCAAAACCCAGAATTGAGTGTGGCTCACAGAGAGCAATCAATAAATCTGTGAGATGAATCTCTCGAATAGAGGTCAGAACCGCTCACAGTCGGGTGGCACCTGCTCAGCTACCACCCAGGCAGCTCAGGACACTGGATGACACAGTTGGTACAGTGCCTGTTTTCTGTGGGGACCGAGGCTCTGAGAAAAGCTCGAGTTATTGGATCTGGATAAGCAGCCGGAAGGCTCCCGCACCCTTCCAGGCTTACCTCTACCCACTCCCAGCACGTACCAGCCTGCTCGTTGGCCGCAAGGTTCTGTTCAAACTCAATGCGCAGCATCTCATACTCCTTGCGTACCTGGGCCAGCGTATCTTCCAACTGGATAACTTCGGTGCGCAGTTTCTTCTGCAGCCCCAGCTCATCACTCTGGTCAAGGCAGTAAAGACACACAACCCTATGAAAATCTTACCCTCATACTGGTAAAGAGACCTAATTTTTACTTATAAAGAAATAAAGCTGCCGGGCGGTGGTGGCGCACGCCTTTAATCCCAGTACTCGGGAGGCAGAGGCAGGCGGATCTCTGTGAGTTCGAGGCCAGCCTGGTCTACAAGAGCTAGTTCCAGGACAGGAACCAAAAGCTACGGAGAAATCCTGTCTCGAAAATCCAAAAAAAAAAAAAAAAAAAAAAAAAAAAAAAAAAAAAAAAAAAAAAAAAAAAGAAAGAAAAAAAAGAAAGAAAGAAAGAAAGCTGCCAGACGGTGATGACACACACTTTTAATCCCAGCGCTTGGAGGCAGAGGCAGGCAGAGTTCTGAATTTGAGGCCAACCTGGTCTACAGAGTGAGTTCCAGGACAGCCAGGGATACACAGAGAAACCCTGTCTCAAAAAGAAAATAGAAATCAAGCTCGCACTGGTTATCTAATCTCCTCATGTCTCCAGAGAAAAAGGGCTCCGGTGAATGAACGTTCAACAGATAAATACACCAGGCACCATAGTGTATATGACTCTAATCCCAGCACTCGGGAAGCAACGGCTTGTGGATGTCTCGCACTAGAGGCCAGCCTAGTCTATATAGCGATTCCCAGGCCACTCGAGACTGCATACTGACACCTTGATAGAGAGATGGCTCGGTCAGTGGTTAAAGAGGTCTTGCTACTAGTGCAGAGGACCTAACCCTCACGTCAGCTCACAACCCTCTCTAACGCTAGTCCAGGGGATGCAGCACCCTCTTCTGGTCCCTGCAGGCACTAGGCAAACCATGCTGCACATGCACATTTGCAAGCACAACTCATATACTCAAGAATAAAACTGTGAAAAAGGAGGAGGCACTGGGGAGATTGCTCAGTTGTTAAGAACACGGGCTGCTCTTACAGAGGACCTAGGTTCAATTCCCAGGACCCACATGGTGGTTTACAACCATCTGTAACTCCAGTTCCAGAGAAACTGATGCTCTTTCTGGGCTCAGCGGACACCAGGCACACAAGTGGTGCACAGATGAACATGCAAGCAAACATCCATAAATATAAGAACTTTAAAAGGATACAGACATACATATATACATACATATAGAACATGGTTGGCTTTTTTGTCTGGCTTTCTTTTTGGTTGTTTTTTGCATTTTCGAGACATGGTTTCTCTGTATAACAGCCCAGGCTGTCCTGGAACTTGCTTTGCAGACCAGGCTGGCCTTGAATTCATAGAGATTTGCTTGCCTCTGCCTCCTGAGTGCTGGGATTAAAGGCGTGCACCACTATTACCTGACTGTTTTTGTTTTTTAAATAAGAACTACGGGAGGCAGAGGCAGGCGGATCTCTGTGAGTTTGAGACCAGCATGGTCTACAAGAGCTAGTTCCAGGACAGGCTCCAAAACCACAGAGAAACCCTGTCTCGAAAAAAAAAAAAAGAACTAATACGTGTATGCAATCCTTTTTCCAAGTCCTAAAGTTTTTGGCACTAATATTCTTTGTGGAAATCCATGCCATTCCTTCCAAAGTTAGTGTGACTGAAAGCAGAACTACGCTGTGTTCATTCGCATCGCCATGCAGAGCTGCAGCTGTGCACCTGGAGCGCGTGCAGTGGAGCCTGGACTCGGCAGCCTTCTGTGCATCTCCACCACCTCTCTTAGAGAAAACGGAAAAGTTGACTGGAGACAAATAATTGTACCATGCCATTACCAGAAAGCATCCTTCTCATTAACACTGTGGCTTCTGGAGGCAGAGGTGCTGCAGGAGCATAGAACAAGCTCTTTCCTGTGTGAGGTGATCCAATGCCCACAGCTGACTAACTGCCCAGGCTGCATACCACTTGCTACCAGAACCAGATGTGTGGAAAAAAGAAAACAAACCCAGCTTCTTTCTACAGTCGCTAAAGCAGCGTGATCTTAATGGGTTTGTATTTTCGTCTGTGTTAGTTCATATCTGATTATTAAAGAAATAGTAACTCAGTCAGGCGGTGGTGGCGCACGTCTTTAATCCCAAAACTCGGAGGCAGAGGCAGGTGGATCTCTGTGAGGTCAGGGTCAGCCTGGTCTATAGAGCGAGTTCCAAGACATCAGGGCTACACAGAGAAACCCTGCCTCAAAAACCAAAAAAAGAAGAAAGAAAGGAAGAAAAAGAGTAATGCTTCAGCAGCAAGGGCTCAAGTCCCGTTTCATCTCAGCATTCCTGTGATTTCAGTGTTGTCTCGCCTCGGTCTTACAGAACACAGGTGGTGGAGAGAATGGCACTTTTAAAAATACGTTGTAAAATAATAGAGCTAATGATTACAATTGGAACAAAAACGAAGATATCCATTCCCCAGTCTCACCTGTGGCCAGGGAAGAATCTATGCTTGAAGGACTCTTAGCAGGTGCAAAGGAGACATGGAGCTTGGGACTATCTCAGCTCTAAAAGTCAGTTCTCACACCCAGGCCACTCATCCCAAGACCATACCTCCATATGTTCGATGTGTCTCAAGTGGGAGTTCTTGGAGGCCAGTAGCAGCCCCCGGGCCTCATCTAGCTGCGTCTTCACTTGCAAAGACTCATTGTAGAGGAGTGAAAACTGGGCCTGCAGCATGCGGTACTCCCCCGTCTCTCGAACTACCTCCTCGGGAAGACTCCGCAGGGCCACCTGAGAAGTCGCACAACAGGGTCATATTAGCCCCAGCACCCGAGGCTCAGTCCACGCCCTTTTAGTCCCGACCCCAGCTTACCTTCAGACGTTCGTTGGTCCGAACAGCCCCCTGAAGCTCAGCCTGAAGCTTCTCTAGCTCTGCCATGCGGCTATTGGCCAATTCCTGATTTTCTTCCAGCTCTGCGTTCAACATCTCAAACTAAGGAGTGGAAGGGGCTGTGGTAGGCAAGACCAGGACGGGCAGTGTTCCCCAAAAGTCCACCGTGCACTCCTCCCAAGCTCCCCTGTGCACAGCACTGGCAGAAACCCCCAGGCCAAGGGTTTTCCTAAGGCACTAGGGAACGGGAGGGAATCAGTTCTGCCTGGGAACATCTTTTTTGTACCTTTTCTTTATGCTTCTAATTACCTACTTATGTACTATTTATTACACGGAGGCTGTCCCAAATAGACCCTAACTCCCATGGAAGCTTTATTGCTCCCCAATACGAAACAGAGTTGAGTTTGTCAAACTGATTTGAAGCTGGGTACAGTGGTCCAAAGCCTATAATCTCAACTCTCGGGAGACAAAAGTGGAAGAGTCAGTCACCCTCAGCTAAACACCGAGTTTGAGGCCAGTTTGTCCTACATCGTGAGACTCTGCCTCAAAAGCAAAGACACGAAACCTAAAAGGATTGCAAACCCAGACTGAAGCCCAGCATCGAGGCGGGATGTGCTCAAGAGGACAGAGCACACCCAAGTATCCACATCGGCCTCTCAAGAGGAAGACAACTAAAGCTCCGGTTTTCATTCGTCCTCTTCAGTTTGCCTAGTTCCTAGCATTTAAATTCTGAAATTATTTAATAAAGAAGTATATAAATGAAAGAAAACTATGCAGCAATTTCAGGAAACAGACTCAGCTACAGATGTTTGCCCTTAGTGAATGTCAAAGGCTGGACTGAGGGGCTAAGAACTGGGAGGAATGCAGATGCTCACCTTCTGCATGCTAAGTGTGATCTGGCCTCCCTGAAAACCTGAGGAGCTCCCAGACACATAGTAGCCAGAGTTGAGCTGCAGAGAAAACAGACACAATGGATGTGAGGGGCAGAGCTGGGCCCCAGGCACTCGATTTGGCTCCACCCGCTCCCGCTCCGGCACCTGCTCCAAGGCCTCTGCCAAGTGCTTGTTGAGCTTCTGCTCCCGCTTGCGCAGCTTCTCAATGTCCCACTGCAGGTCCTCCACCGTTGTCTCCATCTCCAGGACCTTGGTCTCTGTTGATGTCACTTTATCTTGGAGCTCAGAGTACTGGGGGCAATGGAAAGTGGCTTGATTTCCTGAGATCCTTAGATGGCAAACCCAAACCCTGCCCAAATTCTAACTGCATCCAAAAGCCCTATTCCCACCTCCAGTGAGATGCGATGGTGCTTCTCTTGCAGCTGGGTGGCCAAGTCCTGTAGTCGACGGTTCTCTCTGCCCAGCTCCCGGGTGCGCACCCGTGCCACCTCCCCAGGGGCCTCACTGTCCCCTAGGAATGCAGAGCCCAGATGAGAGTCAAGCCCTGGATAACCAAGTGTTAAACTAATCCTGGAGTTTATGTGCGGGCGTGATCACCTGTGGTCTCACCACTTGCTGAGACAAACCCAGGAGACGAAGCTAGCTCAGAGAAGGAACCGTTTCAGCCAGACGGCTGGTGCTAGGTAGGGAGAACTAAGGATGGGAGAAGCCTGTTGTCACAGAAAGCCTGGGCACGTACTCGCCTCAGTCTAGTGGGGCAATAGTTCCCTCTGAGGTTTGTACAGTGCTGCAGAGAGCCCTGTCCCTGGAGGGGTGTGACCCCCCACAAAACCAGCAGTTCCTGCAGTCATCTCTCTGGAGCCCCACTTCAGGAATCAAAGCTCGAGTCCCCACCTGGAACTAAGTTGTTCCAACAAGAACAAGGCTGACTATTCACTGGGAACTCTGACCTCCAGGAATTCCTCCTCGAGATGCAGGTGGGGCGTGGCCTTCTCTAGGACCGCGTCTCAAGAACTCACCCCGGCTGTATACTTGCTGGCAGAGTCCTTCCACCTGACGCTGTAGGCGGTCCGAGGCCTCCACCACCCGAGACACGGCAGCCTTGGAGAACTCCATGCGTCCCTGCAGCTGCAGCTCCACCTCTTCACTACTGCTGGCACCCAGCGCCACCACAAAAGCCAAGGCTGGCTCACTGAGAGGGGTTCGAAACTGCATTGGCAGGGGTTCTGGAAGGGACAGACAACCCCCATAGGAATAAAGGCAGCAGTGACCAGCAAACTGCACCAAGTCCCAGATGAGCTCTTTACTCCCAGGGGCTAACCTAGTTAGTACAACCTGCAGTGTAGTCCCACCTTGATAGGGAGATACCGAAAATTTATTTATTTTCTTGTTGTTTATTTATTTGTTCGAGATAGGATTTCTCTGTAGCTTTGGAGCCTGTCTTGTAACTAGCTCTTGTAGACCAGGCTGGCCTCGAACTCACAGAGATCCGCCTGCCTCTGCTTTCTAAGTGCTGGGATTAAAGGCATGCGCCACCACCACCCGGCCAAGATACCTAAAATTTAACAAATTTTCTTTTTCTTTTTTTTTTTTTTTTTTTTTTTTTTTTGAGAGAGAACAAAATTCTTATATAGCTCTGGCCTCACTCAAACACACGGAGATCCAGCTGCCTCTGAGCCCAGCCACTGGGATTAAAGGAGGGCACCATGCCTAACAATAGCTAATTTTCCTAAAGATCACCAGTATCACATCCTCAGAGAAATCCCCTTTCCCTTCCCAACCTAAAGTAGAACCCAGCCTTCCACAACATTTATTTCTTTTCAGCAGTCCGAATACTTTTTATTTGGAAAAAAAAAAAGAATGACATCTATGCCCTGGCAATGCTGAAGCATGGGCAGCCTTGACGGCTGTTCTGCTGAACTTGTCCATACTGAGCTTCATGGTCTAAGTTGATGACCAGGTCTCTTCCTCGAGAGGGCACCAGAATTCATTACAGATGGTTGGCTGGGAATTGAACTCAGGACCTTTGGAAGAGCATGCAGCACTCTTAACCGCTGGGCCATTTCTCCAGCCTAATATGTTTTATTTACTATAGTTTATGTAGTTCCCTTTATGGCAAGAATATACTTCTTTCTGCTTACTTCTGATCCCTCTAAACTCATAATTACTACAGAGTACTTATTTTTATTTTATATTTTAATTTTTATACCTGTGATGTGTTTAAGATTGCTAAGGACAAGTGCCCAGTTCAGTTTTTTTTTTTTAAACAGAGTGGTGGTGCACGCTTTTAATAATAGCACTCAGGAGGCAGAGGTAGGCGGATCTCTGTGAGTTCAAGGCCAGCCTGGTCTAAAAGAGCTAGCTCCAGGACAGCTAAGGCTCTTACACGTAGAAACCCTGTCTCGAAAAACAAAACACAACAAACAAAAAAAGGTGTGTACCATCACATCTGGTATGAATTCAACTTTTAAACAGTTGTGGAGGTGGGGGGTAGGCATTTCAGGGACCAACGTCAAAGCCACCTCCTCCTCGAGACTTTTCTTAGAAATTAAGATCCCCAGGGCTCTGATCTTACCCCTCAGATCTGATGTTCCTGGGTCTGTTCGAGGGATCACATCGCGGGTTAGCCCTTCCTGGCACCCAGGCGCCTCTGATCCTAAAGACAGTTCCCTCTGGCGCTCGTGGCACCTGAGAAGAGCTTCTACAGTTTCATCCAGCTGAAAGAAGAAAGCAACGAAGAGGTTATGAACACTTCGGTGCCTTTCCCAACAGGGCGGTTTTCGGGTACCCACCTGGGCCCAGTAGCGGTTGACGATGAGGAGCGTGGCGTCATCAGTGGCCTGCCTCTTTTCCAGTTTCTCAATCCTCTCCCGGAGCTCGTCCTCACAGGCTTGCCGCTGCTCCAGCCGCTCTGCCAGCTTCTTGTTCTTGAACTGCAGTACCTTGGAATCCATCTCCTCCTACCGCGGAGGAAGAGGAGTGTCAGACAGGGTCTTGAACCATCACAGAGACAAGGGAAGATAAGTAGATTGAAAGGGAGGTATATACAAAGTCTAGCTACCAGTGAAATTTATAAAGACTCAGGCACATACGGAGAAAATATTTTGGTCATGAGTGCTTCTCATTCTGTTTCTACCACTATCTTTTTCTAACTGAAGTTTCTGATAAATCGCAGGACTGATGGGAACACATTTAAGCATTGAGTGGAAGGAAAGAACGACTCTATAAAGCTGTCCTCTGCTCACAAGCGCGCCAAGGCACGCCCACCTCCCACCCCCCACCCCCGTTTTGTGTATATACACACACGTGCACACACAAGATTCTGAACGCTTTGGACTGACGCCAAACGTGACCTTAGCAAAAGCCCACCAACCGTGGAAGAGATGCCCCCAAGACGAATGGGCTCGATCAGAGTGGTCGTGGTCTTCTCCTCGCGGTTCAGCTTCTTCTCTGGGGGTCCTGAGCCCCCGTCGCCGGCGGCGCGCTTGTTGCTGAGGCCAGACATAGCGGCGGTGGCGGCGGGGCAGCTCGGGGCTCTCCGGGGCCGACAGGCGGGCGGAGGCAGCACTTCCGTCACCTGCAGAAAACAGAGCGCAGAGCTACGGAGGCGCCCGGAGCCCCGGAGCCCCGAGCGTCCTGCTGGACACACCTGCCGGACCCCGCCCCCGCTGGCCCAGTGTCCGCACCCACGGTAGGGTCAGCCGAGCGCCACCATCTTGGACTTCACCGGACGTCACCGGCCGCCAGACGCACAGCGCAGGCGTCAGAGCAGCTCCGGATGTGGCGAAACTTATTTCCTGTTTCTATTGGAGGCTCTTGGTTCCGCCTCTTGAGTCTTTTAGGTTTTTTTCGCGATCGACTGTATATCTCTCAATGATTGGCCAGTAGACTGTTCCCATAGTTACTGACACCGCAATTGCACTTTGCAGCCCAGGAGATGGAGAGGTGGACCTGCAATTGGAGCCTTTACAGCCATCCAGGAGCCCGGGTTCACGACAGTCTGTAACTCCAGATCCAGGTGATCCGTCTCCCTCTTCTGGCCTCCGTGGACATCCGCGAACGTCCTGCGCACGCGCACCCGCACAGGAACACACGCACGCGAACACACGCGCGCGCACACACACACCCACACACAAATTTCTTTTTAATTCAATATTTAAAAACAGCGATCCCCCATCCCATAAGCAACTTTGAAGAGGCACGTGCAACTTGTTACGCATGCGCTCTATCTTCTCAATGATTGGCGTGTGCTTGTACTTTCTACTTTCCTTAACAACGGTCACCGGGGAGACTAGATTGGGAAGACGCCCACTGCGGATTGGCTGCCTCTGTCTTCATCGCCGGCGGAGAACCACTAGAAGGGACAGGTCCGGGCATTGCAGTGGTAGAGCTGGCTGTCCCAGAGCCCGGACGGGAGAGCGCTTGACAAGTGGCTCAGAAGGACAAAGAGATGATCAGCCCCCAATCCAGCCAGAACCTGGGAATTAAGATGCAGCCGGAATCTGAACAGCTCCCCCAAATGCAGCAGGAACTGGAGAGGTGTCCCAGCTCGGTGGGTGAACTGGCCATGAGGACTGAAACAGACGTGATGTCTGAGTCTGACGCAGCGGCCACCACCTCTGTGGAAGTGGCTGAAGATCCCGGAGCCAACTTGTTCCCGGTGAGGGCCGGACAGAGTTGTCCACTAGTGAATATTTATAAAAGAGTTCCCGGTAAGGCGCCGCCAGTCATTACATTTACCAACGTTCGAGACATTTCTGGAGTTGCCTTGTTAATAGGCTACTAAATAGTATTTAGAGCCCTCCAAAACCCAGTCTCGCCCCCTTTACTATACATAAAATTATAGCGTCCTCAGATCTGCTAGGCATTCACGACGGACCAGGACGAGGAGCCACGTACTGTAATAGCTCTTCTTCCCATTATCTGTTTTCTCTCCACAGCCACCACTACCCCAGCCCCGGATCTGTATGTGGTGAGTGCGGAGAGCCCTGGGGGAAATTACAGTTCTCATTTGTATTATTCCTTTAAGGTCTCCCCAACAGTCTTGTCCAGCAGCCAGGGCACCCCAATTTTACAGATGAAGAGACAGAGCTGAGCGATGCTCAAGGTGACCAAGTCACCGGTGTTCCGGGCTCCTCAGTCCAAAGTGGCGGTGTGAGAAGACAGACAGGATGGTGCATGCAAACAGGATAGAGCGCTGTGCAGATTGATGCCAAGACCCTGGGGGACTTCACCATGGTCACACACAGCAAGACAAGAATTCACACTTTCTTTTTCTTCTTTCTTTCTTTCTTTCCCTTCCTTCCTTCTTTTTTTTTTTTCCGCGACAGAGTTACTCTGTAGCTTTGGAGCTTGTCCTGGACCTTGCTCTGTAGACCAGGCTGATCTCAAACTCAGAGATCCACCTGTCTCTGCCTTCTGAGTGCTGGAATTAAAGGCATGCACCACCACCGCCCAGCAAACTCAAGTTTTCTGATTATTAGATTTATAAATAAAAGGTCTCCTGAGGGTTCATCTAGAGTCTAGATCCTAGACCACGATAGTCCTCATTTACAGTGGAAGTGAGGCCCACAAAAATGCCTTGCCAAAGGGTAGTTAGTACGTTAGTTAAGCCTCAAGTCCTGATTCCCAGTCTGATGCCCCATCAGGAAGTTACACGAGCCATCAATGATTGTCTCATCTTTTCCTGACAGGAAATACCTGGACCTCCATTCTATGCACAGACTGGAGAAGGCAGCCACTGTGGAAGAGATGAGAGAGTATGGGTTTGTGTTGGGAGAGACAGGACCCTTGGGAGGGAAGACACAGAGTGAGCGTCAGGTGACGGAGACGGAGAGGAGGCTGTGTCTAGGACTGCAGGGCAGCTCAGTGGTTAAGAGCACTGGCCATTCTTGTAAAGGGCCCAGGTTTGGTTCCCAGCACCCACATGGTCTGTAATTCCAGTTCCCAAGGATCGAACATCCTCTGCTGGGCTCCCTGGCACCAAACAAACATGTGGTACACAATACACACATGCAGACAAAATACCCATCCCCATATAATAGAAATAAACTCTAAGGGGAGGGAGGGGAGAGCTCACAGCCTTACTCATTCCTTCCTCTCCACCCCAAGGGTGCTAGCTGAGCTCCTGGAGCTTGGCTATCCTGAACAGAGCCTACGGGATGCTATTATCTTGGACCTCTTTTCCTATGCACTCATCTTCTGCCGCCAGCAGGGCTTTTCACTAGAGCAGTCATCAGCAGCTTGTGCCTTGCTCCAAGATCTTCACAAGGCCTGTATTGGTGAGAGGGAGGCAGCCACCAAGCTTTGAGCCCTAGGAGAGGAGGCTGGGCTAGCACAAGTGACTGTGGGAAGCAGAAGCAGGGAGACCGCAATCTGGGATTTTTGTCTCACCATAACTAGTATCGTGGCACCAATTTTCATCACCTTTGAGATTTGTTTCCTTATCAGTAGATGAAACACGTGGTACTGATGATACGGGTCTGTTCTAAGAAAGAGATAAATAGGGGGCTGGGGATTTAGCCCAGTTAGGAGAACCCTTATCTCGTATACACAAAACCCTGGGTCCAATTCCAGCACTGTCGAAGTCAGGATTACACACCTCTCCTCCCAGCACTTGGGAAGTAGAGGCAGGAAAATCAGAAGTTCAAGGTCATCCTCAGTTCAAGGCTATCCTGGGCAACAGGAGACCCTATCTGAAGAACAGAGTAGCCTTCCTGCTGGTGGTATGGTGGACCCAAGCCTGAAACCCTTGTGCTCAGAGGCCAAGGCAGGAGCAATGTCATTAGTTTGAGGCTGGCATGAGTTACACAGTGCATTTGAGTCTAGTCTAAATGAATGAAATGCTGTCACAGAAACAAAACTAAACCTCGGGAGGGAGGGAAGGACCTTGTCTGTCTTGCTCAGTGTCTAGGGAAGTGTACAGTGAGAACAAGCCAGGCCTTACTGGGGTAGGAAGGGCCTGACTGCCACTCCTGGTTTCCTTCCAGCCACCCCTTTGGGCAATGTGGAGGAATGTTACCGCTTCTTTACCAGCGTTCTCTTTTGCCATGGAGTCAGGGTAAGATCTAGCCCAAATTCCTGTTCTCTCCCACCACCGTCCTCCTCTCCTCTGAAGGCCAGAGAGCTGAGCTTCTGGAGGCTGCCAGGGTGCTAACTCCTAATTGCCGTCACAGCGGCCCCCGTTCAGCATCGACCTCTTTAAGGAGGAACAGCTGCTGGCACTGGCAGACTATGTGGTCAACACCTACTTCCGCCACTTCAAGCTCTACAAATACGTCTTTACACCCCAGGTACTGTGTACGGGCAGTGAGGCCACCTGTCTCCACCTTCCTCTTACGGTAGGTGCTGTCTTCTCAGCCTCCTCCTTCCTGTGTCTCCCCAGGTTCGGCTGGACCTATCTTTGACTTACATGGGGCTACAGCTACCTAAGCCAGAGGGTAAGATGGGCACAGATGAGCCAGGCTGGGACTAGGCCAGGGCTGGGACTAAGGCCTCTTCCTGCTTCTGGTTTGCAGAGAAAGAAGGCGAGGAGGCAGTGGAACAAGCAGCTACTCCACAGGAGCAAGAACCAGAGACTGAGATCCAGCCAGAGCAACAGCCAAGTGAGCACTGTCAGGGGTTGAGGTGCCCTGGAAGCCCCGGGACTCCAAGATTGAATGAAGGGTTTGGGTCTATTTGAGTCTTCACGTCCCCCCTTCCCCCTGCTGATTTGTTTTGTTTTGTGATACTGGGGAACAAAATGAGCGGCATTTGCACTCGCTTTCACCACTAACTGTACCCTCAGCCCACGCCCCACCCTTTTTTGAGACAGGGTCTATTAGTCCTGCCTGTTCTGGAACTTATGTAGACCATGCTAGCCTCAAACTCCTGGAGACCCTCCTGCCTCTCAACTGCTGAGCCATCTCTCCAGTCCCTTGTTTTATTGGAGACAGAATGAGAGTGTGTGGAACCCAGAGAATTTGGGAGTCAGTTCTTCCACCCTCATGTGGGTTCTGAGGCTCAAACCCAGATTGGCAGGCTTGCACAGCAAGCTCTTTTACCCACTGAACCATCCACCAACGCTTGTTTTATTTTATTTTTTGAAACAAGGTCTTGCTGTGTAGCCCAGGCTGGCTGTGAACTAATGATCCCTCTGTCCAGCTTGAGTGATGGGGTTGTAGAGGGCTCCACCATATACAGCTCAGGACTTAGTTTTAGTTCTAGTGTCCCCTAAAATTTTTTCAGATTTATTTATTTGTTTGGGACTTTTGCTTACATGTTTATCTGTGCACTACATGTGTGCAGTACCCAGAGGTCAGAAGAAGTCTGAATGCCCTGGTTGTGAGCACCATGTGGGTGCTGAGAACTGAACCCAGATTCTGTGGAAGAGCAGTTAGTCCCTTTAACCACTGAGCCATTTCTCCGGCCCCATGTCTGTCCAGACAACAGTGGGGTGTTGCTATGCATAGGAAAGGTGGCCCCTGAAAGAGAGCGACGGGGGAGTGGCTGACAAAGGCAAGTACAGCTCTGGTAGTACTAGGTCCCAGGAGCCCCCGTTTTAAACACGCTGCTGTGCCTATCAACTCAATCCTATAGTCACGGAATTGCTACCATCCATGTTTTTCATGAAGAAGCTGATGTTTTAATCCCAGCACTTGGGAGGCAGAGGCAGGCGGATCTCTGTGAGTTCAAGACCAGCCTGGTCTACAAGAGCTAGTTCCAGGACAGGCTCCAAAACCACAGAGAAACCCTGTCTTGAAAAACAAAAAAAACAAAACAAAAAAAAAACCAAACAAACAAAAAAAGAAGCTGATGGATGGGCTGCCTGATGTCAGACGAAAGTAGTCGGGATCTGAATCCAGAAAGTGTAGTTTGGCCACTCTGCCCAGCCGGCTGTCTTAGAGCGACGGCTGACAGTTCCTAAGTTACAGCGCCACTCTGCACAGCTCATCCCAGATTCATACCTCTCCTGTCCTTCCTCTCTCCCCGTAGGCGAGGTGTGCATCCTTCAAACCTACATCAAGACGCAGCTGAGCAAGGAGCTGAGGCAGCTGCAGCAGCTGGTGGAGGAGCGGCTCAAGGAGAGTGAGGAGAGACTGAGCAGCAAACTGGCTGCCCTGGAGCGGCCCTACCAGCCACCTCCCAGCAAAGGCAAGACCAAGACCAAGTGATCCCCAGCATCTTCTCCAATAAAGACCTGGACCAGAGCATCCCATCCCCCACCTTCATGAGCACCTTCTGTGCTCCCCGATGCAACCAGACAGCGGACACGGGCACCAGCTCTCCCAGGCTTGTAGCAGTTTTATTTCAGATGCAGCACAGATAGCGATGACCAGGCCTGGCACAACACTGGAAGAGGTTCCCTTCCATCTCAGTCAGCCCCGATCTCCAAGTCCAGGATGAGGAGTAGTGGTAGCAGTCCAGTGATAGCAGTGGTAGGCTTGGCAAGGCAGGGCTAAGGTCTGAGTCCCAACAGTCTGGAATGACAAAAAAAACAAACAAACAAAAAAAAAATCTCCTCCTGGAGAGTCCTGCTTTCTGGCTTGCCAGGGATGAGGTTCTAGCCCAGCACCAGTGCAGCCTCGTCCTCTGTGATAGTGTGGGAGTCCCCTTCTTCTTCAGTGGCCAAGGCGGGGAACGGCCTAGGAGGCCGGTGCTGGAAGAGGGCTGCGCGGTTCTGCTGCTCCCCCTTCTTCACCCAGTGCCCGTAGAGCCGGAAGGCACAGTTGTCGATGAGGCGCCGCACTGGCCTCAGTGCATAGGGGTCTCCCAACAGTGCATTCTTGGTCAGTGGCCGTAAGCGGTTGGTGCTAAGTGCCACTCGTCCAGCAGCCAGGATTGTCCACACTGCCACCTGGGAAAAGGGACAGTATTCACCCCAATAGAGCATCCGGCACAGGGCAAAGCCCAGGTGCAGACCCCACCACTCCTTGGCTTACCCGGAACTTCTGGCGAGGTGTGAGGTTCCAGGGTTGGCTGCCTTCGCAGCGCTCAAAGAAGGGGTGCTGCAGGGCTTGCTCAGCTGTCAGGCGCTCCTCAGGATTCACCTGTAGCAGCTTTGAGATCTAGAGAAACCTCACAGCATGAGAGACAGCTCTTGGGTCTTCCCTAGGGGCTCGCTCTCATGGCCGCTACTCACCAGGTCCTTGACGGTGTCGGAGCGGTCATCCCACTCGGGAGAACTAAATTGGTATTGCCCTTCCATGATCATACGTAGCATCAGGATTTGGCGCCGGTGCCAGAATGGTGGCGAGCCAGCCAGAAGTGTGAACAAGATCACCCCACAGGCCCAGCTGAGAATGAGACCATAGTTAGACTGGCCTAGGTAACAAGCAAGAATGACCCACAGAAGGGGAAGGGAAGACAGAACTCACAGGTCGACTTCTTTGCCGTAGCCTGGGTGGGTTTCATCCATGGAGCATTTAAGGATCTCTGGTGCTAGATACCCGGGGGTCCCACACAGCTCTAGGGAGAGAGGGAGAGAATGCGCTAGACCCCTCTGCAGCCCTGCATACCCAGGGTTCCACACAGCTCTGGGGAGAGAGGGAGAGAATGCGCTAGACCCCTCTGCAGCCCTGCATACCCAGGGTTCCACACAGCTCTGGGGAGAGAGGGAGAGAATGCGCTAGACCCCTCTGCAGCCCTGCATACCCAGGGTTCCACACAGCTCTGGGGAGAGAGGGAATGGTGTTAGACCCCTCCGGAGCCCTGCATACCAGCCCTTCTCACACGTGCTCCCTATCTGCTCCTGTTCCCTGCGGAGCCGCAGAGCAAGACCACGACCCTAGCTAACCAGCTCACATTCCCACCAAAGCTCACAGTGGCCGTCCCAGGAATGCCCAGTTTGGGAACGACAGCCACATCATTTACCTCCTGAAGCCAAGCCAAGTTACCCATTCATCAGGACAACTCGTGCCATGTTATTAGATACATAATACACGTGAAAAGTAAAAGTCAAAGTTTTGCTGCATTACTTTCTGCCAAGCCTATTCTCCCTTTCCCAGGGTGCATTCTGGTAAGTAGTACCACCATTCAGCCAAAGGAGAACAAATAAAAATTTGGGGTTCTTTTTGGGTCTCTTCAATTTGAAAAGATTTTTTTCTTCTAGTGCCAGGATTTTCACACATACTAATCAAGTATTCTACCACTGAGTTCCATCCCGGCCTGGAATTTTTCTTTCCTTCAGACAGGATCTCACTATGTAGCCTTGACTGGCTGGGAACTAAGTCAGACTCAGATCTGTCTGCCTTTGCTCCCTGAGAGATTGCGTTGAAGGAATGCACCACCATGTCCAGCACATGCCGGAGTTTCTTTTCATTCATTCATTCATTCATTCACTCACTCATTCATTCATTATGTATGCAATATTCTGTCTGTGTGTATGCCTGCAGGCCAGAAGAGGGCACCAGACCCTATTACAGATGGTTGTGAGCCACCATGTGGTTGCTGGGAATTGAACTCAGGACCTTTAGAAGAGCAGGCAATGCTCTTAACCTCTGAGCCATCTCTCCAGCCCAAGCTGGAATTTCTTAAAGCATATACTGGGGTGGCCCCTGTTTAAAGTTTATCCTTCAGTTGGGTATGGTCCACATATGCTATGCTGATCTACAGAGCTAGTTCCAGGACAGACAGGGCTACAGAGAGAGTCCCTGTCTCAAAACAAGGACCCCACAAAAACCCTTCCTTGGTTTTCTATCATGGAATGAGGACCAAGGCTCGGTTCCTCCATCACTTGACACAAATCTGTATTTTTAGTTTCTTTTTACCACTCAAGGGTGCCAATTCTTTGATTTCAGAAATTCCAAATTATTTCATGTTGTACTTCCAAGAAAACTTAATAAGCCTAAATTGAAAAAAACTGGGAATGCAAGTATTTGACTATCTAGCATCTACTAAGAGAGCTCTATTAGACGGTCACGAGGTGGATGTACCTTTCCCAAGCTCACTATCTTCCAGGAAGCAAGGAAGAAGTAACAGTGTAAGTCATGTGATCAGGAAAATACAAAAAGCAGGGGAGCCTCCCCGAGTGGAGGCTGAAAGTGAGATCTGCATCACTCAGGCCAAGAAAGGGGGTGAGGCAGGCAGGGCAAAGGGTTCCAAAGATGTGTATGTGGAAGCCCAAAGGGAAATGGAGCACGGCACCTCAAGGTAAAGTCGGGCTGCCCAGGTGCAAAATCGGGAACAGTGTGGGCAAGGCATTCCATGTCCCCACGCCTAGTTCTAAGGCACTCCTGCTCTACTCATCTCTGGTCACTGCTGAGAAGACTTATGGAAATAAACCACAGCACAGAGGTTCGGTGTGGCACCTGCCCATGGTAAATGCCCATTTTTTTTGTTTGTTTAAAGATTTATTTACTACATATACAGTGTTGTGCATGCCAGAAGAGGGCACCAGAGGTCATTACAGATGGTGTGAGCCACCATGTGGTTGCTGGGAATTGAATTCAAGACCTCTGGAAGAGCAGCCGGTGTTCTTAATCTCTGAACCATCTCCCCAGCCCCAATGCCCATTACTTGACAGCTATTAGTATGTGCAGCATAAAACCATAAAGGACAAGATAGGTTATGAATAGCTTTTGGAATTCTTAGATTTGAATTTGCTTAAACTTTTCCATCTGTATTAGAAATGCTTGTGTGTGTGTGTTTGTGTGTGTGACACATGTGTAGGCCCAATGCTTTCCGCGACTGTTTTCTACTTTATGTATTTGGGCAAGACTCTCAGCTGAGCCCAAAGCGTCACTGACTGAGATCGCCTAATTAGCCAGTTTACCCCAAGGATCCCTGCTCCCTGCCTCCTGCATGCTGCTATCCCGTCTCCCTGCCTCCTGCATCCTGCTATCCCATGGTTGCTGGCATCCAAACTCTGGTCCTCAGACTCGAACAGCAAACGCTCTCTCCAATGGACCCTCTTCCCGGCCCCAGATACATTCTTATCACAGTGAGTGAATGCACAGCATCAGGGGCCCCAGAGGAGATGTCACCCAAGGCTGGCTGGATACACCAGGCTCCGCACAGCACTGAAGCACCACACAGAGCTCTTGTTTTATCCACATTTCAAACAAACTGCTGGGCCCTTCTAGCCCTACTCTTTCCTCTTAGGACAAAGGCCAGCTCTGGAGCCCCTTCCTCTGTGTACCCCTCAGATTGAACAGTGTTCCTTTCTTCTAGCTTCCTTGGCATAGTCCTCTGCTTATCCGTCTCCATTCTCCAAGGTAAAGAAGTCCACTGAGTTGCCCAAAGCCTTGGCATCTGGGACTCCATTCCCAAGCTGGCCAGCCAACCTCAAGCATGGGTCTCCTTCCCCCCCGAGTCTAAGGCACCTGGTCCCCTCACCTCGAAGCTTTTCGCCAGGTTCCAAATGGCAGGAGAATCCAAAGTCGGAAAGGCGGATCTGCATGTTGTCATCTAGGAGAATATTCTCGGGCTTCAGGTCTCGGTGGACAATGTTGTTGGCATGAAGAAAGTTCACAGCCTCCAGCAGAGACCTCATGATGGACCTGGTGAGGAACAGACTCCTGTCTCTCTGTACCACTCCCTGTCCATCCCAGGGGCATTAGGCTCTACCAGTACCTGGTTTCCTTTTCTGAGAGGGCCACCTTCTCGGTGAGATAGTCGAACAGCTCTCCTTTCCGCATCCTAGGGGTTGGGGGAGGGGAGAAGAGGCAGATGCACCCGACCGAGAAGAGGACAGGGCTAGTGAGGAGCGCTAGCCACCTCTGTGGCCATCAGGAGCCTGGGAGACAACATCCCAGGAGTGAGCTGGATTCCAGGGCAGTTTTTGACACAGTGGGCTGGTGGTTGAAATATTCTCAATGTGCCATGAAGAGACACTTTTAGAAAGAATTGTGACAGTAATGTCTAGGAGTTCCTCCTTATCTGAGAGCAACTACAGCTGCAAGAGACCTCTTAAGGCCATCTAGAAAAGTGGCCAAAAGCTCAGCTAACAGTTACCAAAGGTAGAATGAGACTATTTGAGTTTGTTTATTTTCATTTCCTTTAAATTGAGGCTACAGCCAAGTGTGGTGACTGCACACCTTTAATCCCAGCACTTGGGAGGCAAAGGCAAGAGAATCTTTGTGAGTTAAAGACTAGACTAGTCAGGGCTACAAAAAACAAAAACAAAAACAAAACAACAACAACAAAAATCCCAAAAAGCAAAATAAATACATACAAAAATAAGCAAATAATAAAACTGAGGTTATAATTACAATTCTGACCAATGCTCAAAGCAGACTGTCTTTGTCCTGCAACTCTGCAGGACAGTTAACAGACATTTCCTACTTCCCCTGAGATTTTTGCAGAGGGCAATTTAATAGCGTCATGCATTTTTTTTTTCCTGAAGGTCTCTGTTAATCTTTGGTTTATTATTCCCTCTTCTCCCAGATATAGGGTCTTGGTACATAGACCAGGCTAGCCTTGAATTTACAATCGTCTTGCAATTCTCGGCCTCTGGAGTCATGGGATTACAGGCATGATGCCTGGCTAGAATAGTACTCTCAAAATACTTTGGCCATTAGTTTGCATATAAGATAAGATTCAGATAAACCAAAGAAGAACCCACAGACAGAGCAGCCAGCAGTGCAGTGTGTTAAATGAGGAAAGACGGCTGAGTGAGGAAACTTTAGAAGGAATTAGTTCATGGTTGAGGGACTGGGACAGGGACCCCTTGGGTCATTAGAACTCTTGGCATTTGGATTGTTCAGTATTACTCTTGAAATATTTGCCTCAATCATGGCACCTAAGATGAAGGCCTGTGCCTTGGGCTTTCAGGGAGGCAGAGCAAGATGTAAACAGAGTGGTCTGCCCACGGACGGAGCTGTACTTCTCGGGCTGTGCATGGAGGCGAGGAACAGGCTTCTCAGTCGGGCAGGGTGATACTCACAGGTCAAACACCAGGAACATGAAGGTAGAAGACTCGTAGGAATCGATGAGAGTGACTGGGGAAAGAGGCAGAAAGGCAGCGAGAGATGGGAAGGAGCAGATACACATCACAGGCGCTTTTCCACCCAAAGGCAGCGCTAGACTATTCTAGGGGGAAGGAAGGAGTACCGAGGAGGCCACAGGGACCCAAAGACTGGCCACTCTTGGAGGTAGAGAGTGAGGAGGAAGAACAGAGAGACCTAGAGGCAATTCTAGGGTGTGGGTTAGGAACAGGGCTGTCAGCCAGCAGGACCAGGGAATGCAGCCTCACTGATATGGGGGTGGCCAGCGACCTGGCGAAGAATGTGCATCTCTCGCTGGGTGGCTTCCCGCACCTCCTGCAGCTGTTCGGGACTCAGCCGCTCAGCCGTCACCTCCATGATCTTCACGGCGAACTCATCACCAGTAGCTCGATGAACGCAGCGGCGAACCACGGAGCTCACCCCTCTGGCGGAGTCAGACGACAGTCACGTCAGCCCTCCCTACTCTCGCCAGCGTCCTTATCCTTTCCTCCCTCTTCCATTTTTTTCTCCGCGAGGCGGAGTCTCACTGTACAGCTCTGGCTCTCCTGGACATCACTACATAGACCATGGTGGCCTCAAACTCAGAGATCAGACTACCTTTGCCTTCCAAGTGCTAGGATTAAAGATGGGTACCACTATACCCACAAGACTGAGTCTTGCTATGTAGCCCAGGCTGGCCCTGAGATCAATCCTCTTAAATTCTGAGATCACAGGCATGCCCCACCATCTGGCTTCTTCCATATGGAGCCTTTGGACCATTATGCTTGCTATCCCTGACTCTGAAGACCCATGACACCAGGACAAGTGCCAGAGGAACAAACCCTGCTTCAGTGTCCTCAGGCCAACCAGCAAGGTGGCACACAGAGCCCACAGGAACCCCAGCAGAAGACCTGGTAATATCCAGGCTCTATACTTCCTACCGTGTGTAAGCCCTGAGCAAGGCTTCTGACAGGATCCCAGAGTTTGTCCCTGGCAGGACTGCTAAGAAACTATCTCAGTCTCCATCCAAATCCCAGACCTCCCTGTGACACTCTGCGTTTAAGAGCTGCTGAGACTAAGACCTCAGTGTAGGTCACAAATCTGTCACCAACAGATCCAGAAATGACCCAATATGACTCATCTGGACTTCATCTTGTACATCTCAAATATCTCAAAGGGATGTTGGAAATGTAGCAAGGTAGAGGCAGGAAAGCCCATTTGGCTTTTGTAAGAGGCTCATGGACTTCCATGCGTGGGTTTGGCCATCAAAACATGATGTGGGAGTGTCATATATCAATCTGTTGATTTCATTGGTTAAGCAATAAAGAAACTGCTTGGCCCTGATAGGTTAAAACATAGGTGGGAGGAGTAAACAGAACAGAATGCTGGGAGGAAGAGGAAGTGAGCTCAGAGATGCCATGCTC